>NC_133122.1:44797215-45153715 GCF_033568475.1 Henckelia pumila
TTTAATGGTTGCCCTGAATGGGATATTTCTCGGAAGTGAATACCAACCAAAAGACTGTAATCCATGATTCTCTCAAGTTCAAGAAAGTCGCAATCCCGATTCACTTGCCTGCAGGTTAAATATTAGTACCAAGAGATTTTTACGCATCTAAATATGTATATTTCACAAGTTTTGTGTTTTTCTCTTATGAGATACGGATCAAATTTAAACGAGAAGCGACGTACTAGGAAAAACCGACAGTTTCACCAAACTATAATGCAAGTACCTGCAGAAATCTTGGTACCACGACTTCTGTAATCGAAAAATGAAGTTCAAATCGAGGTCCTTGAGAGTAGTCGTTGGGTCAATGTCCGATTCAGGTTTGTCAGTTAACCGCCCATGGGAAGAGCCCTTCAAGTCGAAACGCCTATGGATAGCATAATCGGTACAGAACAAGTTTCCCATGATGACAAACCTAACCTGTTTATCGAGCGGACATTAATAAACTTGCAACATAAATGCTTCAGTAGAACGGAAAATCATGATCAATCTTGAAATTGATATATAGAGTACCTTCTTTTGTGCAGGTCCAGTCATCCGAACACAATGAAGCCCGAAAAATTTGGTCACCAGCGTGTTTTCAAATGCCCGAACGTGTTTGTAATAAGCTGGTAGCATTCTTTTAAGCACCTGTTATAAAAAGTTGAATAAACGTTCATTGAGTACTATATTTTTGTGACATTGAACATAGAAATTCGAACAGGAATCTGTAATCCGATAACTGAAACATATGACTCTGTAACCAACCCAAAAATCCATTTTTATTAAAAAGTATCACTGGTACCCGATATTCAAAACTTAAACAAAACTCACTTTTACTTCCGACTTTTTCATGGTTTTGATCATGTATTTATCGTCATTTGTCAAGTAAAAGAAGCTTCCACTTTTCCCAGGTGAGGAGAGCTCCCGAAGTGCATCATCGCCGCATATGGATATCATGTAATCAGCAGGATCCACCTTAAATAACTTTCTAAGAGTCCTGAAATTAAAATATCTAGTCAATCAGATTGAGAAAATATTTCAAACCTATTTAAACTCAAAAGGAAAATGCAAACAGATGCACAAGGAACATAAAGTTTATAATAAAAAATCCCATGACAGATTAATAATCTGAAAAGCAATATAATGTTTGCAGTAGTATTAGTACCTCACCTGAAAACTAGTGGGCAGTAATCTTTCCATTTGAATTCGCAAGATTGGTGCGGTGGAGTGTGCTTAGATCCTTCCGGGGGAAATCGTGTCCATATTTTATCTCTGGGATCAAAAGCCATAGCTTTTAGATCGAGGGATGTAGCCGGAGCAGGTCTTCCTACAGAATGTCTGAATAAAGGTACAAATGAGCCAGAAGCAGAAAGATGAACAAACAGAAATAGCACAATCACATTACACAAATATTCATCAAGTGTAAAATCGATACTTATTGTATTCAAGATGTAGGTCTAGTGCCTCACGAGGCAACTGGAATTGGACGTTACAGGTCACTATAAAGATTAGCAAAGATAAACAGAATGATCCAAGGTCACTGGCTGAAGAATTGATTTTTCGAGTTCCTGGTTGTTTTCTCTCTCTCTCAATTCAATACTAAAGAACCACATTATGTATGAAAATGTTGACGAGAATGCTAACTTAAAAGAACATTTCTATACAACACATCCTACAGAAGTTTTACCTTATTCCTAGCTGCAAATTGAGCATGAGCTCGTAATGTTTATGGCCTTTTGATATAGTGAGTCCCTGCCTTCTAATCGGCTTTATCACGATATGAGGCCTACTACATCTTTGTGAGGAATCTGATTCTTCAGCTCCCAACCCTTCGTCTGCTTCTCTTCCGGAACCTAAACTTTCACTAGTAACATCACAACTCAAATCAGATTCGGAACCCAATCCATAATCACCTCCGTTGCTCTCCATAGTATCCATAGATGCTCTTTTCGCCCTTGCATCAATCTCTTTATAACTCTTCCACGCTGATTTCTTTTGAAAGGACTCCCCTTCACAAGGCCAATTAACCGTCTTTTGCGAAGGGAATATAGGGATCTTTTCACCAGAACTAATTCTACAATCTCTCAAGTTCACCAAATACATTTCTTGAGGATTCCAATCAAAACCACCACCTACTTGAGCACCAGAAGGATAATAAGTTCCACTCTGCTCCCTTGGATCCTTACTCCACACACCAACATAAAAACTTCCATCCTCCCAACGGAATGTCCCGTTTCCCCTCGGCAAACCTTCCTCCCAACAACCGTCGTATCGATTACCGCTGCTCCAAATCATAGTTCCATTGCCGTTCATCTTCCCATTCTTCCAATGTCCAATATACTGATTCCCATTGCTCCATTGGTACCTCCCTTTCCCATCAGGCTGCCCCCGACGCCACTGCCCCTCGTAAAAATCCCCATTAGCGTAATTCCTAACCCCTTTACCGTGCTTCATATTCACCACCCAAGAACCTTTATAACTATCATTTGAGGACCCTGTATAGGTACCTTCACCATCCATGAAACCATTCTTGAATTGTCCCTCATATGTGGCACCCGAGGGCCAGCTAAACTTCCCCTTCCCCATTTTCTTGCCTTTAAACCAATCACCTACATACATACATCCATCTGCCCACAAGTATTTGCCATGGCCGTTGGGGAAATTATCTGCCCATTGTCCCATATAAATATCCCCATTGGGAAAAACCTTTTCAATATGATGAGACTCACTAGGATTATAAATTTCATCATCATCGTCTACATGGGCCACAGACATTCTTGTAAATATGATGTTTGCCCTTTTCTTTGCAATCGCTTGTGATTTCTTCAACGTTGCCTCCCAAGCCTTCACAATGCCACTCAATTCTTTGTTCATTCTCTTTCAAAATGCACACCCTTTAATCTCTCCCCCTTCTCCACATCCTCAAGAACTCATTTTTCTGCCAAATTTTGACCTTAGCCCAGATCAATTTTTCTCTGTGTCAGGGATTTGAGTTCCAAAAACAAATCAACAACCATAATTCCCACGGCCCAAATGGCCAAATATTAAATAGACAACAAACGCACCACCCAAAATGAAAGACACACAGACACCTTATCTATGAATGGTGTATTCTCTGGCTCATTTTTTCAAATGGGTATCTTTTTCCTTGTGTTTTCAAACACAGTACATTGATATATCTATGATAACAGAGAAAGATAAATGGGAGAGTAAGTATCCACCACAAAAAGAACCCACAATCAAGAATAAAATTCAAGAACTCTATAATTCTTTTGATTTTTTTCAGAATGGTCACCCTGTCTTTGGTGATTATTACCCCAAATAAGGTGTCAAAGAATTTTGAAAAAGCAGAGCTATTGATTGACAAAGAAAGCCAAAGAGTGTAAAAAAAAGAAAAAAAGAAAAAAAACAATGACGGCCTCAGTTCAATTTTCAAATAAAAAAAATAAAACAAGAATTCTGTGTCTCTTTCAACCTTTTTTCGAACTGTCTTTTTGAATTTTTTAATCCTAAGAAAATTTGGATTGGACGGGAGCCAAGATTCAACAAACACATTGTTCCTGGTTTCCGGATTTGGCTCCTAAATCTGCTAACACACCTAACAAATGGAAGGATGAAAGAGACATAGTGGGTGTGATGTGTTTGCCATTTTTAGTGCTCAAAATGTCAATCCCCATTCTACTCAAACTAAATACTATTTCACTTCTTTTTTCATTTTATTTTCTTTTACCTAATCTTGTTTGCATTATTCATCCCACCATCTCCACTTCTAATTATTATTTAAACACTGGGACGTAATTCTCTTTTCGTAGGTATACGGTGACATGATTTTATAGATTTGTATCTGTGAGTTAGATTGACTTGATTTATAATTTTTTTTTTATGATTCGAGTCGAATAAGATATTTGACTCACAAAATTAACTCATGAGACAATTTGACGAGAGCATCGTGACTTTATTATATTCATCTCATCTTTGTTGGGGTAGGGTTGTACCTTTTTCATACATTATGAACCATTTAAGTTTTTGTCGCTATACCTTTATATTACCTTTTTCCAAAATAGTTATTTTTTAGGTTTATTTGTTCTTTTTTTTTTGACAAAATTTAATTTTGTTTCGGTTTTTATTTTTTATTTTTCATTGCAATTACAATTACGATGAACACAAGACACCGATAAAAAGTTATTTTCGCGATCAACTAACTTTTCGAGGTGAAGACATTTTCTCACTTTTTCTTCATTTGATTTTAAAAATATGTTGGATACGTGTAAAATGTATTTGGTTTTATTTGCTCCTAAATTTAATGGTCTTAAAGTGCATTAAATATATTTCAGTTGAAGCTTCTAAAGCAGTGAGAGTTATTGTCACAACGAGAAATTCAATTGATGCAAAAAATTTCCCAAATTTAAGAAAAAATTATATGTTAATCTGAATTATATTTTACAATTTAATAGAAATAGTTACCCAACGCGTATAATATACAGATATATTTGAATTTAGCCTATATAGTTTTAAAAATATATACACTATTAAAGTATAATATTAAATAATCCGTACTCGGGACATTAAATTTTATTAATAAATTCTTCACATGGAAGTAATAAATTACAGTAATATATATTTATATATATTTCGTCTTTATTTATCCTAAAAACTTTGATTATAATATTAAAAAATCTAGCCAAAAAATAAAAACACTCGAAATATATAAGCATTAATTAAAAATATAATATGCTAGGATGTTTTATGACGCAATAAAAATAATTAAAATCTTAATTTATAGATGGGGTGAGTGAGACTGTGAGATGGATGATAGCAAATATAGATTAAAAGTTTTTGCTTTTAGAGAGAATTTTTTTTTAAAAAAAGTAAAAAAAATCAAATATACCAAAGATTATTCATATTAAAAGTTTAAAATATATATTGATAGACGAATAGATCTGATATTGTACACAGTAGGATCGTTGGAATATTAAGATGTAAATAACTTAAGTTTAAAATGTAAAATTTTAATTCACATATGTTACATATGTTATAGTTTTTTTTTTCTTCATATGTCCACAAAATTGACGGAGACTTGTGTTCAAGTTTTCTCCCTCTCATTTTTATTGTGCCACATTCCCGTTCACATGCGATGCCTTGTAAATAATCTATTTATTTATTTATAATTATGAATTATTATTATTATGATTATTATTATTATCGACATCACTGATTCATTATCTTCATTAGTTTTTTTTTTGTTGATATATTCATTTTAATTATTATAATTATAAATAGAAGACGTGATAACCAACACTATGAAACTTATTGCGGACCCACTTCAAGAAAGCAGACCAAATAAGTGGCTCGAAAAGGCCACCCTTGTCCTTTGAAGGCATCCCATTTATTATTGCTGTTGCATTTTGTTTTCGGTAGCAAAAATAAATAAATGCATTTTATTTTATTTTATATTCTAAATTTATAGTTGAAAGAGCTCACATCATAATGAAATCAAAAAATTATCATGTAATGATATTTTCATATATATAAAAAAAAATCTATCAACTATAACTTTCATCTATTTGTGTTATATACTTTTGATCGGCAGAGTGTCGGCACAGGTAATTTAGAAGAGCATACATAGTGCATAGTTAAAGTTAAATTTTATATATGTATTTACCACATACATTAATAATATATAATTTTTAAATAAAATTCAGAAATAATTTAAAATATCATGTTGCTTCCTAAGTAAATTATTGTATTGCAAAACAAATGAAGCGGCCTTAAATTAAACACGAGCTCTACTTAGATTAAGGCTTCCGAGTTCCGATTGCACACAATCTACTCTTTGGATTATACCGACGCTATCCCACTCAATCATTCGTAAATGTAATCCTTTCGATATCAGGTTTACTTGCCACGCCACCCCAAGGGTAGTGATTTTGGGGTAATATAGACTTTCTCCAATGAGATCCATTGATTTTAACCAATCACGAATTGTCACGCCACCCCAAGGACAGTGCCCTTGGGGTAGCATAGACTTTCCCCATTGTGGACTTCTTTAACGGGGTTCAAACATATATATGTGTAGACATGCTAATAGGGGTTTTGTTCATGCCGTCCGCAAGGTACTACCTTGCGGGCGACGTGTAACTCCATGATTGGTTAAAATTAATAGGTTCCATGTGAGGTCCACTAATTTTAACCAATCAAAATCCGCGCACTACCCTGTGGGTGATATCGACTTAACCGCTAATAGGTCATCTCATAAGCTGTCTAAACTTGTACTTTCTAGTCATACATCATGCACGTAGTGTTTTGTTGGTTTTTCATCTTAGTACAAAATGTTGTATGTCGGGATTATTTTGAGTAATGAATTTATTTAGTTAAAAAAAAAAAAGCTAAGAACCTTTTTGATTTCCTTATGTTTTCATTTTAAAATATAAATAATGCATATGGTGTTTCATATATAAATCTATTTTAAACTCAAATTTTGTTTTTTGTTTTTTTTTAAAATCAAGAATAAATCCCATGCAAATTTGATAGGTCCACATATTTGTTTTTTTTAAAAAAAATTAGATGTTAGCTGCGAACCTCTTAAATAAAAACATAAAATAAAATGTATTTCTCTTGCTTAAATAAAAACATAAAATAAAACGTATATCTTACTAAAAAAGGTGGTAGAGGTCAAAATCACATCATATTGTTCAATACCTAAAAATTAAAATGCAAAGAAAGTGCATGTTAACTAAAGCGGTAAAGCTAAGTGAGTTAACTTTATTCTTTAGCTTTGCATGTATTATATAAAATTACAGAAAAGTGAATGTAAACTTCGTTAAAAGCTCATCAACGTAACTTTTAATTTATTTATTGAACAAGATTCACTTTATTTTTCAGTTATTGTAACTCGTCAGCACGTTTAAACGCCCGTAAAGAGGACTTGTTTAATTATCTGTGAACTGAAAATAAAAAAAAAATTTGCGTTTCAAAAATTTATTCGTTCTTTGAAAAAGGCTTTGTAATGTATCGGACACCAAAGTGAATTCCCTAAAGAAAAAAAAAGGAGAAACAATTTTTTTTAAAATTTATTACAATCATATGCCATTTTCCGAAGCCAACGCACATCTTCCTTTCCTTTTTTTTTTTTTCTTTAAAATTTTGGTTTTATTTATTTGGCCGACCGTCTGAACGAAATGTCGTCAAAATTAATTACATTAATGATTGATTTTTTTTATATAAAAAAATAACGTACAATGATCGTTTAAAAAAAAAAAGAAAATCTTGAGATTGAATTTAAACTAAGTTATATATTGAACTGTCATATATCACCCAATATTTTTTAGACGGAATATATCACCCAATATTTATAGAATATAAAATATTTTTTTTATTTAATCAATAAAAAAAATACTATTGTGGTAAATTTACAGAAGTTCTTGATGATATATGAACACTCATATAATTTTGAAAAAGAAATTGCCAGTGATTTCATTTTTCAATATATGCATGTTTGTTTTCCCTGTTGAAATTGCACTTTATAATTCCTCTGTGATTTTGTAAACTATTTTAGAATGAACAAATAAGAACATATAATGTTATTAAGTATAATGTGTTATTTAGGGAAACAAGTTTCATAGAGTACATGATGAGTATGTTTAAATTAACATGAGATGTTCGAACGGGACTAAGTAGTGTTTGAGAGAGTTTTTAAGAAGCACTTCTCAGCTTTTACTTCAAGAAATTTTCTGAGAAGTGCTTTTTTAGAAATTCTCTCAAATACTAACTCAGGCGGGTTAGAGACAGTTTGATCGATATCCTTGCCAATCGAAAACCTTACGGCCGGAAAAATAAATCCCATCTTCCTTTCCCGCCGAAGACCAAGAACATGTATTACCGCAGTTCGACTTCCAGTACGAGTCAAAAATAAAAAATAAAAAAAAAAAAATACTTGGGTGAGTTTAGTAGTGTGAATTTCAAATTCACCTGTATCAGTTTAAGTACATATATCTGAACCTAAGCTAATAAAACATAAAAAAAAAATATCAAACATTTTAGATTGAAGATGATAGGGAGCAGAACCAAACAAGAAGGCACTCGTGTCCTGTATGATATATGGAATCAAACTCATGCCTTTCTCCTCAACAACAAGGCAAGTAGATAAGACAAGGCGGAATCGACCGAGGCCAGGGCAACAATAAGCAAAGCAACAAGAACAAGAGTCAGGCTAGCAGTCTTCAGCTGCCACATAAAGAAATGAAATGCATCAGACTTAAAGCTAAATGGTCTGAAATTTGAAAAGAAGATAAATTGGCAGTTTGAGGCAAGCGATAGAGGATTGTCAATCGACTCAATTCATGGTCAAAGCGATGAACCAGACAAAGAGACGTTCTTAAAGATAAATGAGTACTATGAGTCACTTGAGTCGCATAAATCTCCATTTGGATAAAAGGCGAACACGCAAATCTTGCATCACCAAGATTAGTGATGGCCAAAAATTTTCTCTGCCTCACTTGCCGAAAAAGGAAAATCAAATAAAGCAAGGTCAGCTAAGTCCTACAGGGGAACTGTTAATCATTTCACAGTCTGTTGCACAATCTTTATAATCTATAGACTTGAATCAATCTACTAATGCTCCATCAAGCAGCACAGTAGAATCGCATTAAGTGGAGCACTGAATGATTTCTGGTCACAGAGGAATGGGCTGATAATTTATTAATGAACCACTCAGCTTCTTCTTGTGCCTGTGTACCCGTCAATCCTCATCACAATCACTAGAAAAAGGAACGATCTGCGTTCTTACCACCAAGATAATTATACTCCCAACTGTAGCTAGAAATCATGGGTACATCTGAAGGATAATGATCGATTGAATTGTATGTCAACACTTTCAACAAGCACCTAAACTTTCAACCTTCTTAATACCCTTCGACAAAGTTCTTTCTGATGCACACACACACATACATCGGAAACAAGATAACGGTTAAAATACTTCTGCATTTCGACAGGATAAAAAATTGAACACTAACTGCAAGTCATGTATTGCATGACGACATAATAGTGTCTTGTCTACAAGGTACCTAGAGACCACACTTTAAAGTCGCAATAAAGCATGCAACAAAAACGTAGGCAGAAGGCAACCAGGTTGTGAAATGTAATTCATAGAAAAAATTGGAAATGCTCTTAATATACCAGCAGAAGGAAAATAAAACTTTAGGGACTAACCGTTCTCTGAAAGCTTGGCCACTCGATGTACCTTAACTGGCTAGGTTGTTCAATTAAAAATACAAGTAAAGTCCGTACACCCCTGCATAACAATAGAGAATTGGCTAATCAGGATGCTGGTTAAAATTTCTTTAAAAATGCGCAAATTCTATATTCTTTTTGTTGCTTTTATTCAATTTTCTCTGTTTCTTCATTTTAAACCCATAAATAAGATACCAGATAGCCTCTCTTAATGGATTCACCCAAAAAGGCTCCGTGTTCGAGTCATTGTCATAGCTCGGCTGATAATCTCTTCTCGTAGCTAAAATACGTGTTCTTCCATGTTGCCGTTGGCGTTGAAAAAAAGTTCTAAAAAAGCAGGGGTTCTGTCCACATTCCAAAAGTTTATCAGTCCATAAAATACATGGGAAATTACAATGATAAAAGACAAAGAACTATGAGGTTACCCCTCTTGAAACCAACTCGGCGCCAATGTGAAATTTACTAAATATGCACTCATTGAAGTTACTCTGAAGCATCGACACCTGAGGATAACCTAAACCTATAGCCGGAAATTTGATACCTGGACAAAGCATAACGGCAAATGCAAAACCAGCAAGTTTGCATGAACCTTGTTTTAGAATAAAAACCATAAAATATTTTTACACACCCCATGGAAAGGGAAGAAAGATAACCTGGAGAACAAAAAATTAACATGGGAACGAAGTGCTATGTTTACGGAGCAATCTCTGCAGTCCAATTACAACAGCAAATCAATAAGCAGAATTCGTACGGAGAAAACTCAACACAATGAAGCAAATGCATATAAAAATATATGTAAATAACAGAAACTCCATTCTAGACATTTTCGTCTCCAAATTTTCACTTTTTTTCCTCCAATTTCCCCAAATTCAAGCTCAAAATTTGACATTTACATGCTAAAAGTAAAAGAAATCTAAAAATTTCCAAATAAATCCAAAATACATTCAAGTGACTTAAATAAGGGGAAAAAAGAACCTTGCGGTGAGAAGTGGAGCTCCAAATTCTGAACCTCGATAACTGAGTTTCTGAAAAATTGAATGGAACTGATTGTTAATTTTTAGGGTTTAGACTTGAAAAGTAACAGGGATTTGGTACTGGGTTGGTAGTGAGTTGGCTAGTGGAGTTGATTGGTTCTGCTTAAGAATTGGGGAAAATAAATTATAATGATTTATAATTAAGAATTAAAATTTAAACTAATAACGATAAATAAATATTATTTTGATAATATTGGATATTAATAATTTAAAGCTATATATACAAGCATATTCACGAATATGATGATGAGCCAAACTCAAATCAGATAAACGAGTCGAATTTGTAATTTTTAAACTTTTGAAAATATTTAATTTTAATTTGCAAAAGCTATGATCATGTTTTAACTCGCAATTTTTTTTAAAGTATTAAATTTGTAAATTTTAAATAGGTACTCCTAATAGATTTTAAAAAGTAATCCTTTTCCAATTAAATAAAATGAAATATTAATCGATGTGGCATGCAGCGTTATTTAAAAAAGATTTGGAATTAATCATAGTTTGGGAAAATAACAAAGAGCAAGGAAAAGAACTGAAAGAACGCCTTCGACAAACAGAAAACAAAGGGGCCGGGCCATATAATTTAGGGATGAAGACATATATTATCCCCTTTCCAAATAAACTTTGGCAACATTTTTTTTTATACTTTAAACTTTTTGAAAATATTTAATTTTAATTTGCAAATGCTACAAACGTGATCATGTTTTAAACTCCCAAATTTTTTTTTTGAAGCATTAAATTTGTAAATTTTAAATAGGTCCTTCTAATAGATTTTAAAAAGTAATCTTTTTTTTCAATTAAAAAGAAATACTAACCGATGTGGCATGTAGCGTTATTTTAAAGAAGATTTTAGGCAATCCAACAAAATCCCAAAAACCCATCCTAATTAGAAAACCACACTCCTCACACAACTACAAATTATACCCGCTCGGGAATTCATCCTATATAAACACGCACCCTCCAATATAATTCTTTTCATTGTTTCGTAGGACATCCTATAGCTAGCTAGATATATACATCACCAACCCTCCAATTTATAATATTGTTTTCATATTTTCGTAGAACCAAATTCTGAATCAAACATCGCAAGAAACATACGAAGAATTATCATGCATTGGATCAGAGGAGAAACGCTCGGGAGAGGAGGTTTTGCGTTCGTCTCCAAAGGCCTGATCCAACAAGAAGAAGAAGATGGGAACACTAATATTCCTTCCATCGTTGCCGTAAAATCTTCAAAATCAACCGAGTCCAAATCTCTCGTGAAGGAAAAGAAGTTGCTGGATCGTTTCAACAATTGTCCGTTCATAATCCGATGTTTCGGAGACGAGACGTCCCAAGAAGATGGTCAGGAGTTATACAATATCTTTCTGGAATACGCATCCGGAGGTTGTTTGGCAGATATCATCATCAAATCATCTGGCTTACCGGAGCCACTTGTGAAGAATCACACAAGATCAATTCTAATGGCTCTGTCTCATATGCACGCACTGGGTTACGTGCACTGCGACATTAAGCCACACAACATCTTGATCGTTAAACAAGATGTCGAAGAAGAAACCGCAAAGCTCGCAGACCTTGGAAGTGCTCTTAACATGCGTGGAGGCCATGAAGATGAAGATGATGGGGGTTTCAGGGGAACTGTTCTTTATGCGGCGCCAGAGTCGATAGCCAAACAAACATACGTACCTCAATCGGATGTTTGGTCTTTGGGATGCACCGTTTTGTCCATGCTGACGGGGAATAATTCCCCTTGGAAGTTTGATAGATCTATGAAGGCCGCAGATGTGTTGATGAAAATCGCTTGTAGCGATCAGATTCCGGAGATGCCGAAGAAAATTTCGAATTTTCTCAGAAAGTGTTTTGTTAAGGATCCAAGATCAAGATGTACTGCCGACATGCTTCTTGATCATCCCTTCGTCAAAGCTGTACCTATTGCCGGAAGATGCAGCCGCCGCCACCACCACCACCTCGCGTCAAGATTGTCTCACGGCATCAGCTGGTTGGTCCCCAGCTGCTTTCATCACCAAGATTCGGCAGCAGTCAGTCCTGTGTAGTTGGAGTTGTAAATGGATCCAATTACTTGTATACATTTTTTTTAACAAAGTAATATCTATATATAGCATCTAAAAAGTATATATACACCATTAATTTGAGCATGTTGCTGGGGATTAGCATGGGATTCTGCTCTTCCATAGCTGGTTAATATGATAAATATGCGTGAATTTGGGAGAGTAACTTGAAAATTTTTAATATGAAGTTAAACTAGCTGGTTGAGCCACTGATCGCAAATAATTTTCCAATATTTATATAAGTTATAATTAATTTTCCAATATTTATATAAGTTATAATTATAATTGTAATTATATAATTATAATTGTGTTAAATACATAGAGTTGATCAATATTTTTAGCAAAGTTTCTTTCTTTTAAAAATAAAAAATTAATCTGTAAATTTTCTGATTTGGTTAGAAAATATATAATCTGACATTATTTCGTTATTGAGAATTACGACTTTTTTTGTAAGAAAATAAAAATAAATAATTAAGGTGATCAATAGATACATTGCATAGATGAAAGAAAAACTATATTTTAATTTCTTGGATTTCTCGATAGAACCCAAATAAATAAATAAAGTATGAAACTTCTTTTACATAACATGTCATAGTTGATTTCTTGTTTGCAAAATTTTAAATGTACTTCATTACTTTTCAAGTACTAAAATTTTGGTTGAAATTTTTATATCTCAATCTTTTTTTTTTAATGATGTTTGTAGTGAAACAAAAATGCATTTTTCAAAGAGAAAACAACCTCACTAACTATACCTGAAAAGTGAATATTGATTTACTTTTTTGGAAAAAATTATTTATTGAACTTTGGAGCAAAAATTATACCTTATAATATAATGTCAAATTCTCTATCTTTTATTTCAATTCAAGATCGTCTTTGGAAAAAAATCCGAAATAAAATCCCATATGTGTTTGGTGTTTGGTTCAATTTGTAAGATAGTGTTTGGGAGAACTTCTTAAATACATTCTCAGTTTTTTCTTCATAAGATTTAGAAACCAATTCTATTGTTAGCACAAATTTTTACATTATCGTCTTATTCAACTTAACCCACGAAAAAATCATACCTTTTAATATATATATATATATTAAAAAAATATAGACGGTTTCGATTCGTCTTACGAATATATATCTGTGATATCGTTTCACAGGTTGTTTCTATTATAATTGATAAAACTTTTGGTAATAAAAATTAAAATGATCCAATCGAATCGACACATCTCCTAGTGTCGGGTCATTCGAGGTATCTAAATGTAAGTGACATTGTAGCTGTATAGGCACAACCTTAATGTAGATTTAAAAATTGAGATTTATGAATACACGTGTGATCGACTATTTTTTCAGTGATCTTCATCTTTAAATACATCATGCGGTAGTTTCTGTTAAGGTAGGATGAAATTATCCCATAATTAGGCACTGTTTGGTTGGATGTATTGTTAATCTATGTATGACTTATTTTATCAAATCCTACGTTTTTTTCGACATATTATTTATTCATATATTAAGAAGTGTTTTGTTAAGGATCCAAGATCGAGATGTACTGCCGACATGCTTCTTGACCATCCCTTCGTCAAAGCTGCCCCTGATCTAGCCGGAAGATGCAGCCGCCGCCACCACCACCACCACCTCGCATCAAGATTGTCTCACGGCATTGGCTCGTTGGTCCCCAGCTGCTTTCATCTCCATGATTCAGTCAGTCCTGTGTAATATATATTATATTATCAAAGGAAGAAAAATTAATGGAGTTGTAAATGGGATCCAATTACTTGTATAGATTTCTTTTTAACAGATTGATATCTATCTATATATATCTATATATCTAGCAAGCATATATACACCACATGAACATGTTGCTGTCATGCATGCTGTGGATTAGCATGGGATTCTGCATGTATGTATATATGATATGTGTGTGAATTTGGGAGTAACTTGAAGATTTTTAATATGCTAGTTGAGCCAATATGATCGCAAATATTATAATTATAATTATACTTATATATAACTGTGTTAAAAAATGCAGTTGATCAATATTTTTGGCAAAGTTCCTTTGATTCTTTTTGAAAAAAAGTTAATTAATATAAGGTGATCAAGGGATGCAATATTCTATTATGTATAGATGACACTGAATTAAGCTATATTTTAACATTAATTTGGACTTCTTGATATAACCCAAATAAATAAATAAATATTTAAGAAACTTCGTTTACAGAACATGTCATATATATTTGTTGATTTTTTGTTTACAAAATTTTAAATTTACTGCCATTAGTTTTAGAGTATTAAAATTTTGGTTGGAATTTTTAAACACTTTATTTGAGGATGTTTGTGCTTGTATTGTAATATTGTATCGTTAACAATAATTATACCTTATAAGATAATGTATGTTATTCACGTGCGAGACATGCACGTGCTTTCTACTCGTAGGTTTAAAAGAGGTTATATATAGTAATTTATAAAAACGCACGTTCATTCAATCGCTGCTAAAGATGCGAATGCGATCACTACTAAATAAGCTCATGACTTATTTCCACATATAAAGGTGACTTCATGAATTAGAGAGATCTCAATCAATTAATATATAGTTCTACGTACATAAGCAAAGTTAAGATGAGCTATTTATTTTGCCTAATTAGCTCATGTAGTTATAAGCCTAGTAATCATGCATGGTTCCACATGATGAACATGATCTGAAAGTTAAAATTATAACTACTAGTAATTAATTAATTCACGTACGATTTACTCATAAAGACTTGGACTAGAAAGTCTTGGTGTTGGTATTGCAATCAGAGGTATTTTCTTCCTCAAAACGAGCCCATACTTGTCCGATAAATCCATCTTCACGGCCCCTTGAGCCAATTTCCAGTCAAAACAATGCACCAACGTAGCCACCAAGTACATGAACATCCTCTCAGCCATGGCCGTCCCCACGCAACTTCTTCGTCCCGACCCGAAAGGGAAGTATTTAAAGTCATCCCCACCATAATAATCAAACTTCCCATCAAGAAATCTTTCTGGCCGAAACTCCCATGTGATAGGATCCCGATGAATGGCCCAAGCATTGATGATGACGCGAGCCCCTTTAGGTATTACGTACCCGGCTACGTTGCACGTCGAGTTGGGACAGTGTGGGGCTAAGAGAGGCAGCGCTGGATGGAGACGTAAGGTTTCTTTCATCAAGGCTCGCATGTAAGGAAGGTTTTGATTAATGCCTGTTTCTTCGAGCATCGAGTGTTTGTCCGCCACTGTCTCTAGTTCTTGTCGGACTTTTTCAAGTATGTGTGGCTTGTCCATCATCTCGGCTAGAGCGAACTCGATTGTATTCGCGGTTGAATCTGTCCCGGCAGTTAGTATATCCTGTATATGTTTCACAAAGAATATTTCACTAGGCACTTGTTATTAATTAATTGAGCATGCAATCAACGTCTTAATAATGAAGCTAATGAAAAAATTGCACCACATGATATATATATATATATATATATATATGTACCATCAACAAGGCCTTTAGATGTGTCATAGTTAAAACCTCTTTCTCATCATGACTTTGCTCATCCTTTAACTTCAACAAAACATGTAGAAAATCCCTTCGTCCATCATCCATATTCTTCATTCGTTGCTCGATTATATCATCAAATATTTTATCGAATCGGCGCGTCGAAACTTTCATCCTCTTATGTAGTCCTTGAACATCAAATCTAGCCAACTCGGGGTAATAATCTGAGACATTAAACGTACCCAACAATCCTAAAATCTGAACAATTACTTCCCTAAACTCCAAGCCTCCGGATTGTCTCCCACCCCACAGCATGCTTGTAATAACATTCAGAATATATAGTTAAAAAACTTTGTTCTCCTACATTAACCGGAGATCCGGCTCGGCTGTAGAGATGCTTAACCATCAACCTTGCCTCCCTACGTACGCCTCAACTCATGCACCGAATCCAAACTCTTGTTACTAAGCATTTCGCGACTGGCTAGTCCTTTTAGCATTCGCCACACGGGTCCATAAGGAGACCATGATATGTAATTCGATCCCTAGCTCGTAGGATGTTTCTTTAGCAACAACGTACGGGCATGTCCCGGTAAGCGAACGTGGCATCATGGTCTTGAAGTACTTCTCTTGCTAATTCTGGAGAGCTTATCACGATCGGCCTAGTTTGAGGGTGAATATGGGGCCATATTAATTCTTGTGCAAGCTCAGTGAAGCAAGCTAGTGGTGAGTTGAGGGTTTAGTGACATGAAGGTTTCCTACGAGGGGCCGGGGAAGCCTTTGGGCCCCGGCGCGGAAGGGGCGGCTGACTATTTCTTCTCCGTGATTTTCTTATGAGAAGTTTGAGAAATATAAGTATCAGAGCTAATACGGCAACGGCGCCTTGGAGCAGCAACTGAGCTTCGTTGTTATAAGTCATTTTTTTTTTTTTTTGAGCAAAATAAGTCATTTTGATTATCAAGAAATGTTCTGATGGAAAGGAAGTTGAATGAAGATATGAAATGGGGCATGTTTATATATATACTAGGAAAATGCACGTGCGATGCACGTAGATGACTAATGGTTGAAAACATGATCACGAAATTTAAATATTGTTTAAATCCATTTAATAATATTATTTTTAGGAGTATTTATCAATCTAAAGAGCAAAACACATTAGATAAAAAAAAACGTTGTGCATTACAATAAATCATAAATATTCACCTATCCAAATACGACACTTTTCAATCCGTGTATTTGTGTAATCTTGATGTAAGAACAACTTTCCTCAAGTAAAAAAAAAAATACTTCATTCGTCATAATTATATAGACCTATTTTTTTCACACGGATTAAGAATAAAATACTGGGAAACAAATTCTGTACAAACTCCTCATTCTATCTCTATTTAATGTATTCAAAAAATAATTGCACAATTTTCAAGATATAGTTAATAAATGTATATTAGTCAAGGAGTGTAATAAATATTATTATACATTTGAGACAAAAAGACGTGACCTACATAATTTGGACATATAGAGTATTTTTTCCATTAAATTAATACTAATCATAAATAAAACCAATAAAAATAAGTGTAGTGCTATACATGTACACGCATTGTTATACGTTGAGTTACACATTATATTTAAAATTACATGATTATCCCAACACTTTATTTGGAAAAAAAAATCTTTCAAAAATGCATTAGGAATAATCATAAGTGTAATGTGTAAAGTGCAACTCTCCATGAACATGTATTATTATCCAAAAAATAATGTAGGACCGATTGTATGGCACTTACCAATAGCTATAGCTGGTGGTGACGGTGCAATTCAAATCTTTTAAACTGCACAACAACTCAAGCTTTATGCCTCGAAAAATTTTCTTAATTAAAAAAAATGATCGTATTAATGTTAAATAGAAACCCTAAAATTGTTATTAAATTCAATATCACTCATGTTTGTGCGAAATTTTTAATCATTTAAAATCTTTCTCTATTTTTTAGAGTTACATAATATAAATATTTAATTTTATATCACAATTATTCTTCTGTAAATTAATCTTGATGAAAATTAATTTCAATTGAAATAAAATTTCTCATGATATATATGATCAATTAAATAAATATGTGTAATAAAA
Organism: Henckelia pumila; assembly: GCF_033568475.1. Taxonomy (NCBI): domain Eukaryota; kingdom Viridiplantae; phylum Streptophyta; class Magnoliopsida; order Lamiales; family Gesneriaceae; genus Henckelia; species Henckelia pumila. Next base: position 44,815,165 of record NC_133122.1, read on the forward strand.
ACATATATTTTAAAACAAAAAAAATATAATATGTGTTTTAAGAAAAAAAAAAAAGAATCAAACGTCATATGTAAAAAAAATTTCCTATAATTAATATTATATTATATATAGTCTACATTATATTCAAAAGTAGAAAGTAATTTATATCATTTAAAACTTCTCATTAATTTATTTTTCTATGAATAAAATTGAAAATAAATCAAACTAATAAAATTATAGTGCAAACAAATGTTAAAAAATTTTACAAAAGCACACTTAAAATACACATGCTCTCAATGCTCAGTTTCATTGGAAAAACACAAAAAAAATGACATATATTGACATATTTTAAAGTGCACTTGTGGATTTTTTTAAGTATTTTTATTTTTTTTAATCTCTTTATTCTACTTGTGGCTATTAGACAAAAATTATAAGTAAAGGTTGAAAAACAAAAAAATCTAGAAGCCAAACAAAAAAATGTAGATGTCTTTATATCATTAATATCGAAGTAAAAAAAATCAAATACAAGAAAATGAATGACAAATTTATTTATATTTAGGAAGATAAGAAGGAAATAAAAAATAGATTAATTTCACAAAAAATGGATAGTCGGTCATAATAATTAATACATATTACCGAAATAATTAAATGCAAACACACGCTTCGAATGCATCAATCAATAATCCTTCCATTATACATCAAATAATAAAAAAATTAGATCTTATTTTTTTAGGAATGTCATTTTCTACTAAGTACTCAAACTACAAGGTTATCAAAATTGGTAGAGTTAAGTATACTATTAATGACTATATTAATTTAGTACAGAAAATTAAATGACACAACAACCTTTTGAACCACAAATAAATTATAGATAGAAGAATAAAATATATAAATAAAATTGAAAATAAATCAACTAATCAAATTTTAGTGCAAATAAACTTTAGACAAATTTACAAAAGTTCATTTATAATCTACATGTTTCAATACCCAGTTTCATTGGAAAGAAACTAAAAAAAATGATATTTACTGACATATTTAAAGGCACTTGTGGAATTTTTTTATTTTCTAATTTTTTATTCTACTTGTGGCTATTAGCAAAAAATTACACGTAAATTACTTTTTTTAAAAAAATTAAAATATGGAAACCAAATCGGAAAAATGTAGACGCCTTTATATCTTTCATATTGAAATAAAATAAAAGACACGAAGATGAAATCAAAATTTATTTATATTTATGAAAAGGGAAAAAACATTAATTTCACAAAAATTAAAGTGGGTAGTCGATTATAAACACACATTACCGAAATAATTAAATGAAAACACACAGATCCAATTACCATGCATCAATCAATAAACCTTCTACTTTACGTCAAATAATAAAAAAAATTAGCTCTTATTTTTTCTAGAAATATCATTTTCCACTAAACATTAAAACTAATAGGTTATGAAATTTGGTGGAGTTATTTATAGTATTAATGACTCTATTAAGTTTGTGCAAAAAATGACATAAACAACCTTATTAACCACAAATAAATAAGAGGGTAAAATTAGTTACAAATCAAACTCATATATTTATAGTTGTGTTATAGATTATATTATTATATTAGATAAGGGTAAAATTGGTCACAAATGAAACTCATATATTTATAGTTATATTATAGATTATAGTATTAGATTAGATATTAGAGATATATAATAGAAAAATTAAATAATATAATAAAAAAACCAAATAATAAATAATAGATGCACAAAATTATCATTTTTTATTTGAAACATTGCATATCAAATAAAAATAAGGGCAAATAATAAATAGTAGATGCACAAAATTTTAATTTTTTTATTTTAAAAAGTGCATGATATAATTTTTTAATGAATTACTTAATTAGTTGAAGAGACACATAAATAGATAATTGAAAAAACACATTAATTATGTGGTATTAATAGAAAATGATAGGCATGTAAATTCACAACCACAAATAAATAAGAGGGTAACATTAGTTACAAATCAAACTCATATATTTATAGTTGTAGTGTAGATTATATTATTATATTAGATAAGGGTAAAATAAAATTGGTCTCAAATGAAACTCATATATTTATAGTTATAGTATATATTATAGTATTAGATTAGATATTAGAGATATATAATAGAGAAATTAAATAAAATAATAAAAAAACAAATAATAAATAGTAAATAGTAAATGCACAAAATTATCATTTTTTGTTTGAAACGGTGCACATCAAATAAAAACAAGGCCAAATAATAAATAGTAGATGCAAAAAAATTTAATTTTTTTATTTTAAAAAGTGCATGATATAATTTATAAATGAATTACTTAATTAGTTGAAGAGACACATAATAGATAATTCAAAAAATACATTAATTATGTAGTATTAATAAAAAAGGGTAGGCATGTAAATTCAAAATTAAACTCACATATTTATATATGTAATAGATATATAAACTGTAAACGTACCAATATCACGAGTCAATTTTGTAACACATGTCTTATACGAAAAAAAATATATTATACCATGTAAGATGAGACATGCTTATTAACTTTTAATATATTAGACTCTTGAATTGTGAGATATCATGTCAATACCAAAATAGCAAAAACTAAAAATTTATTATATCAAAACCAAACTTAAAAAAACTTAAAAAAATAAAAACGGTAAATTGGGATTAAATCCCCAAACCCAAACTTCGGTTTGTGGTCAGTACCCATGTCAGCCAATCTAATTCTGCAGTCCCTGATCTATGTCATTTATATTTTCCAACTCCCTTTTAGATTGTAAATTACCAAAATAACCTTATTTTTTATTTTAAACCCTAAAATAACCTTTATGTATTAAGAATAAATTGACCATCTTCCTCATTTATAATGAAAATATTGTGTCTTCCACTCTCATTCTTTTCCCATAATTTTTTTTTTCCAATAATCCGAGATGTACAAGAAAATTTGATGATAAAATTTCGAGAGTTAAGAAGCAATCGACTGAAGATGTGAAGGCAAAGAAAATCCTGAGCGTTAGAAAGCAGAAGAAGACGATAAAATTAGGTCTGTCGGATAAGAAATCTTCCAGAGGTTTACAACATAATAGTCTTTTGAATTTGATCGAACCACATTTGAGGATTATTTTGTATTCTGATTGGTTGATGTTGCGTAATATTGTTCATGATTTAATTTGTTATCTTGTATGCTAGCTAATCTTTATTCCCCAATTCTAGAGTTTTGTTAATGTTAATATATTTGTTTACATTTGTTATATTTTAAACTTTTTCTTTCACACAATTGAATTAGTTGGATGATGTTTAGAAATTATGATTCAGTGCTTAAATTTCTTCGCGTTGCCCAAATTTGTTCCAGTTGATGTTCTTCGCGTTGCCCAGATTTCTTCTTCAAATTTCTCATGCTCAAGCTCTTCTAAATTTTTGTGTTGTGTTGTGCGGCTGCTTCATTTCATCTTGTGCATAAAATCTCCTTTTATATGTGTTCATGAATCTCACGATCGAGCCCTAGAATCTAAACTCCAAAATTTCCAAAACTGTGTTGTTTTTCCAATTTTATGCAGCAGCGCAGATGCACCAATAATCACCGCTGATGCAACGATTATTTTCTTAATTTTCTGGCCTTTCACACAGATGCGTGACTTCTCACCGCATATGCGCCGTTGTTTTCTCCAATTCTCTGCCAATTCCCGCAGATGCATCACATTTCACCGCATATGCGCCGTTGTTTTCTCCAATTCTCTGCCAAATCCCGCATATGCATCATATTTCACCGCATATGCGCCACATTTTCACGCTTCTGCTCTCTTTCTCATCCATAAAGGGCGCAGATGCGGAAATTTTGGTGCAGATGCGCCACATTTTCATCCAACAAGCCGCTGCTCGTCATTCTCGTGTATGTGTATTTCTGCAGCGCGCAATAATTTTCAAAAATTCATATTTCACAATCTAACCGTCGGATTGAGCCAAAATTTTTACAGCAACTTTAAAATATCTTAAATGTTATTTTCAACGATGCAGATCGGATTTAGATGTCCCAAAAATTCCCAGTAATTTTCTGAAATTTGCGGTCCCGTAATTCATTCATCCGCTTCTTCTTGCTACTTTTCTTTCAATCCTTGCATCTCACAAAAACAACAACAAATATATATAAAATCCACTCGATATATCACAAAAGCCAAGTAAAACCATATATAAATTAAGGTACATATTTAAGTAAATAAGGTACAACCAAGCCTAAGGTTAAGTACTTATAAGCATGAATAAAGTACAGATCGTGGTAAACCACATATGAAATGTTTTAATTGAAGAAAACCAACTCCTTACCACATGTATGGTGCATGTGCAAATTGATATAGTAAAACCATTTGATATCTACTCAATAGAGTATCATTTACGTGAAATCACAAGTATGACCTCGGATTTATTTACTAAGTTAATGAGGTAAATATAGGACATGCATGTGCACTTTGGGTAGTCACTCAAATTTTTTGGCTAATAAGAACTTACCAATAAATAATTAAAGAGCTAAATACGGTACATATTTAATTAAATAAGGTACAACCAAAACCATGGATAAGTACATATAAGCGTGAATAAAGTACAGATCGTGGAAAACCAAACACATTTTAATAATTTCATGTCACAAGTACACTTGATGATTATACGTGGTACAAATTTCTGTATATCAAGTACATATAAGCGTAAATGTCGTCGTGTTCTTAGAAGAACTTAGATCAAGATTATAGCACATGTGATCGATTTCTCGCTAATTACTTCATATGGAATGTTTACTTGGAGAAAACCAACTCCTTACCACATATATGATGCTTTTGCAAAATGAGATAGTAAAACCATTTGATATCTACTCAATAGAGTATCATTTATGTGAAATCACAAGTATGAACTCGGATTTATTTATTAAGTTAATGAGGTGAATATAGGACATACGTGTGCACGTTAGATAGTTAATCAAATTTTTTGGCTAATAAGAACTTACCAATAAATAATTAAAGAGCTAACTACGGTACATATTTAAGTAAATAAGGTACAACCAAGCCTATGGTTAAGTACATATAGGCGTGAATAAAGTACATATCATGGGAAACCAAGCACATTTCAATAATTTCATGTCACAAGTACACTTGATGATTATACGTGGTATAAATTTATGTATATCAAGTACATATGAGAGTGAATACAGTACAGATCGGGGTAAACCAAGCACATTTCATATGGAATGTTTTACTTGGAGAAAACCAACTCCTTACCATATATATGGTGCATGTGCAAAGTGAGATAGTAAAACTATTTTATATCTACTCAATAGAGTATCATTTACGTGAAATCACAAGTATGACATCGGATTTATTTACTAAGTTAATGAGGTGAATATAGGACATGCATGTGCACTTTGGGTAGTCACTCAAATTTTTTGGCTAATAATAAGAACTTACCAATAAATAATTAAAGAGCTAACTACGGTACATATTTAAGTAAATAAGGTACAACCAAGCCCATGGTTAAGTACATATAAGCGTAAATAAAGTACAGATCGTGGTAAACCAAGCACATTTTAATAATTTCATGTCACAAGTATACTTGATGACATACGTGGTACAAATTTTTGTATATCAAGTACATATGAGCGTGAATACAGTACAGATCGGGGTAAACCAAGCACATTTCAAAACGTCGTGTTCTTAGAAGAACGTAGATCAAGATTATAGCACATGTGATCGATTTCTCGCTAATTACTTCATATGAAATGTTTACTTGGAGAAAACCAACTCCTTACCACATATATGGTGCATTTTGCAAAATGAGATAGTAAAATCATTTGATATCTACTCAATAGAGTATCATTTACGTGAAATCACAAGTATGAACTCGGATTTATTTATTAAGTTAATGAGGTGAATATAGGACATACATGTGCACTTTGGATAGTTAATCAAATTTTTTGGCTAATAAAAACTTACCAATAAATAATTAAAAAGCTAACTACGGTACATATTTAAGTAAATAAGGTACAACCAAGCCTATGGTTAAGTAATATAAGCGTGAATAAAGTACATATCATGGGAAACCAAGCACATTTCAATAATTTCATGTCACAAGTACACTTGATGATTATACGTGGTATAAATTTATGTATATCAAGTACATATGAGAGTGAATACAGTACAGATCGGGGTAAACCAAGCACATTTCAAAACGCCGTGTTCTTAGAAGAACGTAGATCAAGATTATAGCACATATGATCGATTTCTCGCTAATTACTTCATATGAAATGTTTACTTGGAGAAAACCAACTCCTTACCACATATATGGTGCATTTTGCAAAATGAGATAGTAAAACCATTTGATATCTACTCAATAGAGTATCATTTATGTGAAATCACAAGTATGAACTCGGATTTATTTATTAAGTTAATGAGGTGAATATAGGACATACATGTGCACTTGGGGTAGTTAATCAAATTTTTTAGCTAATAAGAACTTACCAATAAATAATTAAAGAGCTAACTACGGTACATATTTATGTAAATAAAGTACAACCAAGCCTATGGTTAAGTACATATAAGCGTGAATAAAGTACATATCATGGGAAACCAAGCACATTTCAATAATTTCATGTCACAAGTACACTTGATGATTATACGTTGTATAAATGTATGTATATCAAGTACATATGAGAGTGAATACAATACTGATCGGGGTAAACCAAGCACATTTCATATGGAATGTTTTACTTGGAGAAAACCAACTCCTTACCACATATATGGTTCATGTGCAAAGTGAGATAGTAAAATCATTTTATATCTACCCAATAGAGTATCATTTACGTGAAATCACAAGTATGACATCGGATTTATTTACTAAGTTAATGAGGTGAATATAGGAGATGCTTGTGCACTTTGGGTAGTCACTCAAATTTTTTGGCTAATAAGAACTTACCAATAGTAAATTTGAGCAAGCGAAACACCCTCTTATTTATTTTTAGTATTTTTTTTTTTAAAATTCAGAGCATAATAAATTTCAATCCTCCTCGTGTGAACGATTCCTATTTTAGCTAATAAATATTTATTATTTTAATGAAGTGGGTTAATTTGAGCATGATACGACTAAACGCTACCAACATCCCACATCGAAAAATTGTTATACTTGATTTTAGGTATTTTGTACTAGAAAAAGATGTTGAATATACCTGATTTCTTAGTATATGTACTTATTTTCTGTCAAAAATCCAACATGAAGTTGTCATTTATGCAACTAACCAGGTTCACAAAAAAATAAAATCATAAATGTCAATGTTTCCAACACATCAAATAACAACGCCATCAATATTAAACATCACCTATAACAAACATAACAATAAGTTGTCTACCCTCTACAATACAGATTGAGTAATAAAACATAATACACCAACTAAAAGTCCAACAAGTTCGAGCTTAAAAATAGACAATAATTCATAATATGTCTCACAAATGAAACCATAAAATCAACAATAAACCACAAAACTACCACTGGAACGTATATGCTTCCTAGTAGATAAGTCCACGACTAACTACCCTTCATTTGTCCTCCTTTTTCCTACGAAAGTGTAAAAAACATATTTAATTATCAACATTCCATAAATATAAAATAAAATAAAAAATGACAATTAAATATTTTTGATTTGTTGTGTTGTGTAAACTCTTTGCATATGCAGCTTTCTTGAATACTTAAGACCATTATTTTTTTTTTGTGCGGATAATTTCGCAACGCCTATATTAATGAAAAGAAAATTAACACACTCATATGAAAATCAAGATTTAATACTATTCGAAGATTTCAAAAAATAAAAAGAACTACTTACTAAATTGCTTAACAAAATTATCCATTAATTAGTGCCTCAAACAATAAGCATGGTGACTACACAGAAATAATCGGAGAAAAATGTGAAATTTTTTAATATCATGATATGTTGAGAAAGAATGACACCTCTTAAATAAAAATACAATCATTCTCAAATACAATCATTCTCGAAATCCACTATAGAATTTGCTAATGTAAAAAGATCGTCATCGACATCCTTTGCCACAACAAGTAGGATACTACCTTTATACTTGTTTATAATATTAGTTCCATCAAGAAAATCACCGGTTTACAACCAGTAGCAAAATCAACTGCACATGCATTAAAACAAATAAATAAATGCTTGAATTTATTAGTTACTACATCAAGTTCGTTATCACTTTTGGATTTTCTATCATCTTCGTCATCCCATACGAATTTCACAACCATAATTTCAAAATTCATAATACAATGACTAAATTATTGTACGTAAATATAATACACATCTTCAACAATGTTCAAATAATTTAAGAAGCAATGACATAGTTCACAAAAAGATAATCACCCAAAATTAAGTATTAATGTCATGACAAATCGACAATGATTATACATTATCAGATTATCATCACACAAAAAATCAAAATCACCAGGAAACTGTAAATAAATACAAACACAAGAACACGGTTTCAGACTCTACATCTATTGTCTATCACTAAAGATAACAAATAAATTATCAGAGGCAACAATAAAGTTAATAACAAACAAAATTAAGGAGCAAACACATTTTACTTCTCCATATTTAAGACTCCCTATAATCTGGTATTTTTTTCGGCCCGCAATTCGATGATAGTCAGTCTCATACACATGTAAAGATGTATTTACAGACCTCATCATTATTGTTCCATGTAACATACAACTTGTATTGGGGAGACATGTATTGCAGTGACATAGAATGAGGACTAATTTTGTTCATGTTTGCTCCACAAACTCATAAATATATCATCCAAACTGCATCAACTCATAATTGAAATCACTAAAATTTTGTCATTACATTTGCAGCAACCCAAAAATGCAAGGTTGGAAGAACACTCAATTCCAGATTCCATTCTACAAAAATTAAGGTTATTTTTGGTGAATCAAAAATTTAAAACAAGTAAAACCGTACAACGGTTGCTGGAATATTTTAAAAAATTGCTATTTCAGAACTTACCTTACAAACCTTTTGATTTTCAAATTTGAGACAGATTCAAGAGCTTGAAATGGTGTTCCTCGGAGTTGAAGACAACTTTGGAGTACAAAATTCAAAAGAATAAAACTTCAAGGTTTCGATTTCCACAGGCAGAGCTTCCAATGGATTCGATTTCTGGTAATTTGCTTCCAAGAGTTTCGATTAATTTTCATAGACAAAGCTTCCAAGCCCTTCGATTTTTTATTACTATGCATCGAAGTATTTCAATTTCAGCAGAAAATCTTCAAGGTTCACACGTTTCTGTCGGAAGATCGAGAGAAAAAAAAACGGAAAACGAAGAAGAGCCTGAAATGGTGTTCGTCGGAGTTGAAGACAACTTCGGAGTACAAGATTCAAAAGAATAAAACTTCAAGGTTTCGATTTCAACAGGCAGAGCTTCCAATGGATTCGATTTTTGGTAATTTGCTTTCAAGGGGTTCGATTAATTTTCACAGACAAAGCTTCCAAGTCCTTCGATTTTCGATTACTATGCATCGAAGTATTTCAATTCAGCAGCAAATCTTCAAGGGTTTCACACGTTTATGTCAAAAGATCGAGAAAAAAAAATGGAAAAAGAAGAAGAGATTGCACGTGATTTGAAGGGAAAATAAGTAAAGTGGTTCAATTAGGGACCTTAAACACATAAACGTATTGGGTCAGGGAGTAGACAATAAACTGGGCTGACATGGGGACTGAAGTCAAATCTAAGTTTGGGTTTGGGGATTTAAAGCCAATTCACCCAAAAAACTAAAAAAATATGTCGAATTAGTTATAGCTGTTTTTGTAGAGCTTCAGTAGCTAGGTGTGCAGAGTTTCAAAAGGCATAGTGGGCGCTTAATTTTTTATTATTATTATTTATTTATTTTAGTGTGGCGCCTAACTTGTTTTAATGAACTTTATCATCTATACTATCTATATTATTTTATAATAGTTGAGGCATGTATAGTAATTACCACTTGAGGACACCATCTTTTATTTCAGTTTTGCCCTTCCTTCATTTACTCTTTATTTAGACTTTTTTTCCCCTAAAAAGTTCAATTTGTATTAAATGTTTGTATTTTTCCTGCATTCTATTTTTTTTACTTGCTATCTAATGTAAACTGCATTATCAAAAAATATTGCAACAATTATATTCCGATTATTTCGCAACCAATTGAATTTTACATTGTTTTTTAAAAAAAAAATCATACATTATTTTTTTTATTGTTGAGTAGATTTCACACATAATATTTTTATAATAAAGATCTCAAGCGTATCATATTAAAATATATATTAAACTTTAATCATTTCACACACGCAACGCGTGTGTCCAGTCACTAGTCTTAATGATCTTTCTTACATATATTATATATATTCGTGAAATAAAAAGCTTACAATCCTCATAAGAAAAGTGCAAAGAAATTAGGAAAAAGTCTAAGAGAAGAAATTTAGAATTTTAGATATGGGATTAAAAGAATGAAAATTTAATTGGGAAGAAACTTTGTTTTTATATATCTTAATCTTGTTTATATAAATTTTCTAAAAAAAATAAAAAATACACAAATTCAGGGCGACGGCAGATGCTACCCAATCATGGAATTTTAATTTTATTATTATAAACCATTATTTTTTAATATTTTATATTTATTTTTATACAAAAACTCTTATGAGACGATCTTAAGGTCATTTTTTTGAGACGAGTCTCTTATATGAGTTATCCATTAAAAAATATTACATTTTATGCCAAAAATATTATTTAATTATTATTAATTTATTATAGGATAGGGTTGACCAGTCTTACGGATGAGATCGTCTCGCAAGAGTGTTACTCTTATTTTTATATGTGTGTGTGGAGAGATCATGATCTTTCTTAATTTTTTTTTCTGTCGATGTTTTAGTTTTTTCGAGTAAATTTTTTGAAATTAATAGATATATGTTAATATCTCCAGGCTCATCTCATTTTTTTCAAATCTTATATCCAGCATAAAATGACTATTCATTCATTCATTCTTCATTCAAGAATTATTAAAAATAGTATATATAGTGCAGATGAGTATGATGATGTCTATGTAGCTCCTACCGGTGGCGAGGACGTATGAGCGAGCATGGCAGTGGACCCCGTGACCGTCGCAGTTATTTAGATTATTGCATTGAGTTTTGAAACATGATTTATTTTATTATTGTTTCCGCGTATGAGATTTTTCAGCAGTATTGTTTATTATTTTAAATTGATGCATGAAACATTTTTAAGGATTTATTTATTTAATATTTTTTTTAGGTTACTTAAGAAAAGTATGTTATTTTTATATACATATATGTATGGGCGTATATGTATAGTATATAGCATAAAAAAAAGTTTTTCCGCATTTATTAGTAGTTGGGCGTTTCATATAGGTTGCGTTTACTTAGTTTGATTAGAGTTGGATTGATTAATTATCATAATCTATCAAGTGTTTACAAAATTTTTTACCAATCATAATAAATATATGAGCCCATTATAAATATTATTAGGGAATGATTTTTAATCTTTTTAATTGGTGTGATTGTTTATCCATCAATCTAATTTAACTCAAGCTACCATAATTTCACTTTTCACCTATCATTTATAAAAGCATATTTATAATTTACATTAACATTTAGCCACATTAATAAAATATTTACATTTATAATAATTCTTGAAGTATGAAAAGAAATATTCACGTGAATTTTTTTTATAAAAATTAGAAGAAAATAAAACAATAAGACAATTAAATATAAAATTTTTGAATAATTATTACTAACGAAAAATGTATGATATTATATTTGCGATAATGTATATTATATAATAAAAAACATTAAGCACTTTAAAAAAATTATATGTGTATTTATTTTGAATTAAAATCATTATTAAAAAAATTAAGGAACATTATAAAATATTTTAATTATAAATTATTTGAAAAATTAAATACATATAATATAAAAATGTAAAAATAATATTTACCAACTATAATTATCAAAGGGATATATTTGGAATCATAATTTAATTTTAATATCATTTCTAATCATAATCAATCAAAGCAAACATATGATTATTTATCAATCATTATTCTAAATCCTATTTACTTACTTTAATAATCACGGTATAGTTATCTATACATGAATCCAATCAATTAAAGTAAACACAACCATAGTTATAACGAAAATTAATATCATTGACATAAAAATTAATATATTTCATAAGTCAGATCCGATGTTTCTCTCAAATTTTTACTCATCTCATGTTTCTCTCATTTTTTTGTTAACCCAATGATATTTCATGGTTCGGTATAACATTAGATGTAGGCTTGATGACAAATAACTCTTAACCCATGATATTAGTGGATGGTGAGTGTCATATAAGTGAAATTGTGTGAAATTGACAATGGTAATTAAGAGAAAAAACACATTAATCCTACAAAATAAAAAACATACAAAACAACATATTATTCATATCTATGTCTTGCTTATCCATATCCCATCATATTTTTATTCATCTATCATACATCTCATCCATTATACCAACGACATCTTAAATTTATTAACTCGATTATCGATTCTTTAAAAATAATAAATTCACAATAAAAGAATAATGTTTACCAAAAAATTAAGAATGAAAGATATTTAAAAATAAATGATGTATAATATTTATATATTAAATAATATTATCTTTATCTGGTTAAATATTATCTTTATCTTGTCAAATTCAATTCAAAAATCACATTTTAATTTTTAAGTCATCCCAATTCGAACGTGCCAATTTCAATTCTAATTCCAATTTCGCATCGATATTTTTTGTTATCCAAACACAGCACAGACAGGATCCTCTGCTGTGCACTAAAAACAGCACAATATGTTGTGCTCCCAAAACGGTGTCGTTTTGGGAGCTATCAAATTTTTTTCTTTTTTTTAATGTTCCACGTAAAGTACTTGTTAGGTGTTAGTTGTTATATAGTACTTGTCGTTCATATTTTTGCAATTACGATACTTTCTCTCTTTTTTATTAAAACAAATCATCAAAAGTTAACATAAAAAAAATATTATTTTCTTGACATTAACATGTAAAATTCGTTTTAGTATATGAATGGCAGAATGGGTGATAAATTGATTAATTAATTATTGTAATATTTTAATTGTTATCGCAGGTAATAATTTAATTGTTATCCCATTAAAATGTTAATTTTATATTTTAATAAAATTAGTTAATTTCAACTAGTTTTCGTAAATTCAACAAAATATTTTAGTTAAGTTATTTTATTGATAAAATTTTGATTAAATAATTATTTTAATAATTTAATTTTTATCTCATTAAAATGTTAATATTGTTTCCTTTTGTTGAATTTACGAAAACTAATTGAAATTAAAACTAATTATTATAAAATTAAAATTTTAATGGGATAACAATTAAATTATTACAAATTAATTAATCAAACTTTTATCAATAAAATAACTTTAAATAAAATATTTTGTTGAATTTACGAAAACTAATTGAAATTAACTAATTTTATTAAAATATAATATTAACATTTTAATGGGATAAAAATTAAATTATTACAATAATTAATTAATCAAACTTTTATCAATAAAATAACTTAAATAAAATATTTTGTCGAATTTACGAAACCTAATTGAAATTAAAACAAATTTTATTAAAATATAAAATTAACATTTTAATGGGATAACAATTAAATTATTACAATAATTAATTAATCAATTTATCATCCATTCTGCCATTCATATACTAAAACTAATTTTACCTGTTAATGTCAGGAGAATAATATTTTTTATGTTAACTTTTGACTATTTTGTATTAATGAAAAAAAAAAAAAGAAGGTATCGTAATTGCAAAAAATATGAACAACAAATACTAACTACTGACACCTAACAAATACTTTACGTGGAATATGAAAAAAAAAGGAAACAAAATTCAAAAAAATAAAAATAAAATTGGCAGCTTCCAAAACGACACCGTTTTGGAAGCACAGCATAATGCTGTTTTAAATACACAGCAGAGGATCCTTTCCCGTCAACCTTCACGCTTATTATCTTCTTCAACAAGTTATTCACCATCTCTCTCTTCCCTCTGCCCTAACTTTCAAATCGAAAAAATCACTCCCTGCTGCTTCTGCAATTTTGGAAACGAAAAGTTGTGCAAATTTGTGGGAATAATAGAAAAAATCACTCCCTGGTAAGTCTGAATTTGGAATTTAAAATTTGTAGAATCCGTGATTTTTTCTGCAACAAAAAATAATCTCGTGTGCAGATTTGGATTCCAGATTGTTGAACTACGTCAAAAATATTGTTTCATCATTAGCCAAGGCCCCCGAAGAAAGATGATTTCTTCACACGCTCTTACTGTATTTGAATTGAGTCAGAATTCTAAAAGAGGAAGTGGGGAAGAGATTCCCAAAATGAGGGTTCCCAAAGTTGACGATTCTTTGTTTTGGGGGAAGCGGGGATACAATACATTCGTCAATGATGGAAGTTTCATTGGTAAATTTATGCCGCAGAAAGATGCTGATTCTGGGTCATCTCAAACATTTGAACGCAGAGTAGAACATAAATCTGATGTATCATTGAAGCCATCGATTGGTGCTAATCAGTTGGCTGCCAAACTGCTGGTATAAATTATTTACTGTTGCATTCTTTTTTTCTCTGTCTTCTCTCTACAAACTCCCTGGCATTCTTCTGAAACCTCTCCTGAAGGTTATTCACATATGATACTTCTCGAGTTAGTGTTAATGGGCTGTTTCAATATGTATGATCTTGTTTTTTTTTTAAATTTTTTTTGAATATGTTGTATAATATAAGATGGCTGTTTAGTTTGGTCTAATTAATGATGCTCGTATTTTTTCAATTATTTAGTTCTTAGCCATTGATTCAATTTTGTTTTTAATAATAAATATATAAGTATTCAGCATGTCAATATGTGTTGCCGTGGCCTTGTCCGCACCCGTGTCTTGTCATTGTCATGTCACCGCATCCGTGTGTCATAGATGCTACTCGTATTAAGCTGTACAGGCTCTCTGGGTAGTAAGATATGTTGCCTTAGCTTCTCTTCCCCATATTGTGAGATAAATCAACTCTCTGTTTTTATTTTTTGGGAATTATGTGATGGTCGTTTGTCGTATCATATGCCCTTGCAATAGTAATACAAAAATGTTTGTAAGAGCTTGTTAGAGTTTGCATCCTCCCTTTTCTAAGAAACTTGAATGTGATTTCTAGAACCTGTTGAGCAATCTAATCTGTTTCTCATTTTCATTCTTAATCAGAAAGAAGCTGCGAAAATGAAAATGAAGCATGGTAATGATAAGTCGTCTAGTAAAATGCCTATTGATGGAACCACAAGCCGGTACTGTACCCTGACAATAATGTCTAATATTGTGGTCTTATATTTTGTAAATCAAACTCTTACCTTCCTCTCTCTGCATGGGTTTTATGTTTAGGTGTATCCTACACGATGTCGCTTCAAGGCAAAAGAGGAAAGAGGAGGATGCCGATTTGAATCTAGCTAACAAAATAATGCATAATCACCGGTACAGCATATCCGGTCTGGCAGTTGATGAATATGATTATGATGATGGTCCTATGACAAAGGCTCGGAAGAAACGAGGGGGTGATAGCCGTAAATCCTCTGAGATAACTAATGCTGCAAACCGTTTCATGACTCAACAAGAACGCTGCCAATTCTGTTTTGTCAATCCAACAAGACCCAAGCATCTAACCATCTCCATTGCAAACTTTACCTACTTATCACTGCCTCAAATGCAACCTATTGTCTCGGGTCATAGTTACATAATGACCTTGCAGGTATTCTCTTGTGTTTGTATAGAAATTATGTGTTCTTTTTTACTCTCTTTCTAATCAGGAGTGTTTTAACTTATTATGCTTATACCAATTGGTCTGACCTATCACAAGATATTGTCGATTTAGTGCAATTTTTCTTTGTGTTAAGCTGTGGTATCTTCTTTTTCTTTTGTGTTCAGGATCTGTTAATTTCGTTCTCAACTATTGTTTGTGCATTCATAAAGTTGGAGGACTTGAAATACTCTTTCAACGAATGTTGGAGAATGTGTTTCGCAGTATATTAATCAGAATACAATATCATGTGTTGAGTTGTTTTCTCTTGTGCATAAATTTATATATTACCGCAATCTCAAGTAGTTAACCATTCTTTTACCTGAGAAATTAGATGGTTACCTGTTCCATTGTTTTGTGATAAATGGAGACAACTTATATTGTTGTTTTTTGGCCTTTTCACCTGTGCAGCATGAATCTTCCACAAGAACTGTTGACGATAATGTGTGGGATGAAATTCGAAACTTCAAGAAATGCTTGATAATGATGTTCTCAAAGCAGGAAAGGGATGTTGTTTTTCTGGAGACAGTATTGGGTTTGGCGCATCAGAAGCGCCACTGTTTGGTAGAGTGCGTTCCTTTGCCTCGGAAAATCGCAAAGCAGGCGCCTGTTTACTTCAAGAAGGTCAGCTTCCTTGCAATAATAATAAAAAAGTTAATGTTGAAAGGAATAGAAGTATCATTTGTTGAGATTTTGATGTTTCCGTTTTGTACACTGAGATTTATGCGTTTAAGAATACTGTGGAAAAGTGTCTCCATAGTGTATAATCTTGTAGATTCTTGAATTTTGCAGGCAATTGATGAAGCTGAAGATGAATGGAGCCAACATAATGCCAAAAAGCTTATTGACACAAGCGAGAAAGGTCTACGGAATTCGATTCCCAAGAATTTCCCTTATTTCCATGTTGAATTTGGCCTCGACAAGGGATTCGTTCATGTTATCGATGATGAAAAAGGTTTCAGAAGTAGCTTTGGCCTCGACATCATAAGAGGCATGTTATTGCCAGCAGAAGACATGCATCGACGCTCGAGGCACGAGTCATTGGAAAGGCAAAAGCAAGCTGTTGCCAGTTTTGCCAGCGACTGGGAACCTTTCGACTGGACAAAGCAGCTCGAGTAAATTTCGATCCACTTTTGACATCCGAGCGGTCTTTTATTTCGGTAGTCGTCCCTGAGCATGACGACCACATGATATTGATGCAAGAAGTGTCGTCCATTGATAAGTGCATTTTGTGTGCATTAGTTTGTTATATTTTTATGTTTATTTTGTGTGCATTCATTTTATTTTATGTGTTTTTATGTGTTTTATTGCATTTGTGTATATTTCACTCCTCGGGTTAATTTTGTAGGAAAATGAATTTTTGAAGAGTTAATTACGGAGCAGCTTTGGTCAAAAAAATCAAATTTAATTTTAAAGAGATCCAAATCCGATCTCCACCGTTCAGAATGAAGTTCAAGATGTTTTGAAGCTGCTGTCCAAATTTCAGGTCAATCCGACGGCTAGAATTCAAATTATGAATTTTTGAAATTTGTCGCTCGGAGCAGGTTGAATGTTGCGCTGTTGGTGAGTGTTGTAGCGCGTTTGCCCTTGTGTTTGGCGCTAGGGAGAAGCGCTAATGCGCTTAGAAGAAGGAGTTTGGCGCAAGGAGTAGCGCTAACGCGCAAGGAATGAAGGGAACCGCGCATGATGTTTGTGTGTGTTATTTTTCGGGCAGAAACTTGCTCGCTCGAGCAAGAGCTTGTGCTCGCTCGAGCGAGCGATACGTGAATTTTATTCCTTGGAACAGAGAGTCTCTCGCTCGAGCGAGATGTCGGGAGCAGAAAAAAATCAGAAATTTTGAAATTTAAAAAGTCTTATTTTTCGGGCTTTATTCTATGGGCTTTTTAAGACATATAAATAGAGGAGATTAACCATCAGATTAGGGGTTTCGAACACAGACAACACAAGGGAGGCGGCTTCAAAGCTTGGGAGAAGATTTCTACACTTTTTCTTTTTCTGTTCTTCTTTATTTTTATTTATTGAATTATAGTTTCAATTATTGAGTAGTTTGTTTTCAACCAAAACGGCGTGATTGGGCCGAACAAATTCATGTAGAAAACTTGAATGTTTGTTTGAAATTTTTCAGAGTTGATTTTATTTTATTGATTGTCATATTTATATTTGTCTTGTTAATAGTCTGATCAACTGTTTGCTTGCATGTTAATCGATTCCAAGTCGACAGAGGAGGTTTCTATTTTGATCACTTTGATAACAACATATTGTAAAACCGACTAGAAATAAAATTCGATTTCAGTGTGTGGTTTGGGTGTAAACTGAATTTTCATAAATATTTAATGCATTCAAATTTGATTAGAATTACGAAAGATTAGTTTGTCAATATTTGAGTAGGTTTGATTGTTCTAGAAATAAATATTTGAACAAGATAGAAGAATTCCCGTGATCTAAGATTAAATCTGAGTCTTGAATCGACTACATGTTATATGATTTGTTCGGTACCTACGTGTGTCTTGGTTGTATTTGTTTTAATTATTTTTATCTTCAGTTATTTTTATTCTTATTTCTTATGTTTTTTTATTTTTAAATTCTTATTTTTATTCAATTCAAAATCTTTTTTATTATTTTGTCTAGATTAAGCTAAATAATTAATTCTTAAGAATTGACTACAGTCCCTGTGGGATCGATACTCGGACTCTCTGTCCACTAGAAGGTTTCGATTTTGATCACTTTGATAATCAACATATTGTAAAACCGACTAGAAATAGAATTCGGTTTCAGTGTGCGGTTTGTGTGCAAACTGAATTTTCATAAATATTTAATGCATTCAAATTTGATTAGAATTACGAAAGATTAGTTCATCAATATTTGAATAGTTTTAATTGTTCTAGAAATAGGTCTGTGTTCAGTACCTACGTGTGTCTTGGTTGTCTTTGTTTTAATTATTTTTATCTTCAGTTATTTTTATTCTTATTTCTTAAGCAGTTTTTATTTTATTTTCTTATTTTTTTTAAATCAAATTGCTCTTTATAATTTTGCATAAATTAAGTAAAATAATTAATTCTTGAGAATTGACTGCAGTCCCTGTGGGATCGATACTTAGACTCTCAGTCCACTTTACTATTACTTGACCTGGTACGCTTGCCAGTAGATTTATATCACACCGATTTAGCCGGTTAAGTTTTTGGCGCCGTTGCCGGGGACTGTTTAGTTAATATTAGGATATATTATTTGATTGAGGCTAGACATTTTTTTTCTTGCATTTTTTTTTATTTTTAATTATTAATTATATATTTTTTCTTACTTGTGAGGTACTTGGAGATGGATCATCGACAGGTGTTCACAAGGTTTGGCCAACAATACTCAGAGTCATTCTTTGCTGCTTGGGAAAGATTCAATGATTTGGCAAACAAATTTCGATTCCATGAATTTTCGAATTACACTCTAGTGCAGATTTTTTATGGTGGTTTGGATGCTCCAACAAGAACTTGGGTGGATTATGGAGCTTTGGCCACTGAAAGTCACCTGTTCAGAAGAGATGAAGACAGTGCTATGCACTTGTTAAATGGTATGACGGGTTTCGACTACCATTGGCATTGTGATCCTTCATTGCAAGGTTGGAGTCACAAATATCCTCCAGAATTCAACTCCACAAATTTTGCGAACCAACCACCGGAGTATCAAGAAGAGTGTGTAGGGTATTTTGAGGATCATGTGGCTCAGTTGGAGAATTTTGTGAAAAGGCAGGAAGAGACAAACCAGTTCTTCGAAAGCCGCATCAAGTCTTTGAGTCTTTTGGATGAACAGATTGCGCTTCTTAGAGAACCAATTTTTTAGATCTGCCAAGAGAATGAAGTAATTGAGCCAAAGCAAGAAGAACTATTTCTTGAAGAATCGTCATGTGACGAGGATCCAAAAGTGATAGTGGAGGAGGAAGAAACATACAAGGCTACAGATTTTACCTCGTCAATGGTCGTTCTATGTACACCGTTAGAAGATTTTTTCTTGCCATTGACGCCACCTCCAGCATATTCTATCCTCTATGAGCTTCAGCCTAGAATCGGAGTCTCCTTCCGAAAGAAAAAATTCATGCCGAATGTTGTTGGACCGACGAGCTTCCCATGCATATATCACGCCAAGCTTGAGGGCGATGGAAATCAAAACCCATACGTAGAGTCGTATGATTCTTACTATGGGCGGCAGCCACTCTTTGATGGTGGCTTCTGCATAGTCGGGTTGTAGACTATAAATTTAGCGCTGACTGGGAGGCAACCCAGTGTTCTTTCCCCTGTTTTTTATTTTATTTTTGGTTTTTGTTTTTTTTTTTATTTAATTTTTACTTCTTTCCCATTCCAGTTTGCCGAGCTTGCCGATATACACAGTCTGCTGCTGCTGTCCCAGCTGATACTGTCAAGAAGGAAGAGGATGAATCGAAAACCAGGGGAGTGTTATTTTTGTTCTCATTGTGTTTTTGTTCGTCTTTGCATTTGTGTGTTTGTTATGCATTCTGTTCATTATTCTGAAGCATTGAGGGCAATGCTTTGGATAAGTATGAGGGGTAGACTAGTTTATTGCATTGTTTGTTATGTTTGTGTTGCATCTGTCATGTTTTGTGTTTGTTTACATCTAGTTTGTTGTTGTTGTTGTTTGTTTAGTCTTGCATGAGTAAGATGAGTCATAATAGCCAATGATGATGAAGTTTATTTGAAAAATTGGTTTTTTTTTTAAAAAACAATTTGCTCTTGACTTGACATGAGAAACTGTAGGTTGAACCGTGAATATTTATAAGCACTTGTGTTAGACCAGTGAATTGTAGCGAAAGATTTGATGAAGTTTCTGTCTGTTTGACCATTGCACGACAATAGGTGGTTTGTGGATCTTGATTGTGTTCTATTAATTTTGATGAGGCTCTAGTTTACACTTATGATCTTGGGCGCACCTAGAAAAAAAATTTATTCAATTCCATCCGGGCCTTGAAAGGATTAAAATCCTATAAAAGATTAAATTTAAGGCTAAGTATGCGGGTTAAATGAGATTGATGCTCCATCCGGGCTATAGACGAGGGGATTAGAAAGAAAAAATAGAATGATTTTTCGTATCCTAGCCAGTTATAGCTAAGTTTGCGGGTAATTATTGGGGCTAAAGCAATACTGGGTGCAAAATCCGAAGGTGTGTAATTCATTATCTCAAGAGAGGTGAGTTTAGTCTAGAGTTCGTTGGAAGGAATGGGCTCTTGAAGAGTGAAATTTGCACTAATTTGTCATAGGTTGCTAAGCAGTTTTGAGACGAATTCGGTCTAAGTTGCATGAAACTGGAATGACATTTTACACACACACGTTCACGTTAAATCGAAGGTGTATTATGAAAAGTTGAGAGCATGTCTGTTATTTTTTTGTTGGTGATTGAACTTCTGAGAGGCTGTGCACATCCTTACTTATGTTTTTGTTTGCATGTTGTTTTAGCATTTCTTGCTCGAGGGCGAGCAAGGTTTAAGTATGGGGGTGTTGATAAGTGCATTTTATGTGCATTAGTTCGTTATATTTTTATGTTTATTTTGTGTGCATTCATTTTATTTTATATGTTTTTATGTGTTTTATTGCATTTGTGTATATTTCACTCATCGGATTAATTTTGTAGAAAAATAGATTTTTGAAGAGTTAATTACGGAGCATTTTTGGTCAAAAAAATCAAATTTAATTTTAAAGAGATCCAAATCCGATCTCCACCGTTCAGAATGAAGTTCAAGATGTTTTGAAGCTGCTGTCCAAATTTCAGGTCAATCCGACGGCTAGAACTCAAGTTATGAATTTTTGAAATTTGTCGCTCGGATCAGGTTGAATGTTGCGCTGTTGGTGAGTGTTGTAGCGCGTTTGCCCTTGTGTTTGGCGCTACGGAGAAGCGCTAATGCGCTTAGAAGAAGGAGTTTGGCGCAAGGAGTAGCGCTAACGCGCAAGGAATGAAGGAAACCGCACATGATGTCTGTGTGTGTTATTTTTCGGGCAGAAACTTGCTCGCTCGAGCAAGAGCTTGTGCTCGCTCGAGCGAGCGCTACGCGAATTTTATTCCTCGGAACAGAGAGTCTCTCGCTCGAGCGAGAGGTTGTGCTCGCTCGAGCGAGATGTCGGGAGCAGAAAAAAATCAGAAATTTTGAAATTTAAAAAGTCTTATTTTTCGGGCTTTATTCTATGGGCTTTTTAAGACATATAAATAGAGGAGATTAACCATCAGATTAGGGGTTCCGAACACAGACAACACAAGGGAGGCGACTTCAAAGCTTGAGAGAAGATTTCTACACTTTTTCTTCTTCTGTTCTTCTTTATTTTTATTTATTGAATTATAGTTTCAATTATTGAGTAGTTTGTTTTCAATCAAGACGACGTGATTGGGCCGAACAAATTTATGTAGAAAACTTGGATTTTTTTTGGGATTTTTCAGAGTTGATTTTATTTTATTGATTGTCAGATTTATATTTGTCTTGTGAATAGTCTGATCAACTGTTTGCTTGCATGTTAATCGATTTCAAGTCGACAGAGGAGGTTTCTATTTTGATCACTATGATAATTAACATATTGTAAAACCGACTAGAAATAGAATTCGGTTTCAGTGTGCGGTTTGGGTGTAAACTGAATTTTTATAAATATTTAATGCATTCAAATTTGATTAGAATTACGAAAGATTAGTTCGTCAATATTTGAGTAGGTTTGATTATTCTAGAAATAGACCTTTGAACAAGATAGGAGAATTCCCGTGATCTAAGATTAAATCTGAGTCTTGAATCGACTACATGTTACATGATTTGTTCGGTACCTACGTGTGTCTTGGTTGTCTTTGTTTTAATTATTTTTATCTTCAGTTATTTTTATTCTTATTTTTTATGTTTTTTTATTTTTAAATTCTTATTTTTATTCAATTCAAAATCCTTTTTATTATTTTGTCTAGATTAAGCTAAATAATTAATTCTTGAGAATTGACTACAGTCCCTGTGGGATCGATACTTGGACTCTCTGTCCACTTTACTATTATTTGACCTAATTCACTTGCTAGTTGATACCGAATTAAGCGGTCATCCATATATGAAGGTTGGTTGGGGTGATTGTGAATATAGGCCATGCTCATCTTTACTTTACTGTTTTGTAAAACTGTTTATGGTGTTTTGAGGTACCAAGACAAAATTCCGAAAACAACCTCGCCTCTGTAAAGTTAAATCAGTCATACGTTGGGGATAACTTTGGAAATTTGATACCTATATTTTATTTTATTTTATTTTATATATTGAGAAAAAAAACCCTACCTTTTCATCTACATAATTATGGTCAATGATTTTCGTATTTAACTAGTTTTTAATTTTTTAATGCTTATTCAATCCGTCTTTATATTATTCTGCTGAGATTCCGTATATTTTTAGTTGAAAGAATTATGGAAGAAGTTTATGGATTTAAGGGGTTTTAATAGAAACTTTATATTTATTCATATAGAAGGATTTTGATTACTGTTTGAGTCATAATTAAGACATTTGTGTTGGAGCAATAAATTGGACCTTAGCATAGATTTATGAATATATTGTTTTCATTTTTTCTATCTATTAAATGTTGCAAAGATTAGCACAAAGATTTGTGCCAGATATTTGATAAAATGCATAAAAGAAAAGGGTTTGCTATCATGCTTTAATTTATTAAAATTGATATTTAACATCACATCTCCAGTTTGTAATGCTTTGGTAGAGTTGAACTTGGTATAGTTTTTGTTATTTCTAACTTTGAGTTTTGTTATTCTTTTTTAATGTTTTTGTAGATGATTTTTGTTATTTGAGTGAACTTGATTGAAATAAGTTTTCTAGTCTTGAGATTAACGCTGTTCATTTGTTACTTCAAATTACGATGTATGAAAATTTTATAACGATATCATATCGAAATTTTTGATATACCGTAATTTTCAATATATATAAATTTCATATCGATTATACTAAAATTTTACGATACTCCGAAATTTCGGTATAGTATCGGCGTATACTATTTTATAATAGAAACACCCTTATATTTTTTAAAAATTATAAATCATTTGTTTAAAAATATTATATATTTTTATATATTGTTTCGATATTTCAGTACTTTGATATATATTGAAATTTTAAAATTCCACGTCGTTACCTACCGAAAAATTCGGTATTATCAATGTACTGTATCGAAATCTTTGGTATACCGAAAATACGGTATTTTTTTCCCACCTCTAAAAAAATCTTCATATCATTAATTTTTGAAGACTTTTTAAAAACATTTAAATCAAACAAAATATATTAAATATAAAAATGTGTTAGATTCATGCAGCAAATATCATTTATATAGTATGACAATGACACCTGCCTCAGTAACTAATTGTACAAAAAATATCAACTCGGACCGACCAATATTTGTGAAAACCCGTTCATATAGAACCAAATTAAAATAAGTTATTTTGGTAGGTAACTAAATTAAGGAGTTTTTAAAAATATTGTTTGCACAAAAAAATGGCTCGAGCGGCTGTGTTGTGGGCGTGGCAGGCACGATCGTGCCAATAATAAAATAAAAATGAAAATATAATCTAACTTCTAAAAACCAAGCGAATGTGAGTCCCGGTTTCGTCGTCAGTCTCAATTCCACTGGTTATATGTCAAAAAACACTACAAATATTGGAGAAAAAGTCTTAATAACAATCAAACATTGAATGTTGCTATTACAAACTTGAAAATGACACATGTTTGCCATAAAAAAACAATATAAAAAGCTACTGGACAGTACGAGGAACCAACAAAAAAAGTGCTGGAAACGTGCACTGGAATTTCTAGAGATAAGCAAAAATATTATGAAATTTGAAAATTTACAGAAAATATACCGAAGAATTCAAAGCTTTTGAAGCTTGAAGTTTTGTGAATTGTTGATTGTGTCTCGATTATAGGCTTCCGATTGCTTTTGCTTCCATTGCCAAAAACTTCCCACTCATCCACTTCTTTGAATGGGCTACATTTTCTCCTCCAATTCTCCACTACATTTTGACTTGATCTTTGATTTTTAAATAGATTTCCATTTCTTAATTTGCCGCATCACCTCTTGGGCTTTGTACTCTCTTTATAGGCCGAAATAGTTGGGTTGCAAGTTTTTAGGAAATGGGCTGAAGGAACTCATTCTATTGGGTTGATAAATAAATTTTTATTTTATGGGCTCAACAATTACCCCGGCATGTTTATGGCCCACTGGGCCATTGAACCTGGACCATGAACAAATTTTTTTGCCAGGCTTCAAATATGAATTGTAGGGCTTTCGAGTATAGGGAACTCTCATGGTCTTTAATAGGATAACCTTTACGGTTTTTCAAAAGTTGACAGAATTTATATCGTTCCTTGATCTTTGCACCTAAATTCATATTTGCTATCATTATTTCTCCGATTCCCGAGCTATTCTTTCTCTTCACCTTTCATGTAACGTCCGAAAATTCGTTTACGTAAACTCATATGCATAACTAGAAAATTTAGTGATTTGAAAATAAGTTAAAAAGGGGGTTAAATAATTTTATGTGCTATTATGTGAATTATGTAAATTATTTGCATGTTTTAAATTTAATTATTTTAGCATTTAACCCGCAATTATGAAATTTATGAATTTTTTAGAAATGTCATTTTTCGATCACATAGACGGGACCGTGGACGAACGAGATGAAGAATTTTCACCCAAAATACTTTATTGAGGTTTTATGGGACATAAATTATTATTTTAAGATTTTATTTTCAAAAAATAGAAGTTTTAATATATATTTATATATGTATAGAAACCCGTTTTTCACTAGAATAAGCTATTTTAAGGACTTTTAATATGACTTAAAAATCCCACATCCCTGTATTACAAAAATTATATATTAAATATCATATTTTTATGGTGGGCTTTCTTGTTTTAACTAAGTCATTTAATTTATTTAAATTCGGCCCATGATTTACACAAACATATACAAAGTTTTGGCCCTCATTCACCCTACCTCACGTTGAACATTAGATTTCTCACCTCCTACCCGACACAAAAACACAACAAGAACACACACTCATGTTGGTTGAATAAATTTTGAAGATTTCAAGTTTCGTTCGTCCCGGATAACCGAATACGCGACATTCTTCGTAGTTTCAAGCGTAAAATACAAAGGCACGTTTGATTCATTATTTGCCACCTGTTAGATCAATATTATCATTGTTTTGAAGATTTAGACCACGTGTTTTCATATTTTTGATTGTAAGATCAGATTTCTCTCGTTCTTGTATGGTTCTTGAGTTTTCTGGACATGTTGATGTTTATGGCTTGATTTTTTGACATGAGTTCGTTCGAAGGGCTGACCAAGGTATTGAGGGTCGAGGTTGGGTCCTTTGAGTCATGATCTGATGTTGGTTCAGTGACTTTAGTTGCTGGTTTGGCCGAGAAGCAAGCTGGACGCAGTCACACATGTCGGAGGCAGATCGAGCAGTCTACGTATAATGGTTCTTTCTCGGTCCACAAGACGATTTTAAGGCTGATTTTAGTTGGGTTAGAACCCCAAGACCTTGGGAAAGGTCCTCTTGGTGGTTCTTCGGAAGGTGGTGGCCGGAGGTTGGCAGCCAAAGGGCCTGAAGTTGGCAGTCATGTTTTGCACGCGAGCAAAAACTAGGGATGGGTTTATTTTGGTTTGTTCTCCTTTTATAGGGCTTGGTTTAAGGTCAAATTTGTTGGGTTAGAACCGCCTGGATGTTGGATAAGTATGGGCAGTGGTTTCACGGCCAAAGATAGGCAGATCAGGTGGCACGAACGGATTTGCTGCAACTGCTCAGGGCTGCGCGCGAGTTGAGCTTAGGGAAAATGTTTAGGGTTTCGGACAAGAGAAAGGGCAGTGGGAAGGGGCTCGGTTAGGTCATCCCGGGGTCGGGTCGTTGTGTTTTAGGGTCAAGTCATGTAAATATGGGTTCGTGTTAAGTTATTTCGGGTCTGAGTATTTTAATTAGAAATTAAGTGATTAATTAAATATTCATGGGCTTGAACTTTATAAAAATTATTTTTGGGCTTGAATTTAACTTTTAAGTTAGTACATTAATTTTTCATGGACCTAGTGACCCATGAGAATTGTTGTGCCAAGTTATGCTGGGCTAAGTTTTAAATGGGCCAGATTAGGAATAAATGAGTCAGATTAGGAATAAATGGGCCAGTGAGAATTTATGGGCTAAGTTAAGTATTTGGGCCTAGATTAAGTCATTGAGATTAAGTTTAAGGGGTCAGCAGCTCGAACGAATCTATGACAAATTAAATGGTCCATGAATATATATTTAATTTAAGCATGTATTTTAAGTATAAGTACAAATTTTATGAAACACGGACAAATTGTTAATGAAAAGATGAAATTATGAATATTTTTATGCTTATTTTTATTTTATCATCATGAAATGTTATGATATGTATGATTAAGAACAGTTAAGAAAATAATATTTTTATGGAAGTTGAAGTGGTGTGGCAGCACATTTATGATTAAGAGCCACGAATCCAACCTGCTTGCGGGCTGGTGCAGTGGCGGCACAGAGGTGGTTTTACCACTGGCACAGATGTAGTTATACTACCGGCATAGAGGTGGAGATTCCATCGTCACGTACGTTGGTTTTCATATTGATCAATCGCTCATGTTTAAGATCCACATTCATGGATACAACCTGCACAGAAAGATTTATGATTATGTGATGCCTTATGATGATTTAAGATTTATGTTATGCTTATGATTAAAAATAAGACTCACGATTATGTTTCGATATTTACGATCAAGATTTTATGAACTTGCATGCATTCATGGATTAAGTTATATTTATTTTTAATTGCATGTGATTTCATATTGTTATGTACGGATAGAGCGTGTTGGTCCTCTAGGCTCACTAGATCTAATGGGTGCAGGTGAGCAGACTTTTGATGATGAGTTTATTGCCCCGACTGGCCGTGAGGATGTATGAGTGCCCATGTAGCTAGTCCGCCTGTGACCTTTCTGCTCAAGTTTATGTTTAGCTGTTTTGAGATGTTTATACTTTATGCTATTTTCCGCATATGTCAATAATTCATCAGTTTTATGGGTTTGAGGATTTTACTATACATTTAATTTATGCATGGTGAGAGGAGAAAAAATTATGAGCTTTTCAGTATGAAATTTTTATGCATGAGATTTTATTATGAGAAAGGAAATTAAGTTATTAATATTTTAAATTGCATGCAATATATTTTATGTAAGATTATTTTAAGTATAATATATATATATATATATATATATATATATATATATATATATATATATATATATAGTTCTTTTATGGTGCCCAACACTGTATGCCCACTTCATGCCCACCATGTACAAGTCAACTCATTTATTGTACATGGTGGGCATGAAGTGAGCATAAAGTGTTGGGCACCATAAATTCTGAATTTTTGTAGCAGGGCACGGACCCCGTGTAGATTTTGGGTAAGGTTCCGTGTACCCTACTGACTTTGTTTTGTGCAAAAAATGAAGGGCACAGACCTCGTGCATTCCATGTGTAGAGGTCCGTGTAGCCCACTGTTTTAAAACATGTTTTGAGCAAAGAAGGCACGGACCCCGTGCCAACCTCCATGCAAGGGTCCGTGTATACTCTGTTCGACAACTTCTTCATCCAGCCTTGGGCATGGACCCCTGTCCAAAAGATGCACGGACCCCGTGCCATGGTCCGTGCATGGTCCGGACCAAGGTTTGTGTGTGGGCTGCCCATTTTAAAAAAATAAAATAATTTGGTCTTTATTTTAATATATGACATTAATGATGTTTAATGTACAAATTGCCCTAAAATAAGATTAGCAACCCGAGGTTCCCACAACTTTTTTCCCAAGGTTCCTGAATACCTTCAGTGGCAAAATGTTCACTGCAGACCCATTATCAATCAGTACCCTTGAGATTGGTTGACCATTCACATGTGCCTTTAAAGGCATAATATGTTTGGTCATCTCGATGGCAGGTTTTTCTATCAGCACTTTGGTTTATGTGGTTCCTCTCCCTGTATGCTCACTCAAATGCATGGTTCCTTGGAGATATCTTCCTTGTCATCTTCCTGCATTGGTTCCATTGGACTGAAAAATTCCTCCTTAGACTTGAACATGTCAGGCAAGATACAAATCCAGTGACACAATCCATTGATATGGTGAACTCGCCTACTTGGACACTAACCAGTTTCTTAGCATTTGGTTCTTCCTCGAACAACAAGTCATCATCCTCAAACTCTTTGTCCTCAGTTAACTTTCTGCCAAACTTGTTCTTGCTAGGCACCGAAGCTTCACTGTTAGTGTGGCGTACCCTTGCTTTTTCCCTCAAAAGTTTCCTCTTTTGAATTCGTGTGAGTGGCAAGGGGATTTTCTTATGACGCACCAAATGCCACTTTCCATCAGGTTGCACATTGGGAGGAACTACAAATCTGAAACTAAACTAATCGAATTTTCCTAAAGCTAAAGATGTCCAAACTCAACTGAGCAAAAGACTGGGCAAGCTAGACTGAATCAACGTAACTATTCTGGATAGAATTTTCCGTACAAGACATTACGCCTCATTTACAGAAACCATCTGTAGTGATCCCGCATGGTATCACCTACTAACTGGCAACTAATAGCATGCATTAAACTTAATACAACAAAATAACTTAACAGAGTAAGACATGCGGAAACAAAACCATAATTTACATATCAGCTTAGTAATATAATTCAGGCTTAATACTGTAATGATACAACCAAATCGAAATCTTAAACAGTAAACATTATACAGCTATATCGAATCCTGCTGTATAATAAAATCCTCAAGGCTCCTGCTCCCTAGTCCTGCCTTGAACTACCAGCTCCGTCCATCCTGCGACCTGCCCCATGGAATAGGGTGTCCAAGATAACAAGTAGGACGTGAGTGCTACGCCCAGTACATAAACATGAGTAAACATATGTATATAATGCATGCAACATAATGGCTGGTAAAAGATCATCTGAAAAGTCATGCTCAGAACCGGCGCCATATGAGTGCTGCCACCGCACGGATCAACCTCTGGGTGCAACCACACTCGTCCAGTACACCAGAGTAGACAGACATAAATGCCCCCGCCGTCGCGGTACTTTCAGTGACAGACTATCGAATATAGAGCTGAGCGGCTCTATAGTCAGGTATAACAAGGTATAGGCTCAACGTGTATATGCACATGACATATGAATATAGAAAACGGTAAATCATATCTCATGCGATATAATAATGCCAAATAAATGCAACATATAAACATGTATACTCGCTGGCAATCTCAGTCAATGTGTACGTACCTCTAGGCTAGTTCAAGTATAATAGGATCCTAGGTTCCAAGCCTATATTCAAAAGTTCACCGTATCACTATATAAATTCTATAAGCCTTAACTAAGCTAATAAGTACTCCCAAAACTTAAATAGATTCCCGAACCATACCTTCGTCCGTAGTTAGCCCTTTGAAGTCGCTAGTCCCGGATGACTATAACCACACCTTGGTTATTCCAGAACCTCTATTATAACCGATAGGGCCCTCAAGTGTATAACTCACACTATATAACTGAAGAAAGAAACTCGAGAATTCGTAATTGAAAATGAACTCTGAACGGCCCTATTTATAGCCAAATTTCTCGGCCAGGATCGGAACTTCCGATTTCAGGATCGGAGCTTCCGATCCAGCTCATTGCGTGCATGTCTGCCACGCCAGGATCGGAACTTCCGATCTACGATCGGAGCTTCCGATCTGCTCTATGATCGACACTTGTCAAAACTCGCGACTGAGTCATCGATCATTTCTGGCAGCTGGGGATCGAAACTTCCGTTCCAGGATCGGAGCTTCCGTTCCGATCGGAGCTTACTATCTAGGATCGGAGCTTACTATCCGGGATCGGAGCTTACTATCCGGGATCGGAACTTACTATCCGGCCCAAAATTAAAAAGCTCAAATTTTACTTCTGAAGTCCAATAACACTCCGAAATTGGTTAAATACCAACCCTTAATCATGTTTAACATATTATTATCTTAAAATGGTATCTGGGTTACTACATTCTCCCCACCTTTAGATATTTCGTCCGCGAAATAACATCTAAAGACAAATCAAGATAACAATATGAAACATCAAACCATGTCTTATTACAATAACGGTAATTACATTTTACATGGTAATAAAAAATACAAAGCAAACAACTCAGGATATTCTGCTCGCATACGACTCTTAGTTTCCCAAGTTGCTTCTTCAACGCCTCGGCGCTGCCACTGTACCATCACAAGTGGTATAGTCTTATTCCGAAGAACTTTCTCCTTCCTGTCTAGGATACAGATTGGTCGTTCAACAAAAGACAGATCTCGCTCTAGCTGAATATCAGTAGACTGAATCACATGAGATTCATCAGCTATGTACTGTCGAAGCAACGACACATGAAAAACATTGTGTATACTGGAAAGAGATGGCGGTAAAGCCAAACGATAAGCAACATCTCCGATCTTCTCCAGTATCTGGAAAGGCCCAATGTAACGAGGAGACAACTTTCCTTTCACACCGAATCTCATCACCTTCCTGAAAGGTGATACTCGCAGAAAAACATATTCACCAGGCTCAAACTGAAGTGGCCTACGGCGAATATTCGCATAACTGGCTTGTCTATCTTGAGCAACTTTGATCCTATGCTTGATCAAATCTACCTTGTCTATAATCTGCTGCACCAATTCAGGACCCTCGACTTGCCGTTCCCCGACTTCATCCCAGAATAACAGAGTATGACACCGTCGACCATACAATGCCTCGAAAGGTGCCATATCAATACTACGATGATAACTGTTATTGTAGGCAAATTCAATCAAAGGTAACTGATCCTGCCAAGATAAACCAAAGTCCATGACAGAAGAACGTAGCATATCCTCCAGCGTACGAATAGTGCGCTCTGACTGCCCGTCAGTCTCCGGATGATACGCCGTGCTCAAACTCAGAGTGGTACCCAACGCTTCCTGAAAACTACCCCAAAATCGTGAGGTAAATCGCGGGTCTCTATCACTGACTATGCTCACTGGAATCCCATGTAATCGCACTATCTCCTGGATATATAAACGTGCCATGCGATCATAAGAATATTCCCGGTTATAAGGAATAAAGTGTGCTGATTTTGTCAAACGGTCAACGAAAACCCAGATAGCATCACACTGACGTGACGTCATAGGCAAGTGGGTAACAAAATCCATAGTCACGTGCTCCCACTTCCATTCGGGAATCTCAAGATTCTGCAGTAATCCACCTGGTCGTCGATGTTCAGCCTTGACCTGTTGACAAACCAAACATCTCGAAACAAATTGATACATACTTCGCTTCATCCCCTTTCACCAGAATCTAGTTCGCAAGTCCTTATACATTTTCATACTTCCAGGATGAACTGATAATCGACTCCTGTGAGCTTGAGATAGAATATCATTCCTGAGCTCCACAACATTAGGTACAACCACTCTATTGGATAGGCACAATAAACCATCTGCCTGAAAATGGAATCCAGATGTATTAACTCCATTGGCTAGACGTGCCAATCGCTGAGTTTTAGCATCAGATATCTGAGCATCTCTGATCCGAGAATACAATGCTGGCTCAGATAGAATAGTATACAAACGAATCTCATTCCTCCCTTTTTTGTGCTTGAGCGTAAAACTCAATGAACAACACTCTTGAATCATATGAGATATTTCATTAGTCTGAAGTGCAGACAGTCTCACCTGCCGACTCAAGGCATCAGCAGTAAGATTAGCAGAACCTGGATGATATTTGATTTCACAATCATAATCCTTCAGGAGATCCATCCAGCGTCTCTGTCGCATATTCAACTCTGCCTGAGTGAATAAATACTTCAAACTCTTGTGATCCGTAAATATCTCAAATTTCTCGCCATAAAGATAATGTCTCCAAATCTTGAGCGCAAATACAATGGCGGCTAACTCGAGATCATGCACTGGATAGTAATTCTCATGCGTCTTCAACTGTCGAGAAGCATAGGCAATAACATGTCCATGCTGTGTCAACACACATCCCAACCCCTGACCAGAGGCATCAGTATAAACAACATAACCTCCTGATTCAGAAGGTAGAGCTAGCACAGGTGCAGTAGTAAGACGTCTACGCAGCTCGTGAAACGACTCCTCACAATCCGAGGACCAAATGAAGGTAACATCTTTCCGAGTAAGCTGAGTCAAAGGCCTGGCCAACTGTGAAAAATTCTCGATGAACCGACGGTAATATCCCGCTAGACCCAAGAAACTACGAATCTCAGCAACCGTTGTTGGTCGAGACCAGTTCAGCACTGCCTCTATCTTACTAGGATCAACAGATATTCCTTCATTAGAAATCACATGACCGAGAAACACTACCCGATCAAGCCAGAATTCACACTTGCTCAATTTCGCATACAGCTGCTTTTCTCGTAACGTCTGTAAAACAATCCTTAGATGTTGTGCATGCTCATCCTTGTCATGAGAATAGACAAGAATATCATCAATGAAGACGATGACAAATCTATCCAGATACTCTCGAAATATCTGATTCATCAGATTCATGAAGACTGTCGGTGCATTCGTCAAACCGAATGGCATCACTAGAAATTCATAATGCCCGTATCTGGTCCTGAAAGCAGTCGTAGATATATCTGAGTCTCGTACCCGCATCTGATGGTATCCAGATCTCAGATCTATCTTAGAATAAACAGAAGTACCCTGTAGTTGATCGAACAGATCATCAATCTGCGGCAAAGGATACTTATTCTTGATGGTGACACGATTCAACTGCCTGTAATCAATACATAATCGCATCAATCCATCCTTTTTCTTGACAAACAAAACAGGTGCTCCCCACGGAGAAACACTCGAACGAATATATCCCTTATCAAGCAGATCTTGCAACTGCTGTTTCAATTCCCTCATCTCTGACGGTGCCAGACGATAAGGTGCTCGGGATATAGGCGTAGTTTCTGGTACTAGATCAATACCAAATTCAACCTCTCGAACCGGAGGAAAACCAGGAATCTCATCAGGGAATACGTCAGGAAACTCGCTGACAACCGGTAGCTGATCAATATCCGTACTCCTCATGGACATATCAACTGCATAGATGAGGTAGCCCTCCCCACCTGACTCCAAGACATGACATGCCTTCAGAGCCGAAACAAGTGGCATCGGAGGTCGCGCACCCTCACCATAAAAGTACCAGCTATCACCCTCAACGGGATGAAACTGTACCAGACGCTGATAACAATCCACAGTAGCGTGATACAAAGTCAGCATATCTATTCCCAAAATACAATCAAAATCCGTCATCGCTAATATCATCAAATTAGCCGATAACACATTACCCTCAAATTCCAGAAGGCAACCCATCACTAGACGCTTAGTTACTACCTCCTGCTCCAACGGAGTAGATACAACTAAATCCATATCTAATGATACGTAAGGTAATCTATGTCTCTTAACGAAGCAACTAGAAATAAAGGAATGCGATGCTCCAGTATCAATTAATACAAGTGCAGGAATACCACATAACAAGAAGTTACCTGCCAACATGCGATCGCTTCCCTCCGTAGCCTGCTCCTGAGACAGAGCAAACACCTGCCCTTGAGTCTGGGGACGATAACCAGAAGAACTCTGTGGTGCTGGCTACTGACGTGGAACAATAGAAGCCTGAGATCCAACCTGTGATCCCGATCCACTAGCAGAACCCATACGCTGAGGACAATCTCTCCGCAGATGTCCCTGCTGACCACAAATATAACACGCCCCAGTAGCTCTCCGACATGAAGCTGCAGGATGCTTCCCACCACAGTGGCTACAAAACTCCTCCTTCTTCTTCTTCTTCCCAAAGCGGAAAGTACCTCGTGAACCACGAGAACCAGACGAAGTAGTAGGAGTAGAAGAAGACGTAGGTACAGATGGCACAACAAATTGAGCTCGAGGCTCAATAAATCCACTAGGCTGTGCTGGTATCATCAATTGTCCACGCCTGTTGCTGGTCTCCACAAGACGGCAACGGTTCACCAAAGTCTCATAAGACACCGGGTCATCACAGACGACAACCTGAGAGTAGATATCTTGGTTCAGGCCTTGTAGAAAGATATCATACTTCGACGCATCACTCGCATTGATATGAGGACTGAAAGGTAGCAGATCAAGAAATCGCTGCTGATACTGATCAATATTCATTGATCCTTGCCTCAAAGTAAGCAACTCCATAGATCGTGCTTGGCGAACAGCCGGAGGAAAATATAATTTCTGAAACTCCCGACAGAAATCCCCCCAAGTCACCTGTCCTCTCTCAGTACGTGCCTGAGCAACCTTGGCATCCCACCAAAAACGTGCTCTATCCTCTAGAACGAATTCTAGAACTTCCAGTTTCTGCTCCTCAGTACACTCGAAAGCTCGGAACGTGCTCTCAAGTTTAGACATCCAGCTTCTAGCTTGTTCAGGATTCTCGCCTCCCACTAAGGGTTTCGGTCCTACCTGCATGAACTTATTAATAGTATAGCGACGTCGACCCTCATGAGGATGATGTTGATCATCCTGATGATGATGGCGACGATGATGATGACCACCTCCCTGGCCAACACTACCGTGAATTTCGTCAGCCATATCCTGAAAAGAATTGCACATTAAAATCCCAAATGCCCAAGAATTACTCAAGACTAAACTAAATCCCAAGTACTAATCCCAAAATCTATGCATGCTCTGATACCAAAAATGTAGTGACCCCGCATGGTATCACCTACTAACTGGCAACTAATAGCATGCATTAAACTTAATACAGCAAAATAACTTAACAGAGTAAGACATGCGGAAACAAAACCATAATTTACATATCAGCTTAGTAATATAATTCAGGCTTAATACTGTAATGATACAACCAAATCGAAATCTTAAACAGTAAACATTATACAGCTATATCGAATCCTGCTGTATAATAAAATCCTCAAGGCTCCTGCTCCCTAGTCCTGCCTTGAACTACCAGCTCCGTCCATCCTGCGACCTGCCCCATGGAATAGGGTGTCCAAGATAACAACTAGGACGTGAACGCTACGCCCAGTACATAGACATGAGTAAACATATGTATATAATGCATGCAACATGATGACTGGTAAAAGATCATCTGAAAAGTCATGCTCAGAACCGGCGCCATATGAGTGCTGCCACCACACGGATCAACCTCTGGGTGCAACCACACTCGTCCAGTACACCAGAGTAGACAAACATAAATGCCCCCGCCGTCGCGGTACTCTCAGTGACAGACTATCGAATATAGAGCTGAGCGGCTCTATAGTCAGGTATAACAAGGTATAGGCTCAACGTGTATATGCACATGACATATGAATATAGAAAACGGTAAATCATATCTCATGCCATATAATAATGCCAAATAAATGCAACATATAAACATGTATACTCGCTGGCAATCTCAGTCAATGTGTACGTACCTCTAGGCTAGTTCAAGTATAATAGGATCCTAGGTTCCAAGCCTATATTCAAAAGTTCACCGTATCACTACATAAATTCTATAAGCCTTAACTAAGCTAATAAGTACTCCCAAAACTTAAATAGATTCCCGAACCATACCTTCGTCCGTAGTTAGCCCTTTGAAGTCGCTAGTCCCGGATGACTATAACCACACCTTGGTTATTCCAGAACCTCTATTATAACCGATAGGGCCCTCAAGTGTATAACTCACACTATATAACTGAAGAAAGAAACTCGAGAATTCGTAATTGAAAATGAACTCTGAACAGCCCTATTTATAGCCAAATTTCTCGGCCAGGATCGGAACTTCCGATTTCAGGATCGGAGCTTCCGATCCAGCTCATTGCGTGCATGTCTGCCACGCCAGGATCGGAACTTCCGATCTACGATCGGAGCTTCCGATCTGCTCTATGATCGACACTTGTCAAAACTCGCGACTGAGTCATCGATCATTTCTGGCAGCTGGGAATCGGAACTCCGTTCCAGGATCGGAGCTTCCGTTCCGATCGGAGCTTCCGTTCCGATCGGAGCTTACTATCTAGGATCGGAGCTTACTATCCGGGATCGGAGCTTACTATCCGGGATCGGAACTTACTATCCGGCCCAAAATTAAAAAGCTCAAATTTTACTTCTGAAGTCCAATAACACTCCGAAATTGGTTAAATACCAACCCTTAATCATGTTTAACATATTATTATCTTAAAATGGTATCTGGATTACTACACCATCAGTGTACGAAGATGTCAGGGAATGTCTGTAGATGAGACAAGTTAACGGTATTAAATTTGAGTTCCAATAAAACGTTTCCCGCCAAGTATAAATACACATTTTTGGGGCACCTTGTAAGCATCTGAATCATTTTAGAATTCTCACTCATATACATTCAAGCTATCAGAGGTAAACTGAATCTCTTCAGTTTATCCATTCAATCGAGAAAACAAAAAGAAGCACTTCAAAGCTTATTATCAAGAGTCGAAGAACTCACGCACAATGCTCAAGCATATCAGATAAATTAGGATCAATCTGTGCAAGTGTTGAGTTGTATTTCTGGTGTTGTAATTTCAGTTTTATCAGTTGAGGTGCTGCAAACCTCATTGTAACAAGAATCAGTCGTGAACCGAGTTCTTGAGTTTTATATGAGTTTTGAGATAAGCAATAGTGTGTAATTCCTAGTCTTGGAGTGGGCTGTTGCAATTCGATTATAAAAAGTCTTCTAGAGTGAATCCTTCCGAGGTAGAAAAAGGGGTGACATAGGAGTCTTTGAAATCTCCAAACATCCATAAAAAAATTATTGTGTTGTTACATTTATAGTCAGTCACTGTCACACACTCACTGCTCCCATTTAATTACTCGATTACTAGTTCAATCTGTTAGTTGACCTCATTCCGCACTTATTCAGTTGGTTAACTAACATCGACATGCGAGAAGGATATAGTTCAGTTGACTAACCGTAATTGTACTAAAAGTAGTTTTGATCAACTGCTACAGTGTTGTGGAGTTATCAGTTTACCAAACAATTCTTCAATCCCCCCAAACCGATCCTTTCATGATTTATCTCACAATATATGGAAGATAAGCTAAGGCAACATATCTTACTCTCCACAATAGTGCATGTAAAGCTTAATAAGAATAACATATATGAAGCACAGACGAGGTGACATGACAAGACATAGATGCAGACAAGGCCATAGTGACACAAATTGACATGCTGAATATGTAATTTTTTATATATTTAATTTAATAATATGTTTTTATATATTTAATTTAATAATATGTAATTTGCTAAGAAAGGAAAAAATTTAAAAATACAATCATCAATAATTGGATAAAAAAATAGTAATTATATAAATATACCACCACATTCAAAATTTTTCCAAAAAACAAAATATTCATATTGAAATAGCACATTAACAACAATTAAACCCCCAGTGTTTTTTCAACGCTACAACTATCACTCATAATTACTTAAACCCCCAGTGTTTTCTCAACCCTTAGTGCAACACTTATTTTGTGAGACCTCGATTCTAATCATCTAATCTCAGAATAAACAGTAATTACGCATACAAGATCTAAGATTAAAAGAAAAGTTTTTTTTTTTTTACACAGGGTGACGCGCGGGCGCGCCACCCGAGGCGCGGGCGCGCATACAGAGCTGCCCGGGCCTCCGAGAAAGGGAGCAGAACGTGCGGGCGCTCCTCACCAGGCGCGGGCGCGCATGGCCTGCTGTTTTAGCTCAAAATAAGGCTCCAAAAGTGCAATCCAACACCCGGAAAGGCTCCGACATGATCCAACTAACACTTTTCAACAACGAAGTATTCAATTACAAGAAAGAGTTCGAATACAAAACATATCAAGTTCGAGTTCTAACATGCTCCAATCTTAAACTAGATAAACATGCTAATTCGACTTCTAAACCGAGTCTCACTTCTACTACTTGCCCTCGAAGCTAACCATGCCTCTTCTGACTTGTTCCTGCCCCACCTATTGCCAAGTACACATACAAAACAAAGCAACAGCCGGATAATCGGTGAGAACGACATTCCCAGTAAAAGCAACATAACAAGTAATACAAGTAACAAAACATGCTTTCAATACAATAACAAAATCAATAACATCGTAATGAATGCATGTCTTTAAACAGGGATATTAAATCTGATAACGAGGGATTGCAGCTGTGCCTTTGGGATCCCGAGGGTAAGATCACGTAACAACTCACCGACTCTCCCAATCGAGGTGGTGCCACGTATCTCACTCCTCTAGACTTTGAGCAACTATAATGAGTATGCTAGCACCAGACGAAACGACTACGACCTGGGCCACTCAATCATAGTTCCCAAACGTCTAAACAAAAAGGGCGGTTCTGCCCGCTGAAAACAAGATTGGCTCAAGATGAATGCATAACAGAAACATAAAACATAAGCCAAAACAATCAAACAAAACACAAGTTCCTCATGCTAGAAAAAGTGTAGAAGCAAGTACGTGATTTCAAAAAGGGAAAACTCGAGAACCACAGTCCCGAGTATGCTATCCCGCTGCGATGACTGCTTTTACCTTTCAATGCAGTAGCTCCAACTCTGGATAAGCTACAAAAGAGATTGTATAAACAACTACACAATCTAACAACAACAAGGCAACGGTTCAAGGAAAACTCTTTATACCGTTCTTCGTCCAACTCTCGACGAACAATGCTGCTAACACAGGGCTCGACAAACTCCAACGAATCTGTAAGAATTCAAGAGTTGATCAACAACCACGATCACTCACACACCAAGACTTCAATCAATACAAAAACGATTCGAAAACCCAAAACTCAAACCGACGGCATAACGGCTATAAACTGAACAAACCGGAAATGCAGACAGCAGTTCAATACCGATATCAACTCATATCAATGCCCAAAACAACAATAACAAAG
This sequence comes from Henckelia pumila, assembly GCF_033568475.1. Taxonomy (NCBI): domain Eukaryota; kingdom Viridiplantae; phylum Streptophyta; class Magnoliopsida; order Lamiales; family Gesneriaceae; genus Henckelia; species Henckelia pumila. The sequence continues at coordinate 44,855,027 of NC_133122.1, forward strand.
CAAACCCATCAATCTAAAAATCCACATTTTCGAATGGCTTCCAAAAATCATAACAAATCCGAACGTCGCTCTAATTCAAAACCGACAGATAATAAACGATCAGAACTCTGTCTAGAACAACATACTCGAATCTCGAACGATTCTAACAACATCCAAAAACTAGAATGTATCCGATCGTAGAAGAACTTACAATATAACAGAGCTCTCACTGCAGTGATCGATAATCTGCCTTCAGAAATAAATTCCAACGGCCGGATCGAGCTCGGGATGAAATCTGGAAGCTTGAAGAATCGATTTCTTCAACAATGGAGGAGGGAGGCGTGAAGAGGAAGATGATGGAGAAGAGAGTGGGTCCAAAATCCTTATAAATATCTATAAAAACCGATAATTGCGTTTTAGTCCCTGAAAAATCCAATTTTTGCAAAAAGGACCCTGATCAAAATCAAACCGGCTCGAGAACTCTGTAATCTCTGATTAACTCAAATAAATTCAATTAAGATAAAAACGGGGCGTTACATATTTCTTCCTCCAACACAAAATCTAAACATATACAACTACATTCACTCACCAAAATCCAGAAATTACTCTGTTCGATACTTCGCGAATAGTTCGCGAGTTTTAATATTTAATTAATATAATATAATTCGAACATGTTCAAACTTTTTTTCGAGCCGAGCTCGAGCCGAAATTACTATGTTCGATAGTTCGCGAATAGTTCGCGAGTCTTAATATTTAATTAATATAATATAATTATATAATAATAATATATATACATTTCGAGCTTTCGAACAATAATATCCGAATAGTTCATGAATAGGTTCGAATATTTCGAACCGAACTCGAACTTCATTTCGAGCCGAACTCGAGCCAAAATATTTGAAATTATCGAACTTCGAATCGAGCTCGAACTCAAATATACTCTTATCGAGCCGAATTCGAACCTTAAAATTTTACCATTATTCGGCTCGATTCAGTTCGTTTGCACCCCTAGTCATGGGCTGGGCAGCCCACGAACAGTTCAATAATTATTGGACCTTGTGTCCAAGTGTAAGCCCAATTTTGTGTTCCTTATGGAGTTAAAATTGAAAAAAATAAATGTTAGTGTGCTAAGTTGAAGCTGGGTTTTGAAGTTCTTTTAGTAGTTCCAGGCCTAAATAATGGGGTGGAATAACTTTATGTTGGAAGAAAAAGTCGATGGCCAGGTTGTTGGCTTATTTTAGTAATTTTATTGATGTCGCGATTACTATCCCAAGTATGAAGAAGTGGAGGCTTACTTGTTATTATGGGTTCCCAGAGAGAAGTCTTTGTCAGCTTTCTTGGAATTTATTACGTACACTCTCGCATCGATCATCTTTACCTTGGTGTTGTATCAGAGATTTTAATGAAATTCTTTCACAATCGGAAAAAAGAGGTAACATCAAACATCCTCTCTCTTTAACTAATGGGTTTCGAGAAGTAGTTGAAGATTGCGGGCTAATAGATTTGGGGATATGAGGGCATATATTTACTTGGGAGAAGAGTAGAGGTTCGAGGCAATTTATGGAAGAAAGGTTGGATCGAGCCATGGCTAATTCTTACTGGAGCAGGGTAGTTGATAATGCAAAGGTCTCAAATTTAGAGGTGGTGAATTCGGATCACAGTTAGGGGTGGGCACGGGTCGGGTTTTTCGGTTTTCGGGTTTTTTGGGTCTGGTACCCAAATTATCGGGTAGTGTTTTGCACTACCCGAAACCGAACCAAAATGGTCGGTTACCCGACTAGTCGGTTATCCGATCAAATCGGTTTCGGGTCGGTTCGGTTTCGGTTTTTCGCTTCAAAAAAAATATGAAAAAATATATATACAATCTACGAATTAATGTACTAAGTAATGTACTAAAAAAATTTAAATGTTATCAAAAGTATTGTTTTCCAATGTTCATAATAACAAACCAAACAAGAAAATAATTAATCATCAATGTTTCAAAATAAAATTAGCATCGTTAGACAATTATATGGAAAAACAAAATTTTAAAACAATCATATATATAGAGAAAAAATCAAAAGCATATTGAAATCAATACCGAAAACAAACACCACCAAAATTTGAAAATACCCACCAAATATTTTATTATCCTACAGCTCATACAGAATAATGACTTATTAATTTATACAATCTATAGTTCATAGTCCAAAGTCCAAATCAATAACATCCATATAATTTTTGTTTAAAAAAATGTTAATTATAATCGGGTACCCGATCGGGTAATAAAAAATTACTCGAACCCGAACCGACTAGATGTAAATCGGCTTCGGGTAATAACCGAACCCGATTAAAAAACCAAAAAAACCGAAATCTGCACCCGATCGGGTTCGGGACCCGAATTACCTGATCCGATTGCCCACCCCTAATCACAGTGCTATATTTTTTAATATTCTTTCTCCGATATTATATTGGCGGAGACGGTTCCGATTCAAAAATTCTTGGTTATTCGAACCCGAATGTAGGAATATTGTCTCTTCTGGTTGGGTTATATTAGTTGATATAGACATTCAAAGCCGTATTGCGTTTTGTGGGAATGAGCTACAAAAATGGGGAGATAAGATTAGACAACAATTTAAGTCTTTGATCAATCAATGTAGAGAAAGGTTATACAATTTGAATAGAATGCACTCGGCTCATGCTGATCAACAAATATTGGAGACTCGTCATAAACTGGATTTGCTGCATGCTCAAGATGAAACCTTTTGGAAACAAAGGGCAAAATTATTTTGGCTTAAATCAGGGGATGCTAATACCATACTTTTCCATCATTATGCATCTTTTAGAAAACGGAAAAATAATATTGCATCTCTGATAGATACCACAGGCAAACGGTGTTCTTAGGGCGATGGCATGAACAAACTCATCATGTCTTATTTCCAGAACTTGTTCGAATCAAATGGAGACCGTACTCATAACTTCATACCCCTATGTTATAATTAAACGTCTAAAACATGATCAGGTTCAGATCCTTTCGCAGCCTTTTCATGAGCTTGAAGTTAAGGCAACTTTATTTTCTATGCATCCGGATAAATCTTCAGGGCCAGATGGGATGAACCCTGGTTTCTACCAAAACTTTTGGGATATTACAGGTACTCATGTTACCTCTGCTTGTTTGGATTTCTTAAATCGTTGCTATTTCCCAGAGAAGTTGAATGACACTTCTATTGTATTGATCCCAAAAAAGAAGCAGCCTGAAGTTATATTTGATCTTTGCCCTATTTAACTATGCAATGTGATTTATAAAATCGTTTCAAAAGTGATGGCTAATAGATTGAAGAAAGTGATTAACTCTATTATTTCGGAGCAGCAGAGTGTTTTATTTTTGGGAGGAGTATTACCGATAATGTTATTATTGCTTTCGAAATCAACCATTATCTTAAATGCAAACGTACAGGAAAGAAGGGGGCAGCATCTCTTAAGATCAATATGTCAAAAGCGTATGATTGAGTTGAATGACATTTCTTGAAACCTATGATGATTAGCACGGGTTTCCCTCTTAAATGGGTTGAGCTAGTAATGTTGTGTGTGTCTTCAGTTAAATACATTATCTCTTTTTTTATTTTTGATCTGTGTTGAAGGCCTTAATTTTATTTTGCAATCTGAAGTTAATAGAGGCCGACTTCATGGCATTAAGGTGGCTAGATCGGCTCCTTCGATCTCTCACCTTTTTTTTGCAAATTATAGCTTCCTTTTTTCAGAGCTAATTTAGAGGAATGCAAGGTGCTGAAAGATTGCCTTCATGTTTATGAGGATGCTTTTGGTCAATGGTAAACATTGATAAATCATCTATCTCGTTTAACGCCAATGTGATTAACTCTTCGAAATCAGGGATTTGTGAGGCTCTTGGCGTGAGATACACCACTGATCATGGGCAATATCTGGGTCTTCCTTCTCTTATTGGAAGAAACAAATCTGATATTTTTGCATTCCTTAAGGAGAAAGCGTGGAGATGGATGAATGGGTGGAAGTAAAAAATGTTGTCTAGAGCAGGTAAAGAGATTTTGGTTAAAGCAGTGGTTCAAGCACTTTCTTTTATGTGATGAGTGTATTTGCGATTCCGAAGTTGTTGTGCGTGGAATTGGAACGTATGATGAATTATTTTTGGTGGGGAAAATCGGGGCAAAGTGGAAATGGTATGAGCTGGAAAAGTTGGCCTAAACCTTGCCAGAGGAAGGATTTATAGAAATATGCAACTTGAATTTTATTGATATCATTTGTTAATTAAATATAGGACATACAAGATCCTATAAAGATGAGAAGATTTTACGAAATAAATCTAAATCTTAACAGTGCTATGTACACGGAAACTAACCAATAAATAAGGAATGAGATAAATACAAATATTAAGAATATCTACATAATATTTGCTAACAGGCCCCCTCAAGAGGGTGATTCATGAAAACACCAATCTTGAATAGTAAGTCACGAAGGCGAGGTGAAGAGAGTGGCTTGGTTAGTGCATCTGCGAGTTAATCATGAGACGAGACATGAGAGATGCGCAGTTGGGAGCCTTGAATTAATTCTCAAACAAAATGATAATCTAGGGCTATGTGTTTCATACGAGAGTGGAAAACCGGATTAGCACATAAATAAGTAGCCCCAATATTATCACTATATAGAACAGGAACAGAGGACAAGGTGATACCAAGTTCACGAAGTAAAGAACGAATCCAGGTGAGCTCAGCCGCTCCTGATGCAATGGCCCGATATTCGACTTCAGTGGATGAGCGAGCAACCGACCGTTGCTTTTTGGAGCTCCAGGAGATGGGATTGGAGCCCAGAAAAATCACATAAGCAGCAGTAGAACAGCGATCATCTGGGTTTCCAGCCCAATCAGAATCAGTGAAACCATGAAGGGATAAGACAGTATCCTTCCGAATATGAAAACCGTAAGCCTGAGTGCCATTAAGATATCGAAGGAGACACTTGACAGCACCCCAATGATGTTCGGAGGGGGAATGCATGAATTGAGACAGACGATTCACAGCAAAGGCAATGTCAGGACGTGTAAGAAGAAGGTACTGAAGACTGCCAACAACTTGGCGATAACGAGAAGCATCAGTAGGAGGAGTACCGTCATGAAGAGAGAGTGACGTGCCAGTAGCAAGCGGAGTCTGAACTGGTTTGGCAGTTTGCATGTTGAATCGGGCGAGTAGATCAAGAACATACTTGTGTTGAGATAGATGAAGACCATGAGGTGTAGGTAGAACTTCAACTCGCAAAAAATAAGACAAAGGCCCCAAGTCCTTGAGAGAGAACCGGGCAGCCAGCTGTGCGACAATAGTAGTAACAAGAGCGGGAGAGCTTCCTGTAACAATCAAGTCACCAACATAGACTAAAAAATAGATAGTGTCAGAGCCATGACGTAAAATGAATATTGAGGCATCAGAGATGGAATTGGAGAAACCAAGACCCAGTAGAAAAGTGCGTAGTGCATGATACCAAGCATGAGACGATTGCTTAAGACCATAGATTGCCTTCCGAAGTTTGCAGACATGGGTAGGAAAATTGGTGTCACAGAACCCAGGGGGCTGAGCCATAAATACCTCCTCATCTAAGGAGCCCTGTAGAAAAGCATTATTTACGTCGAGTTGTTGCAGAGGCCAGCCCTGCATGACAGCAAGGCTTAAGACGATACGAACGGTAGTGGGCTTGACTACAGGGCTGAAGGTATCACTGAAATCAATTCCTGGGCGTTGATGAAACCCTTTAGCAACGAGACGGGCTTTAAAGCGGTCAACATAGCCATCCGGAAGGCGTTTAATGCGAAACACCCATTTGCAACCAACAAGATTTTGACTAGGATGAGAAGGAACAAGATCCCAAGTACCATTGCGAAGGAGTGCATCAAATTCAAAAGACATATCTGACCTCCATCTCGGGTCCTTAAGAGCCATAGAAACACATGTGGGTTCGAGGTCAGAGGGACCAGGGGTAGTGACAAGAGAGTACTTTGGGTTCGGTTTGCGAATGTTATTTTTGGAGCGAGTGAGCATATGGTGGGGAATAGGCGGTGGGAGGGGGGGTGACAGTGTTTGGTGGCGGTGATGGGGAAGGATCCATGCGAGGAGGCATTGCAGTAGGCGGAACATAGTACGGAGACTGGGCGACAGGGGGAGGGGAAAGGGGAATAAGTGAAGAGTGAACGTCTATATCACAGGGTGCAGGTGGACGTATGAGAGTGGAGTAGGGGAAGATAGACTCTTCGAAGTGGACATGACGTGAGACCAGGAGTTTGGTAGACACAGGATTAAAGCACAAGTATGCACTTTGGGTGAGTGAGTAGCCGAGGAAGACACAAGGACTTGATTTGGGGTCCAGTTTATGGTTATTATAGGGACGCAACAATGGATAACACAGACACCCAAAGACACGAAGTTTGGTTAAATTTGGACAGTGACCGAATAATTTAGTGTACGAGGAGGACATAGAGAGATTGAATTTAGGCATGAGATTTATAGTATAAGTGGCGACAGCAAATGCAAAAGGCCAGAAGGTCGGGGGAAGCGAAGCTTGGTGAAGTAGAGTAAGCCCAGTTTCGACAATATGACGACGTCGACGCTCGGAGTACCCATTATGTTCAGGTATGTGAGGAGGAGTGGTGAGATGAGATATGCCGTGAGAGGAGAGAAAAGATCGGAGAGCGAGAAACTCCCCGCCATTATCCGTGTACAGGGTTGTAATTTTAGTTTGAAATTTGTTTTGAACCAGAGGAGCAAAGCTCGTGAAGACAGAGTGCACATCAGACTTGCATTTTAAAGGATAGAGCCAGATATATTTAGTGTAATGATCAACAAAAATGACATAATATTTATAGTCATCCAGTGAGAGAACAGGGGAGGTCCAGACATCAGAGAAAATTAAGTCAAGGGGACGTGTGGAAGTAAGAGTAGAATGATAAAATGGTAACTTGTGGCTTTTATTAATATTGCAAGAATTACAAGAATGAGACGACAAACATTTAGACGAAATAGGTAAGACACGGGAGGAAACTAAATGACGCATAATATCAGACGATGGATGACCTAGACGAGAGTGCCACAAGGAAAAGGAAGCAGAAGTGGCACTGAGGGCGACGGGTGAGGTGACAGTGCTCGGCCAAACATAAGTTCCGTCCCTACAGTGCCCGGTGAGGAGTAGTGCCCCCGTGCGAAGATCCTTCACCTGAAAGGAAGAAAATAAAAAAGTGACAGAAACATGATTAGTACGACAAAATTGATTGACCGAGATTAGATTTTTGGTCATAGTGGGAACACACAAAACATCGGTAAGTAATAATGGTGTAGAGGATGTAAGTAATAAAACGGAGCCAGTGTGAGAAATAGGCAAACCAGCGTCATTGCCAACAGTCATGGTGTCAGACCCGTCATAAGGTGTGTGTAGGGACAGATTGGCCAAATCCGTGGTGACATGATGGGATGCCCCGGAGTCAAGAAGCCACTCAGTAGAGGAGGGTAGAGCCATGGCATTTAACGTCGTGTGAGCCTGCGGAGGTGTGTAGGCGGGAGCAGAGGGACCCGATGGTGGAGAGAAGAACCAAGGAATATGCTGGAAATTGGGACAGCGCTTGGCGGAGTGTCCCGGAGTACCACACAGTTGACATCGTCCAAGATAAGGTCACGGGGATTCATTAGATGGTCCCGAGGAGGGACGAGGAGTCCATGACATGGAACCACGAAGATCACGGTTACGAGCAGATCCGGAGGAGCGATGCAGGCCGGGAGAGGCAGTAGTAGCCGAAGACCTGGTGGACCAAGACGTGGAGAATGCTGTGGCAGGAACAGAGGAAGTAGGCGACCGTATGAGAAGTTGTTGCTCAAAGTTCAGCAGCTTCTCATGAAGCTCGTCAAACGATATCGGCGAGTCGCGGGCTTGGATGGCATGAGAGAGTTCTTTGTACTCAACATCTAGGCCATTGAGAACCTTAAGAGTAAGGTCCTCTGTGTCATAGGAAACATTCATGAGGGCTAGTGCATCGATGGTGGCTTTAATGCCATGCATGAAATCAGTGATTGATTTGGAGCCCTTGATGGGATTAGCAAGCTGGTTCTTAAGCTGAAGTATGCGACCATGGCTCGGGGCAGCGTAGGTTTTGGCCAAAATGGACCAAGCATCACGGGAGGTGGTGGACTGGGCAATGAAATGGATGAGGGTGGGAGTGAGAGATTTGATAATAGCATTTAGGATAATTTGGTCTTGACGGATCCAAAGAGAGTAGGCTGGGTTTGGTACAGAGACAACATTTTGAATGAGAGTGAGTGATGGGCAGGGATGGGTGCCATCAACAAACCCCATTAGATCATAGCCGATTAGAAGAGACCGAAATTGGAGATGCCAAGCCGAGTAATTGGAGGAAGTGAGTTTGAGAGGTAGTTGAGCAAGAGAATTTATGGTGATGAGAGAGGAAGAAGTGGCTGGGGTAGAAGGAGGGGGAACAGCAGCGGCCATTGATGGGGACGACAAGGATGGGTGGCGAGAGCCAAAGTCTGACTGATACCATATAGAAATATGAAACTTGAATTTTATTGATATCACTTTTTAATTAAATATAGGACATACAGGATCCTATAAAGATGAGAATATTTTACAAAATAAATCTAAATCTTAACACTGCTATGTACACGGAAACTAACCTATAAATAAGGAATGAGATAAATACAAATATTAAGAATATCTACATAATATTTGCTAACAAGATATGGGAGGGTTGGGGTTCAAAAAGCTTCATGAATTCAATTTAGCTCTTCTTGCGAAGCAAGGCTGGAAACTTCTGTCAGATCCAAATGCTTTTGCTTCTCGGGTTTGAAAAGCTCGGTATTTCCCTCATTGTAATTTCCTGGATGCAAAAATTGGTCATAATCCAAGCTATGTTTGGAGAAGCTTATTGATGTCCCAAGATCTTATTAGAAAGGGGGCACGATGAAGAATCGGTTCTGGCCACCAAACAAATTTTTGGAATGAACCTTGGCTCCCATATATAAACTGTAGTGACCCCGCATGGTATCACCTACTAACTAGCAACTAATAGCATGCATTAAACTTAATACAACAAAATAACTTAACAGAGTAAGACATGCGGAAACAAAACCATAATTTACATATCAGCTTAGTAATATAATTCAGGCTTAATACTGTAATGATACAACCAAATCGAAATCTTAAACAGTAAACATTATACAGCTATATCGAATCCTGTTGTATAGTAAAATCCTCAAGGCTCCTGCTCCCTAGTCCTGCCTTGAACTACCAGCTCCGTCCATCCTGTGACCTGCCCCATGGAATAGGGTGTCCAAGATAACAACTAGGACGTGAGCGCTACGCCCAGTACATAGACATGAGTAAACATATGTATATAATGCATGCAACATGATGACTGGTAAAAGATCATCTGAAAAGTCATGCTCAGAACCGGCGCCATATGAGTGCTGCCACCGCACGGATCAACCTCTGGGTGCAACCACACTCGTCTAGTACACCAGAGTAGACAGACATAAATGCCCCCGCCGTCGCGGTACTCTCAGTGACAGACTATCGAGTATAGAGCTGAGCGGCTCTATAATCAGGTATAACAAGGTATAGGCTCAGCGTGTATATGCACATGACATATGAGTATAGAAAACGGTAAATCATACATCATGCCATATAATAATGCCAAATAAATGCAACATATAAACATGTATACTCGCTGGCAATCTCAGTCAATGTGTACGTACCTCTAGGCTAGTTCAAGTAAAGTAGATCCTAGGTTCCAAGCCTATATTCAAAAGTTCACCGTATCACTACATAAATTCTATAAGCCTTAACTAAGCTAATAAGTACTCCCAAAACTTAAATAGATTCCCGAACCATACCTTCGTCCGTAGTTAGCCCTTTGAAGTCGCTAGTCCCGGATGACTATAATCACACCTTGGTTATTCCAGAACCTCTATTATAACCGATAGGGCCCTCAAGTGTATAACTCACACTATATAACTGAAGAAAAAAACTCGAGAATTCGTAATTGAAAATGAACTCTGAACAGCCCTATTTATAGCCAAATTTCTCGGCCAGGATCGGAACTTCCGATTTCAGGATCGGAGCTTCCGATCCAGCTCATTGCGTGCATGTCTGCCACGCCAGGATCGGAACTTCCAATCTACGATCGGAGCTTCCGATCTGCTCTATGATCGACACTTGTCAAAACTCGCGACTGAGTCATCGATCATTTCTGGCAGCTGGGGATCGGAACTTCCGTTCCAGGATCGGAGCTTCCGTTCCGATCGGAGCTTACTATCTAGGATCAGAGCTTACTATCCGGGATCGGAGCTTACTATCCGGGATTGGAACTTACTATCCGGCCCAAAATTAAAAAGCTCAAATTTTACTTCTGAAGTCCAATAACACTCCGAAATTGGTTAAATACCAACCCTTAATCATGTTTAACATATTATTATCTTAAAATGGTATCTGGGTTACTACATTCTCCCCACCTTTAGATATTTCGTCCGCGAAATAACATCTAAAGACAAATCAAGATAACAATATGAAACATCAAATCATGTCTTATTACAATAACGGTAATTACATCTTACATGGTAATCAAAAATACAAAGCAAACAACTCAGGATATTCTGCTCGCATACGACTCTCAGTTTCCCAAGTTGCTTCTTCAACGCCTCGGCGCTGCCACTGTACCATCACAAGTGGTATAGTCTTATTCCGAAGAACTTTCTCCTTCCTGTCTAGGATACAGATTGGTCGTTCAACAAAAGACAGATCTGGCTCTAGCTGAATATCAGTAGACTGAATCACATGAGATTCATCAGCTATGTACTGTCGAAGCAACGACACATGAAAAACATTGTGTATACTGGAAAGATATGGCGGTAAAGCCAAACGATAAGCAACATCTCCGATCTTCTCCAGTATCTGGAAAGGCCCAATGTAACGAGGAGACAACTTGCCTTTCACATCGAATCTCATCACCTTCCTGAAAGGTGATACTCGCAGAAAAACATATTCACCAGGCTCAAACTGAAGTGGCCTGCGGCGAATATTCGCATAACTGGCTTGTCTATCTTGAGCAACTTTGATCCTATGCTTGATCAAATCTACCTTGTCTACAATCTGCTGCACCAATTCAGGACCCTCGACTTGCCGTTCCCCGACTTCATCCCAGAATAATGGAGTACGACACCGTCGACCATACAATGCCTCGAAAGGTGCCATATCAATACTACGATGATAACTGTTATTGTAGGCAAATTCGATCAAAGGTAACTGATCCTGCCAAGATAAACCAAAGTCCATGACAGAAGAACGTAGCATATCCTCCAGCGTACGAATAGTGCGCTCTGACTGCCCGTCAGTCTCCGGATGATACGCCGTGCTCAAACTCAGAGTGGTACCCAACGCTTGCTGAAAACTACCCCAAAAATGTGAAGTAAATTGCGGATCTCTATCACTGACAATACTCACTGGAATCCCATGTAATCGCACAATCTCCTGGATATATAAGCGTGCCATGCGATCATAAGAATACTCCCGGTTATAAGGAATAAAATGTGCTGATTTTGTCAAACGGTCAACGACAACCCAGATAGCATCACACTGACGTGAAGTCATAGGCAAGTGGGTAACAAAATCCATAGTCACGTGCTCCCACTTCCATTCGGGAATCTCAAGATTCTGCAGTAATCCACCTGGTCGTCGATGTTCAGCCTTGACCTGTTGACAAACCAAACATCTCGAAACAAACTGATAAACACTTCGCTTCATTCCCTTCCACCAGAATCTAGTTCGCAAGTCCTTATACATTTTCATACTTTCAGGATGAACTGATAATCGAATCCTGTGAGCTTGAGATAGAATATCATTCCTGAGCTCCGCAACATTAAGGTACAACCACTCTATTGGATAGGCACAATAAACCATCTGCCTGAAAATGGAATCCAGATGTATTAACTCCATTGGCTAGACGTGCCAATCGCTGAGTCTTAACATCAGATATCTGAGCATCTTTGATCCGAGAATACAATGCTGGCTCAGATAGAATAGTATACAAACGAATCCCATTCCTCCCTTTCTTGTGCTTGAGCATAAAATTCAATGAACAGCACTCTTGAATCATATGAGATATTTCATTAGTCTGAAGTGCAGACAGTCTCACCTGCCGACTCAAGGCATCAGCAGTAAGATTAGCAGAACCTGGATGATATTTGATTTCACAATCATAATCCTTCAGGAGATCCATCCAGCGTCTCTGTCGCATATTCAACTCTGCCTGAGTGAATAAATACTTCAAACTCTTGTGATCCGTAAATATCTCAAATTTCTCGCCATAAAGATAATGTCTCCAAATCTTGAGCGCAAATACAATGGCGGCTAACTCGAGATCATGCACTGGATAGTAATTCTCATGCATCTTCAACTGTCGAGAAGCATAGGCAATAACATGTCCATGCTGTGTCAACACACATCCCAACCCCTGACCAGAGGCATCAGTATAAACAACATAACCTCCTGATCCAGAAGGTAGAGCTAGCACAGGTGCAGTAGTAAGACGTCTACGCAGCTCGTGAAACGACTCCTCACAATCCGAGGACCAAATGAAGGTAACATCTTTCCGAGTAAGCTGAGTCAAAGGTCTGGCCAACTGTGAAAAATTCTCGATGAACCGACGGTAATATCCCGCTAGACCCAAGAAACTACGAATCTCAGCAACCGTTGTTGGTCGAGACCAGTTCAGCACTGCCTCTATCTTACTAGATCAACAGATATCCCTTCACTCGAAATCACATGACCAAGAAATACTACCCGATCAAGCCAGAATTCACACTTGCTCAATTTCGCATATAGCTGCTTATCTCGTAACTTCTGTAGAACAATCCTCAAATGTTGTGCATGCTCATCCTTGTCATGAGAATAGACAAGAATATCATCAATGAATTTGATGACAAATCTATCCAGATACTCTCGAAATACCTGATTCATCAGATTCATAAAGACTGCCGGTGCATTCGTCAAACCGAATGACATCACCAGAAACTTATAATGCCCGTATCTGGTCCTGAAAGCAGTCGTAGATATATCTGAGTCTCGTACCCGCATCTGATGGTATCCAGATCTCAGATCTATCTTCGAATAAACAGAAGTACCCTGTAGTTGATCGAACAGATCATCAATCCGCGGCAAAGAATACTTATTCTTGATGGTGACACGATTCAACTGCCTGTAATCAATACATAATCGCATCGATCCATCCTTTTTCTTGACAAACAAAACAGGTGCTCCCCACAGAGAAACACTCGGACGAATATATCCCTTATCAAGCAGATCTTGCAACTGCTGTTTCAATTCCCTCATCTCTGACGGTGCCAGACGATAAGGTGCTCGGGATATAGATGTAGTTCCTGGTACTAGATCAATACCAAATTCAACCTCTCAAACCGGAGGAAAACCAGGAATCTCATCAGGGAATACGTTAGGAAACTCGCTGACAACCGGTAGCTGATCAATACCCGTACTTCTCATGGACATATCAACTGCATAGATGAGGTAGCCCTCCCCACCTGACTCCAAGACATGACATGCCTTCAGAGCCAAAACAAGTGGCATCGGAGGTCGCGCACCCTCACCATAAAAGTACCAGCTATCACCCTCAACGGGATGAAACTGTACCAGACGCTGATAACAATCCACAGTAGCGTGATACAAAGTCAGCATATCTATTCCCAAAATACAATCAAAATCCGTCATCGCTAATATCATCAAATTAGCCGATAACACATTACCCTCAAATTCCAGAAGGCAACCCATCACTATACGCTTAGTTACTACCTCCTGCTCCAACGGAGTAGATACAACTAAATCCATATCTAATGATACGTAAGGTAATCTATGTCTCTTAACGAAGCGACTAGAAATAAAGGAATGCGATGCTCCAGTATCAATTAATACAAGTGCAGGAATACCACATAACAAGAAGTTACCTGCCAACATGCGATCGCTTCCCTCCGTAGCCTGCTCCTGAGACAGAGCAAACACCTGCCCTTGAGTCTGGGGACGATAACCAGAAGAACTCTGTGGTGCTGGCTGCTGACGTGGAATAATAGAAGCCTGAGATCCAACCTGTGATCCCGATCCACTAGCAGAACCCATACGCTGAGGACAATCTCTCCGCAGATGTCCCTGCTGACCACAAATATAACACGCCCCAGTAGCTCTCCGACATGAAGCTGCAGGATGCTTCCCACCACAGTGGCTACAAAACTCCTCCTTCTTCTTCTTCTTTCCAAAGCGGAAAGTACCTCGTGAACCACGAGAACCAGACGAAGTAGTAGGAGTAAAAGAAGACGTAGGTACAGATGGCACAACAGATTGAGCTCGAGGCTCAATAAATCCACTAGGCTGTGCTGGCATCATCAACTGTCCACGCCTGTTGCTGGTCTCCACAAGACGGCAACGGTTCACCAAAGTCTCATAAGACACCGGGTCATCACAGACGACAACCTGAGAGTAGATATCTTGGTTCAGGCCTTGCAGAAAGATATCATACTTCGACGCATCACTCGCATTGATATGAGGACTGAAAGGTAGCAGATCAAGAAATCGCTGCTGATACTGATCATTAGTCATTGATCCTTGCCTCAAAGTAAGCAACTCCATAGATCGTGCTTGGCGAACAGCCGGAGGAAAATATAATTTCTGAAACTCCCGACAAAAATCCCCCCAAGTCACCTGTCCTCTCTCAGTACGTGCCTGAGCAACATTGGCATCCCACCAAAAACGTGCTCTATCCTCTAGAACGAATTCTAGAACTTCCAGTTTCTGCTCCTCAGCACACTCGAAAGCTCGGAACGTGCTCTCAAGTTTAGACATCCAGCTTCTAGCTTGTTCAGGATTCTCGCCTCCCACTAAGGGTTTCGGTCCTACATGCATGAACTTATTAATAGTATAGCGACGTCGACCCTCATGAGGACGATGTTGATCATCCTGATGATGATGGCGACGATGATGATGACCACCTCCCTGGCCAACACTACCGTGACTTTCGTCAGCCATATCCTGAAAAGAATTGCATATTAAAATCCCAAATGCGCAAGAATTACTCAAGACTAAACTACATCCCAAATACTAATCCCAAAATCTATGCATGCTCTGATACCAAAAATATAGTGACCCCGCATGGTATCACCTACTAACTGGCAAATAATAGCATGCATTAAACTTAATACAGCAAAATAACTTAACAGAGTAAGACATGCGGAAACAAAACCATAATTTACATATCAGCTTAGTAATATAATTCAGGCTTAATATTGTAATGATACAACCAAATCGAAATCTTAAACAGTAAACATTATACAGCTATATCGAATCCTGTTGTATAGTAAAATCCTCAAGGCTCCTGCTCCCTAGTCCTGCCTTGAACTACCAGCTCCGTCCATCCTGTGACCTGCCCCATGGAATAGGGTGTCCAAGATAACAATTAGGACGTGAGCGCTACGCCCAGTACATAGACATGAGTAAACATATTTATATAATGCATGCAACATGATGACTGGTAAAAGATCATCTGAAAAGTCATGCTCAGAACCGGCGCCATATGAGTGCTGCCACCGCACGGATCAACCTCTGGGTGCAACCACACTCGTCTAGTACACCAGAGTAGACAGACATAAATGCCCCCGCCGTCGCGGTACTCTCAGTGACAGACTATCGAGTATAGAGCTGAGCGGCTCTATAATCAGGTATAACAAGGTATAGGCTCAGCGTGTATATGCACATGACATATGAGTATAGAAAACGGTAAATCATACATCATGCCATATAATAATGCCAAATAAATGCAACATATAAACATGTATACTCGCTGGCAATCTCAGTCAATGTGTACGTACCTCTAGGCTAGTTCAAGTAAAGTAGATCCTAGGTTCCAAGCCTATATTCAAAAGTTCACCGTATCACTACATAAATTCTATAAGCCTTAACTAAGCTAATAAGTACTCCCAAAACTTAAATAGATTCCCGAACCATACCTTCGTCCGTAGTTAGCCCTTTGAAGTCGCTAGTCCCGGATGACTATAACCACACCTTGGTTATTCCAGAACCTCTATTATAACCGATAGGGCCCTCAAGTGTATAACTCACACTATATAACTGAAGAAAGAAACTCGAGAATTCGTAATTGAAAATGAACTCTGAACAGCCCTATTTATAGCCAAATTTCTCGGCCAGGATCGGAACTTCCGATTTCAGGATCGGAGCTTCCGATCCAGCTCATTGTGTGCATGTCTGCCACGCCAGGATCGGAACTTCCGATCTACGATCGGAGCTTCCGATCTGCTCTATGGTCGACACTTGTCAAAACTCGCGACTGAGTCATCGATCATTTCTGGCAGCTGGGGATCGGAACTTCCGTTTCAGGATCGGAGCTTCCGTTCCGATCGGAGCTTACTATCTAGGATCGGAGCTTACTATCCGGGATCGGAGCTTACTATCCGGGATCGGAACTTACTATCCGGCCCAAAATTAAAAAGCTCAAATTTTACTTCTGAAGTCCAATAACACTCCGAAATTGGTTAAATACCAACCCTTAATCATGTTTAACATATTATTATCTTAAAATGGTATCTGGGTTACTACATAAACAACCCTTTTTTAGAGTCCTTGGGTTGTTTTGAAATGGCCAATACAAAAGTTAGTTCTATGTGCATTGCTTCAAACAGTAGTTGGGATATTGATATCTTGAAGGATTTATTCTCAGAAAGGGATCAAAGATTAATCTTATCGATTCCGTTAAGCCAACACTTGTGTGATGATAAATGGGTGTGGACAGAAGCACCGAAGGGTGAATATACAGTCAAGAGTGGGTATAAACTCTTAATGAAAACATTGTGTTGGACCATATTGCGCCAAATTTTGATTGGAAGTTTATGTGGAAGCTAAAAGTGCCGGCTAAAGTGAAGAATTTTCTGTGGAGATTTTTTCCTCTTGTTTACCAACGAAGAAAGCTCTCTTATCTCGGAGGGTGAATGTAATTGAATGGTGTTCATTGTGTTGTCACGAGCCAGAAGATGATTTTCACGCATTAGTTGCTTGCCCTCTTGCTCAAAAATGTTTGGAGACTCACTCCTATAGGGAGTAACCTGTCAGTCACTCAATCTATCTTGGAGTGGTGGAATAGTATTGGTATGCGTCTCGAGCATTTAGATATCGAATTTGCTTCTATTGTTCTTTGGTTTATTTGGCAGAATAGAAATGATGTAGTTTGTAATGGTAGAAGCAAGGTTGCAACTTCTATTTTCCAGTCAGCATTCCAGTTTTTTTCTCAGTGGAAAGCAGCATTGATGCCGGCGTCTCTTCTTTAGCAAAATCCTCAGCCTGCTCACAATACTATTTGGAAACCACCACCAGAAAATCACTTGAAGTGTAATACAAATGTAGCGGTACTGTTCGAAGGAGCAGAGTTTATTGGTTTTGGTTGCATTCTGAGAAATTCTCATGGATTGGTGATAGATGCTATTTATATGGTACTTTGAGGGGGTATTTTTCTCCAACTGCTGCTGAAGCTATTTGTATTAGAGAGGCCCTTACCTGGATGAAGACCAAAGGCTTTTCGCATGTTGTCGTGGAATCAGATGCTAAAGTGGTGATTGAGGCTTTGAATATTATGGAACCCGACACTTCTAGTTTGTCTTATTTTACAGGATTGCATAATCCTTTCTAAAGATTTTTCTTATTGTAGTTTTACTTTTGCATTTAGATCAGCAAATCAGGCGGTCCATGTTGTGGCTAGAGAAGCTGTTTTTTTTACTGATCAGGCGAGATGGGTCACTCCGTCTCCTTCTTTGATTTATAATGTAATTATTCTGAACTTGGTTTAATATTATCCAGTGTTTTGTTTCAAAAAAAAAAAAAGTGATTTTAATTTTTTCTTCTGTTGCAGTCAATGTTTGACTTAGATACGAAGTGTGGAAAGCCTGAACTTACTTTTAAAAATATAATTTCATAAAATTCTTTGATAAATAACATATATCAGCCTTTACGAAACAATTTGAATCGATTTTGATAAAATCATGTGTATATGATATGATTTACGAACTAAGCTTGGAGTTGTTTTGCAACCCAACACACCACCCCCCCACCCACCCCCCACCTTTATTTTTTTTTTTGGCGTTACACTGTTTATGTACTAATAATGATTATTATTATTATTATATTACTAATTAATTAAATGACCTCCCATTAATTAATACTTAAAGAGAGAAGTATTAACGAGAAGCATGTTAGACAAAGCCCAAGATTTATTCTCTCTAAATATAATTCAACAAATTAAATTAGAAATTATTGCTCTAATTATATATCATGAAATATCATATCATTTAAATTTGGCCAAAATGAAATTTCTTTGACATTGACACAAGCTTTAATTTAGCCAGTCGAATATTAATAGAATAATATTATTTTATTATATATATATATATGTATGTATGTATGATTGCGTCTTTTAATTCTTCTTCTAGCTAGCATTGGGTTTCTTTATTATATCCAGCACAGCTTCCTGGTTCTTCAAGAATCCATTGTCCATTTTTTGCATCAGGAACACCACGGAACTGCAAATTAAATGCCAAACATATTATATACTAATTTATAATTAATTAAATTTAATCTCGGATTCAGCTCCTATATATATAATATATAATATTATATCACTAACCTGCATAGAGTAAAGTTGCTCTAGATCAAGAGCATGCAAGGCTCCATTGTAGTTGATGACCCCTAGTTCTTGTTGTGCCACAGAAGGGTTTTGAACCACGAAATCTCCGTTTCGAAACTCAAATGTATCTTCATGACCAAGGTTCCTTTGTTGTGATATGGAGCCGTTGAAGCCAACCCCGTGCCCAACCGCGACTTGATCACCATACGATAAACGTTCACCGGACATATATGGCTCATGATCCATGCCTAAACTTAACCCTAGATTCCACATGTTAACGGCTCCGGCATTATTTTCGACGTGATGACCATATGCAATATTGTTATTATAACCATTGGCAATATCTTGAGGTTGAATCTGGCCGGGATGGTATAATCCACCGGCATCCGAGCTAGTAGAACTATTATCCCCCAACGACGAGTTTACCTTGAGCTCCTGATCTAGAGTACTCTTCTCTTGATTTTCTTTGATGTTTTGACGCTTTTGAGGGTTGAGGACTATGATAGGCATGGAACCAAACCTTCTTGTTTTCGTTCGAGGCGCCCTCGCCTGATCTTGTGGGGATGAAGTATCATCGGAGCTTCCTGTCTTGTATTTTCTATCATTTGGTGATAGCCATGTTCCGCCGCGGCATTTCTGTAGAGTATATGCATGTAAAATGGTTGCCAGGCCATAGAGAACATATATATTATGTTTAAAATAGAATGTAGTTAAGCATGCAAACCTGAAGATGACTCGCAACTTGCATCCTTGTGAGGCCAGGTACGTTCATCAGTTCAAGGATCTCTTTAGGGTAACATCCTATAAATTTGCAATGTTTTAGGCATATATATATATATATATCAGTAGAAATCTCACATATTTTCAAAGGAAGAATTGATGTAAAGCAGAAAAAAACATTAGCCCTAGACCCTAGTGGTATATATATATATATAAAATCAAGAAAGACATGCATGTCCCGCCCAAAAGAGTGTCCGCGTGAGTTAGTGCAATAAGTGAGCGATTTGCTGAGTGCGGTTTATCTGAAAGGAAAAAGAGAGAGAGAGATATCAGACATACTTCCTTCACCAAGTTGGATGACGGCATCCACAAATTTTTCATGAAGTTCTTCGGTCCATTCTGTCCAAACCTTCCTTTTCATGAATCCGAGATTGGAATCGTAGTCTTCATCGCTATCTTTGTCTTGGTTTCCGGTTCTCTCACCTCCGGTATTTCCATTAGAATTATATTTGCGTCTGTCGTTTTGGAAAGTCATGTAAACTCCTGAAGGATTGCCTTCTTCTCCAAATCCATTGTTATAAACCGTCATTGGTACTCCATACCCTTTGTTTGCCTTGAATTTGAAGATCTTCTCCCTTAGGACATGTTGCCACAGATACTTCACTGTCTCCATTGTTATTGGCTTAGAAACACAAAGAAACGCTCCCTCTTCCAAACCCTTGGTCGCGGTCGCCACATCCTCGTTATCTAGCATCACTTCATAGAACAAAATGGACCCAAAAAAATAATAAATAAACTCTTACGTACAATTGTAGCAAACAAACATATGGCACGTAAACAGGAAAATGTGATCAATATACAAATGTATAAGTTTTGACAGAAGAATCCAAGTGACTAATTTTCGATTCGCAGTAGTAGAAAATAGATGTAAGTAACTTAAGTATAGAACTTACACATCACGAGCAAATCCATTTTAACGGCTTCTTGGAGGAGTTGGAAGCCATAAAAATCAGGAGAGTTGATATTCGCAATCACGATATCGAACGAAGCCTTTCCTTTTGATAACATTGACATAGCAGTAGAGGCAAGTTTCACAGGAGTCACTGAAATCAATTATAAAAAAAAAAAGAAAGTTAAAACCATGTGAGAAAGCAAATAAATATCATACATATATATCAAACTTCATATATGCGTAAAAAATATTATTAGAATAAATTATATGTATTTCATAAATCAATTTTCTTTCAATCAAAATTTCATTTTTCTTTCTGGCCTTCACACCAAATACTTCCAAATCTTTTCCCTAAGATCTCTTTCTTTTATAAGTTCGTGATTTCAATTTATTTCAACCCTTCAAATTCCGAAGTGCTAAAACTTATTTTCACACTTTCGACTTCGATTTGGATTTTCGAAATATCGAAATGTATCATATGTTTTGTTCTTTATTTTGCATGAGTACTGATACGTCCATATATATATATTTGAGTATTTACATGTTCTATCTTGCAAGGCCGCGGTAGATCCGCAGAAACGAGGGTTTACATATCGATGGAGGATATATATATATGTATATATATGTCTCATTTGGATCGGATCTGGAATGTCATATGTATGCTTGTGTCTTCGGGAGCCTAATTACACCTTGTCCATGTTTAAACCTCGTCGCCATCGCCCATTTATTATAAAAACATAGCTATAACTTACTTATATTTATGAAACACAGGAAAAAAAATGTCACAAATTAAATATATGAAGATTTGACTAAAAATATAATCCCAGCATATATATGATTTTGTAGAACCAAACAACCGAGTTAATCTCATTTTCAGCCAAACTATTTATCCAAAATGGAAACTCGTCACAAAACATCGAATGGGAAATAAAATAAAAACTAATTTATAAGCATGTATCTACCCAAAATTTATGCATTTTCTAATGTCGATTAATCTCGCGTTTGAATGCCATTCAATTAGGTGTTATATATATGTCATTATAAGTCGAGATCGAACGAGTTAAGTACGTATATATGTATATATATACCTTTGTAAGAGAAGTAATTCAACATATCTAGGACAGAAGCATGACTGTTACTTTCATGGTCAACTAGCAATACATGATGGATTTCATTTGCTGAAAAAGCCATTGGAATATTTGTTGGAGCTCTGAAAACTATAATATATATCCAAAGTTGAAACTCTATGCAAGGTATGAAAAATGAGAACACATTATTTGTGTATTTATACAAACAATTTTCAAGCGATTCATTTAATAATTAGGTCTTTCTCCTTAAATACTTCGACTTTTTGGACGGTGAATTTCAACTTGTAACGTTTATCATTAAATTACTGAAGCCTTTTTTCACATCACTTTTTGGTCCACGGAGTTGACCAGCAACGAACTTGAAATTAAGCAAATGAATTAGGATTTATTAGCACAAATATTTTGCAGTTCCTTGGTTAAATTTGGTGCCATATTTTTCACTATATTGAATATATATTATTACACACATATATGTTTTATTTTGGTATACATGGCAACCATCCGATTACTACAAATATATATATAAATATGTATATGACGAATATCTACTCAACATTGTGTAGCAAATTTTGTAACATGCAGGCTGCAGCGAATGTAGTAGAAGATTTTTAAAAACATTGTGTGTTAGATTACGGTAATCATGTTGAAATTATTATGTCAGCTGTTGAAGAAATTATTACATCATTTAATGCGTTCGTAGGTTGACTCAACAATATTCTCTTCTTGAATTACACGTGTTAATTGAAAAATACATAAGTAATAGCAACTTCATTTTGTTCTTAAAAAAAATAGCAACTTCATTTTGTTCAATAGTTTCAAAAAAAATATATTTTTTTCTTCAAGGTAAAATATAATTGCTATATTTAACTTCAAAATCACAATGTAATTGGTAGAGAGATCCAAAATAAATATGCAATTATGTTTCATTAATTAATTCATAAATAATATATCAATCGCGGTTTCAAACTAATGATGAGGTTTGCTTAGGGTAAATTTAATGTTTAAAAATCTCAATTTGGGATTTTATGAAGGTGGTAGCTTTTATTGCTCGACCATATATAGGAAGTAGTTGAGATAGTTTCTAGGAAGCAGTACTTCTCAGCTTTTTTAAATAAAATTTCATAAAATTTCAAAATTTATTAAAAAAAAAAGTTGAAAAGTGCTTCCTAGCTAGAAGCTCACCCGAACACTGTCATAATACCTTTTCACACTTTTGATACGTACATACGCATAATTATTTGGATAAACAAATTACCATTGATTA
This sequence comes from Henckelia pumila, assembly GCF_033568475.1. Classification (NCBI taxonomy): domain Eukaryota; kingdom Viridiplantae; phylum Streptophyta; class Magnoliopsida; order Lamiales; family Gesneriaceae; genus Henckelia; species Henckelia pumila. The sequence continues at coordinate 44,877,772 of NC_133122.1, forward strand.
AATTTTGATAAATGACCATGCATTAATTTATTTGTAAATGACATTAATGCTAATATTTTGAAAAATTATTGACGACCGATCATATAAATAAATATTTTATGACCAAACTCATATGGCTTAGTGACCCTTGCACAATAATTGTACATAATTTATATTGTTAGATGATATTATGGCGAATGCATGGCGGCGGTACGTAGCCTTATATTCTTTTTGTGGTCGTTGCATTGCAGTTGATTCCGTTTGTATATACCAAATACACGGTATATTCTTTTTGTTGTTGCATGATGCATGGTTGATTTCGTACCAAACATGTCAATGTCATAGATATCTCGAAATATTATAAATTAATACTAGTAAACATATACACACGACGTGCACATGAATTAAATTTTTTATCAAAAATATAGTTTTATTTTTTTCTTTTTCAATGGCAGAGTAAGGAGTCAAAAACTCCTGACACGCATTAGTTTTTATTTATCGTATTATCACAATAGATTAGATTTTAATATTTCGTATATATTCAAATTGCAAACTACTAAAAAAATGAAGTCTTTTTGTATATATATGTTTGTTTACACTTCTTTTTATCAATTTAATAGAAAATATAAGTAATATATAATTGTGTGTTTTCAAATAATATATTTTCTAAAACTTTTATGATTATATAGTTAAAGTGATATTGATTGAATGAATAATACCATGTATAATTGAAGGAATTAATTTGTAAAAGTGCAATATATACTCACATAAATTTTGTGAGTGAGATGTGAGAATTTAGAAAACAACTTATAAGTTTTTATTGATTATTAAGAAATGATTGATTACTAGATTAAATCCATTTTGAAAAAAAAATTAATAAAAATAAAAATTTGTGCATATAAAAATTGGCTGCAAAGTTGTTTGGAGTTTGATTGTAAAGATAATATATCTATTATAATTATCAATGTAATAGATTTACCTCATAAAAAAATAAACAAATAAATAAACTTTGAAAAAAAAATTTTACTTTTTCAAAGTTTATTGAAGGTATTTGGTTATGTAAAAACAATTTTGCAGCCAAACAAAAAAAAATAGAAAAAAGAAATAAAAAAAAAAGAAACAAAACAAAATGGGTTTAGGCAAAAACTTGTGTGAGACTGTTTCACGGATCATATTTCGTGAGACGGACTTTAACATGGTCGGATCTAACCATTTTTTAGGCCCATCATTTTAATTTGGTTTCTCCGGCCCAATTCGTGACCTAAAATTTCTACTTTCATCTCTTTTTTTTCCCCGATTCTTCTTATCGAATCGCTCTCACCCATTGAGAAGATGACTGCTTGAAGAACGAGTACGTACACCTAGGTGAGATTCCTTCTTCCTTTCAACGAATATGTATATATTTTTCGAGATTTTTTGTTCGATTGTGATCGTTTTCGAATTCCCTACTCATCGGCTTCAAATTCGTGAAAATCGGATCATAAATTCATAATTGGATGGATGACTTGCTAATTCCCAGCTACTTGTACTTGAATGAAACATTGTACGATGTCGATTGTGTGTAAAAGATTTTGCGATATTTTGTTCATGAAATTGAAGAAAGATCGGTAAATAGATTAGGTGGTGATTCTTCAACTTTTAGCTTGTCGCAATGTGGTTTTATAATTTAACACGGCCTTTGTGTATGCTGTGAGCCAAAATGTATGTTGAAATTCACATGTTAATTGGGTATTGATCACTAAAATCCCAAAATAACGACCCAAGATCTAATTAAATTGAGACTGAAGGGATTGCAAATAGGGGTTTTGGATTTGTGATTGTGATATGATGATGATGGCTCTGACACTAAGACAAACCACTTTTTCAAAATATTGAGTTCATCGAAGGTGGCTTAAAAATAATCCTATTCTTCAACTTGGTTTTCCCCCAATTGTTATTTATTTTTGTTTCGAAAATCACTCTGTCATGCAGCAAAAAAAATGTCAGCATACGGCTTTGGGTTCCAGCTTTATTCATTTAAGAAACTCAATTTGCATTTCTGGTGCAACAGGGTGATATTGGCGATGGCCAAGATATTCTTGTGAGAGTGCACTCTTAATGTTTGACTGGGGACATATTTGGATCATCCAGATGTGACTGCGAAAGGAAACCAGCTGGGGCTTGCAATTCAACAAATTGAAGCTGCTGGCAGGGGCGTCTTGGTTTACCTCCGTGGGGAGGGGAATTGGTCTTGGCCACAAACTTCGTGCTTACAACTTTTAAGATGCGGGAAGTGACACTGTTGAAGCTAATGAAGAGTTGGGCTTGCCTGCCGATTCAAGAGAGTATGGGATTGGTGCACAGGTATTACGTTATCTAACTTCATGCACAAAATTATTATTTTTTGAACGTTTCTAATTTTTGTACAACATTATTCGCCTCGCACATGCTTAGTTCTTGGACGAAGAAATTTAGTGACCAACAAATTGTTGAAAGTCGAATTAGTGGAAATGAGCGGACCAATCCACGACTCTTGTATCTTCATTGTTTACCTTTCATATGTTGAGTGGTTGAAACTGGCTTACTGGTTTAAGTACTTTCCTCCCTACTGTTGTCTGGTTTTCACATTGTCTGTGTAGTTGGAATTCACAGTCTTATGTCGATCAAGATTATGTTTGCGACACCTGCCTAATTCAAACCCAAAACCTAGTCCTAGGAGCCTAACCCATTTGCTTGGTTCTTTCAGAATGTAATTATATTTGTCATGCAAAATGGTTCCATTAATCACAAGAAAATCCTGTTGTGTAATCTTATGCAGATACTTGGGGATCTTGGTGTTAGAACAATGAACTTGATGACAAACAATCCTACAAAGTACTCTGGGCTCAAAGGCTACAGTTTAGCAGTTTCAGGCAGGGTTCCGCTCGATACCACCATCACCGAGGAGAACAAGCGATACATGGGGACAAAACGGGACAAATGGGCCACATTTATGGGCTCGATACAAATGGCTATCCAGCTCTCATCACCAAGAAAAATTGACCAAGTGCAGGGATTCCAGTTGCACCCGAGTCACCTTGAACTCTACATGTCTACATCACTCCATCTTGTAGTGATGTCAAAATAGCAACTTGGTTTGCACTTATATTTAGCAGAATAAGAGTGTGTCTCAATTCTTAAGTGAGCATTCATTATTATTTTTTATACTTCGTTAGACGTATGGTTCCTCGATTTGATCTTCAGTCAGAGTGCTTACTAATTAAATGAAATCATTTTGGAAACTTATATTTCCATTATATATTTTTGGATTTTTTATGGTATATATATAAATATAATAACACAAATTGTGTGGCATGGTGGTTTGTTTGCAAAATATGGTTTTGAGTGCAAATGGTTGCGTTCAGTATAATATTTACGAACTTCTTTACTCATTAGTTCGTTGACAAAGTAGAGTTAAGTTGTGTTTTGGATTGGTATTGGACCAAAATTTTTGTTTCCTAATGTTATGATTTTCCTACTTATATCTTGGATTATTTTTTTATTAAAATACTAATTCTTTTAGTATAAAAATTAATTAATACATTTGACCAAAATAATGATATTTTTAACAGAAAAATAAATATTTTTGATTCAATATTTTTTATGTCAAATTAACATAAAGTAATACTTTTGACAAAAAACAAATACTTTTAAAAAATAATAGAAAAGAACGAGTTTGACAAAAAAAAATACTTTTGAACAAATACTTTGGGCTTCTACAGACCATTTCAATTCAATGTGAGTCCATGAAGCCTTTGAGTTCGACGTGCATTGCCCCTAAACACTTCTCACCAGAAAGCACGGGCTTGAAGTTGAAGCCAATCAAAACAAGAATGGAAAAGTACTGGTTTGAGAAAGTTGAAGTCAATTATTGTAATTGATGTGTAACCAATCAAATTAAGATCAGCAAATTACAAGAGTCTTGTAGATAAAGGAAAAACACAAATTTTAAAGGTTTACAGAATGAGATACAAATATAAAGGTTGTAAGGTGCATTAATTAGCGTTTCTTTAATTTTTTGCATTGTAATTGTCAGTGTAAGCCGAGAATTAGTGAGTTATTATGTACATTATGAAACAATGAAAGTGTGTGTTTATTAATAAAGTGGCAAACGAAGAAATTATTACGAGGAGTTGAGTTCAGCTAAATCAGTTAATTATTTTGTTTTTCTTTAAACTTCGTAAGCTTTCACATTATTTATGTCAAATAAAAATATAATAAAAGTAATAATTAGATAAAAACTAATATTTTTAACATACAAAATAGTACTTTTGACCAAAAATATAATACTTTAAATGTTAAGTATATGACAGAAGTAATACGTTTGAGATAAAAACTAATATTTTTGTTTACCCAAAAAGTAGTATTTTTTATGTTAAATAAACATACGTTAGATATAATAATTTTAAAATAAAACTATAATTTGAACAAAAAAAATATTACTTTTGATATAAAAACTAATTTAATAACGTGACCAAAAACTAATTTTTATATGTCAAATAAGCATATATTACAAACTAATATTTTTGCAATAAAAACTAATATTTTTATTATAAAAACAAATACTTTTGATAAAAAAAATTAATACTTTTTATGTCAAATAAGTATAAGACGAAATTAATACTTTTGACATACAAATTTATACTTTTATATCAAAAACTAATACTTTTCTACCCAAAAATTTATTATTTTTTATGTCAAATAAGCATATGCTAGAAGTAATACGTTTGACATAAAAACTAATACTTTTAACATAAAAGCTAATATTTTTATTTACCCAAAAGTAGTATTTTTTATGTTAAATAAAAATACTTAGATTTAATACTTTTAAAATAAAAACTAATAATTTGGACAAAAAAAATATTACTTTTGATATAAAAACTAATTTAATAATGTGACCAATATATTGCAAAAATAATATTTTTAACATAAAAACTAATATTTTTAGTATAAAAACAAATAATTTTGATAAAAAATTAATACTTTTTATGTAAAATAAGTATAAAATGAAATTAATAATTTTGACATACAAACTTATACTTTTAGCTCAAAAACTAATATTTTTCTACCCAAAGATTTTATTATTTTTTTTTATATTATATCAAATAAACATACGCTAAAAGTAATATCTTTGACATCAAAACTAATACGTTTAGCATAAAAATTAATATTTTTGTTTACCCAAAAAGTAGTATTTTTTTATGTTAAATAAACATACGTGAGATGTAATACTTTTAAAATAAAAACTAATAATTTGGACCAAAAAATATTACTTTTGATATAAAACTAATTTAATAATGTGACCAAAGAATCAAGTTCTTTCTAAAAACTAAATAGATGCATTGTTGTGCAATTTCTTAGCAAACGAGATTTACCTTAAATGGAATACAGAAACATAATAACTGGAAGAAAAAGTTTTTTTCATAATCTTACTGGAGAAATCTGCAAGTTTATACTAAAAAAACATTGAAAACTATCCATTCATTTACCAAGTTGAAGTTGTTTAGTGTATTCTAATGATCACAACATGGTAAAAACATGCCACATAATGATTGATCACTAAATTACAACACAATACAACACAAAACCAACACAATCTGTAAGTTAAGCAATTACTGTAAGCCATCCTTTACAACCTTGCCTGCAGAAACACTGAACTTTTTGTACTCGGATTCTCGGGTTGGACATCATACTCCTCTAGCGCCACAACCACATGCTTGTGAATGAAGCTGAGCAGAGGATTCAAACTGTCCATCATTAAACTGACTACAAAGAAAGTTTAGGACAACCTGGGTAGGCATTTGCGGTGGTATACTTTAGGACAGTGCCTACATATTGCAAATCGCACATCAGGACTACCATTTTCCACTTTATAACAAACAAAGCATTTATGTGCAGGGCTAGTATGAACTGACACATCACATGTATGTAAAAATGATCTCTATATGAAAGAGATGCCAAATTCATATTCATATAAAAACAACACATCCTTCTCATACATGACATGAAATGGTGAGCATGAAAACTCTGCAACTAAAGTTAGAGAAAACATTAAACGACTTTAAAAAACAAACAGATATTATGGAGAACATATAAGCAACATAATTCTACTGACATGATTAGCTTTCAAAGAGTTCAAGAAATTTCCATGGCTCTTTACAATGCCTTGTCAGTGTGCAATCAAAGCTTGTTGTGCTGTCGTATTGACAACTGAACGTGATGATCCCTTAACCAAGCTTGCTCTGGAAGTTCTTGGTGCCTGTATGATGAATTGACACAAGATAGGGTATGTCATTCAATTTGACAGTATGTTGGTTCTTTTCAAACTTTTAGTGAGACATTATCAAAGAAAAGCTGAGAGAAGCACTCCCAGACACTACCTAAATCTTTTTTTGTATAAAAAAATTCTTCATTCTGCTCACTTTTCCAGAAATTGACCTGAGAATCAAGAATTACACTCAAGTAAACATCATTTCACTCTAAAAGAACCAACTTGTGTGTACCTCATTAAAATAGCAACTTCAACAGAAGGTGCCTCCTTCCAAACATCGTAATGTGTCCTCAAAACCTCCCTCACCTTATTCGTATGCGCCTCGCTATCCCAGCCCTGACCAATTCTTGGATCACCCCATTCGTGCCAGAGTACCTGCAAATCTGCCAGATTATGCTGACTGCTCGATCATCCACCGCCGAAGAAACCTTCAAAATCCTCCTCGTGACAACCGTGGCACACGCGTGATTCAGGAGCTGAGCCGACCGTCTGGGCTCGAACACAAGTGACACAAGATTCCCAGAACAAGTTTCGTCGTTGTCCATGTTCCTGAGTTCTACGTCGATCAACCCAGAAACCGCGCCGATTCCACCACGATCACGCAGTTTCTTCCCTAGGGAAAAACTCAGCGACAAATTAGGGATTAAAGATGGGTGAGAGACGTGGACTAGTCCTTAGAATATGGTGGGTCCGATTGTATTTGAATGGGCTAATTTCTTGTGTTGGTTTGACCCATCTCAAAACAGTCTCACAAGAGTGTTACTCATGGATTTATTCTTTGTAAATTATTTTATCTTATATTCAATATTAGATTATTTGATTGTCTGCTTTACATATTAGCCATTTTCAAGAAGTGTATAATTTTCTTCCAACAGCTATATATGAAATATCATAATCCGAAAAAATATGAAGTTGAGACTTTTACATTAAAATTTCTGACGATACTTTTTATGACACGGGAACTGAGAACAGATTTATGTTTGTGTATAGAGATTTTAATGCAATTTCCCCATATATATAACTGGCATCTAGCTAGTAGAACGAATTTTTAAATAATATGTTCAGTACCCTCTGTTATAATTAATTCGAGGACCAAATTAATTTGTGCATACTTTATAATTTTTCAAAGTTACTTACTCTAAGTTTAGGAAAATTTGTTGTCCCCATTATATTTTTCAGTTTTACGATTTTGTTCATCTATTTCGTATAATTCATGAGTTCTAATCGTTATCTTTCACTTTTGACCATTTGATAGTACGTAGCTTACGGAAGTACTTACATGACAATTTGGGGAATTTCTTTCGACCCTGCCCCCTATGCATGCATTTTCCTTGGTCATGATTGGGCAACATTCAGTTTTCCTACTTTTAAAAAATTCGATATCATAAAGAATAGTAAATTCGAACAGGTAAAATAACAATTTAAAAAAAGCAATATATAGTATTTAATTATAATATTCCGACAATTAACAACATGCATTATATCCAGCTGGTAATTAATTTATCCCTTATTGCGAGCTAGCGGTACTGCTTGAACGGGTAGGATCGAACACTACACGAGACATGCATGCAATTTACTCGTACAAACGTAGACCAGACAACCTTGGAGTGGGTATAGCAAGCAGAGGTATTTTCTTCCTCGAAATGAGCCCATACTGCTCAGATAAATCCATCTTTTCTCCTGGAGCCAATTTCCAGTCAAAAGAATGCACCAAGGTAGCCACCAAGTACGTAAACATCCTCTCAGCCATGGCCGTTCCTGCGCAAATTCTTCGTCCGGATCCGAAAGGAAAATATCGAAGATCATTCCCACAAAAACCTAGTTTCCCATATTGATCAAGAAATCGTTCTGGCCGAAACTCCAAGGGATTGTCCCACGTCGAAGGATCGCGATGAATCGCCCATGCATTGATGAAGACTAGAGAACCTTTGGGTATCTGGTAACCTGCTACATTGCAAGCTGAATTCGAACGGTGTGGGAGTAAGAGAGGGATCGCTGGATGGAGACGTAAGGTTTCTTTCATCAAGGCCCGCAAGTAAGGAAGGTTTTGAATGGCTGTTTCTTCGAGTACGGTGTGTTTGTCTGCCACTGTCTCCAGTTCTTCTTGAACTTTTCGCAGTATGTGAGGTTGGTTCATCATCTCGGCTAGAGCGAACTCCACTGTATTCCCAGTTGATTCTGTTCCGCCTGATATAATGTCCTGTATATATATAATATTTTAATTTAATTTGTAGTGTAATTAATTATGTGCATGGGATGTACGATACGTCTGCTCGTTTTTTGACATGACAAGAAAGAAAGAGATACACCATACCATCAACAAAGCCTTGACATGCTTCAGCGTAAAATTAGCCTCGTTCCCATTTTGCTCTTCTTTTAACTTCAACAAAACATGCAGAAAATCCTTGCAGCTCCCAGCAGCTTCCCCAGCAATATTATCCCCTCCTCCGTCCTGCATCTTTAACCTCTGCTCAATCATATCATCAAATAACGTATCGAATCGGCGCATCAACACTTTCATCCTCTTGTGCATTCCTTGAATATCAAATCTCGCCAGTTGAGGATAAAAATCTGATATATTCAACTTACTAAACAATTCTATCATCTTGATGATAACTTCCCTTAACTCCACGCCTCGCCTCGCGTCACGCTCGTCCCCGCCCAAGTGTCTCCCACCCCACAACATGCTAGTAAGAATATCCAGAATGGTTAAGAAAATCCTCTCTCCCACATTAACCGGGGATCCAGCTTGGCTGTGAATATATATATGCTTAACCATCAACCGCACCTCCCTACGCCTTAATGCGTTTACAGAATCCAAACCATTTTTGCTAAGAATTTCGTGGCCAGCCAGCTTCCGCCTCATTCGCCACTCTGGTCCGTAGGGGGACCATGATATGTTTAATCCACCATATGATGTTTCGGTGGCCACAACCGGCATGTCCCGGTAAGCAAACGTAGCATCATGACGCTTGAGTATTTCTTGTGCTAATTCAGGCGAGCTTATCACGATGCCTACTTTTCGACCTAGTTTTATGGTAAATATGGGACCATATGTATTTGCAAGTTGAGTGAAGCATGTGGTGAGCTCAGGGTTTAGTGAAAATAGGCTTCCCACAAGGGGATAGCCTCTCGGACCCGGAGGAGTAGTATTTTTTCTTCTAGATCTAATGAGAAATAATGTGATAATTAATAATATCACGGCTACGGTGGTGCCCAGCATGAGCCCAGCTTCACTGATACTCATCATGTTGAAATGTATTAATTAAGGATTTAGATGTGAAATGGCATGGGATTAATTATAATTTGTTATTGAGAATTAACTAATCAATATTGCATGCGCGGTTGGTTTATATAGCGTGCATGTGGGTTGCCGCCTAATTTTATTCTATTTGAGTCCCTGTCAAATATCGAAAATACCATGTGAAAATTAAATAGTTGTCACGGCCCTTGTGTTTTTATAAAAGTTAATTGCACGATTTACCCTTGTTAATCCGATTGTTGAAACACGCTCCTGCGTCTTTTGAGATCAAATTTTTTAAAAAATAATACATGAATTAAACATACAACATTAATTAATATTGTCTTTTTATTAATCTATAGACTATAAGGAAAATATAATTATTTACCCCAAAAGTCCCTGTGAAATTTCTAAAATACGTACTTTACCTCGTCAATATTTTTTTTTGTTGAAATAAAAAATTAAACCATGTAAAGTGGTGGTATTTTGCAAAAATATTTATTTTTATAACCTGTCTTAAAAAAAGTTTAATCTTTTTATTTTACTAAAAAAATGCAAAGTATAATTGTAAAAAACTAAAAGCAAAATATAGATAATGATTATATATAAATATCAATGAGATTGTCTCACTCTTTGAAAATTATTTATCTTGAAAATCAAGAAAATCAACATAATTTTGTATGTACCTTCAAGTTTCATTTATTAAATAAATAAAAATGATATTAAATAAATTAAAAAAAACAAAAAACAAATGAAAAAAATAATAAAAAAGGTTGCAGTGTTGTGTGAGCTCGAAATTTAAAAACACCGGAAGTTTCTAGCTAATACTAATTTCATAAGGCGAATTTGAGCAAAATTGAGATATCACACCGGTAAAGCGTGTGCTTGGACCTGACGTACGTATGCAACTTCTATAAAAACACAAAGGCTAGCTAGGACGCCTATTTAATTTTCACATAAATAAAGCGGGTATTTTTTATATTTCAAAGGGGATTTGGGTGCAAAAAACCCATTTTTATTTTATAATTTTATTTTATCATTGGCGCCTAATTTACTTTGGTATATATGAAATTGTGAAACAAACTTTTATAGTTTTTTTTTTGTAAAAAAAATAAAAATCCACGTTTCTCTTGCCACGATTACATTTTTGTTAAAGAAAAATATTTTTGTCATTTTATCGTTCAATACACAATTTTAGTTTCCCAACTCCTCCCAATTTTAGTATTTTATTCGTCAGATACATTTGTTTCAAAATTTTTGCAATTACATGTGATTCATATTATGTGAATTTTTGTATCATAGTTTGTTTTTGCGGGATTAATGAAAAATATACATTGATCTCACAAATATAAAAAAACTCATTTTTAATTGTCTTTTATTTAAGTAATTATATAATGATATTTATATATATATACAAAAAAAATTGGAAAAATTGAGGGGGGCAACGGCTTCCACCGCAATCCCTTTAGCTCCGTCTCTGTGAGGGACCATGATATGTTTGATCCACCATATGATGTTTCGGTGGCGACAACCGGCATGTCCCGGTAAGCAAACGTAGCGTCATGACGCTTGAGTATTTCTTGTGCTAATTCAGGCGAGCTTATCACGATGCCTACTTTTCGACCTAGTTTTAGGGTAAATATGGGACCATATGTATTTGCAAGTTGAGTGAAGCATGTGGTGAGCTCAGGGTTTAGTGACAAAAGGCTTCCCACAAGGCCGGGATAGCCTCTCGGACCCGGAGGTCGCGGAGGACTATTTTTTCTTCTAGATCTAATGAGAAATGTGATTAATAATATCACAGCTAACACGGCTACGGTGGTGCCCAGCATGAGCCCAGCTTCACTGGTACTCATAATGTTGAAATGTATCAAGGATTTAGAGTTGAAATGGGCCGGGAATTATAATTTGTTATTGAAAATTAACAAATCAATATTGGTTGGTTTATATTATATTAATTATATAGGGTGCGGATTGGCGCCTAGCTAGTTTTATTCTATTTGAGTTATTTGCACCAAAACTTTTTATGACATATCGAAAATGCACATTTAATTTACGTACTCATGTGAAAATTAATTAAATAGTCGTCATAGTCCTTGTGTTTTTATAGAAGTTAATTGCACGATTCATCCTTGCTAATCCGATCATTGAAACAAGTACGTGCCTGCGTCTTTGAGATCAAATTTTTTTAAAAAAATAATACATGAAACATACAACAATACCTTTTTATTAATCTATAGACTATAAGGGAAATATAATTATTTACACCAAAAGTCTCCGTGAAATTTTTTTTGTTGGATCAAAAGCCATATAACATGGGTTTTTTTTATATTAATAAGTTAAAAATAAAAATAAATTTCAAAAGTAATACATATGGTGGCATTTTGCAAAAATATATATTTGTATAATGTTTCTTTAAAAAGTTTAATCTTTTTATTTCTCTAAAAAAAAAAGAATAGTATGATTGCAAAAACTAAAATCAAAATATAGAAAATGATATATATATCAATGAGATCGTCCCACTATTTGAAAATAATTTGTCTTGAAAATCAGGAAACTCAACATAATTTGGTATTTACCTTCATGTCTCATTTATTAAATATATAAATAAGATATTAAATAAAAAATAAAACAAAAAATAAAAAAGGAGCCAGTGGTGTGTGAGCTCGAAATTTAAAAGCACCTGAAGTTTATAGCTAAAACTAATTTTCATGAAGTGAATTTGAGCAAAAATGAGATATCACTAGGGACAACGCATGTGCTTGTACCTGACGTACGTATGCAACTTTTATAAAAAACACAATGGCTAGATAGAACGCCTATTTTATTTTCACAGAGGTAAAACGTGTATTTTCGATATTTCACAGGGGATTTTGGTGCAAAAAAATCCATTTTTATTTTATACTTTTATTTTGTCATTGGAACCTAATTTAATTTGGTATATATGAAAGTGTGAAACACACTTTTTATAATGTTTTTTTTAAAAAAAATAAATAAAATTCACGTTTCTCTTGCCCACGATTACATTTTTGTTAAGGAAAAATATTTTTGTCATTTTATCGTTCAATACACAATTTTAGTTCCCCAACTTCTCCCAATTTTAGTATTTTATTCGTCGGAGCATAAAAGAGTTAGGTGTTGTACGAAGGTGATAGTTCCTGTTGGATTGTCTCTCTAAGATAGTGTTTGAGAGAGCTTATTAGAAGCATTTCTCGACTATTTCGTTAACAAAAATTTAAAATTTTGTAAAATTTTGTTAACGAAAAGCTGAGAAGTGTTTTTTAGAAGCTCTCCAAAACACTACATAAGTTGGATACAAATCTGTAAGGGTTATAGCTGGAATTAAGCTACAAAAGAATTTAACATGTTGCTACTGAAAGTTAGAGACAGTTACAGTGTGTTTGAATGCCTAAAAAATAGAATTTGAAATTGGATTTGGAGTTGGATTTGAAATTGAAATTCATGGAATTCAAATTACATTTTGGTGTTTGGAAAAAAGTTAAAATACATATTGGAATCTGCTAGCATAAATTTTAGGAATTTTTTTTAAAAAAATATTTGGAAAACTTAAATTTATAACTAAAATTTATAAATTTATTATTAGAAATAATTTTATTATTTTTATAAACCCAAATCCCATGAAATCCGACTAATTTTGTAAGGATTTTAGTTAGTTAAATGAAATGTCATGAAATCTCATCAAATACCAATCCCGTTTTAAAATTTCATTTTTCCAAACACCAAAACAGTATTTACAAATCCAAATCCAACCAAATTCCCTCCAAATCCTGTCCACCAAACACACTGTTAGCATGGTTATTCAGTTTTGGAGCTAAATCAGTTGAGTCTTGAATTGATTAGAGGGACTGGAATACATACTCTAAGGGACTCAATCGTGAAAGGAAGGGAAATCAATTTCAAAGGAGATACAAGAGTGAAAAATCACAGTAGAGAGAGCTGAGAATTGTTCTTGTTGTTTTCTATGATAAATTCTTGAATCAAAAGGCTTTGTAATTAAATACTTGTTTGATCAATAAAGTGACTGCCGATTTCTCCCGTGGATGTAGACTCATCGAAGGGTCGAACCACGTAAACTTTGATTGTTATTGATTTATTACTTTTTGCTCTTGTTTTGTTGCTTTGTTTGAATCTTTAGTAGATCATCTTCTCTGGTCAGAGAGGATTGTATACGTGAATTTGGCAATCCAACCTAACAATTCCAATTGTTCATGACCACACAATTGGACTTGCTGGAAAAATTTATATATACGTACATTTCTCGAATCTCATCTCATTCTTGTCTCTATTAATATCTGAAGAGGTATCGAGAATAAATCTTTTTTCCCACGAGTAGTTTTTCGAACTGACCCGAATTAATATTTTAAATAAATTTTATCAATAATTTTATTAACATATTGGTTACATGTTTACTGAATATTCTCAATAATTTATTAACATATTGGGGTACATGTTTATTGGGCTTCAAAAGGATTTTTCATATGTTAATTAAAATTTTTGATATGAAATTGTTTATAGTAGAAGATTTTTTTCTTATTTAAAAATATAAGTTTTAAATAGTTTTTTTAATTATTTAAAATAGAAACAATTTTTTTTTTCTGGATATTTATAATCGAACATTTTTTTTATTATATGTCCCTTTAGACATAAATTTTTAGATAATATTTTTTAAAAACACAATAAAACAATCTTGTTTTGACAAAATTTTGAACAGATTCGGATTCTGCTTAAACTAACTTCTTTTAAGTTAAGATAAATATCGTGATATTATTTTCTTACTCGATGGGATCTCGAATATTCGGATCTCGATATGTGTCGGGTACGAGATCGAGATCGAGATAAAAAATAGATTACCAATTCTTTTCGAAACAAAAATTAGGTAAAAGGATTATGAGACGGATCCCTGTCCGATCCCACATCTAACTTGAACTTGTGGTTGCCCGACATACATATATATCCCACATCTAACTTTAACTTGTGGGCAACCCAACATACATATATACAGTACTAGGCCCACGAAAGTGAAGTTGGGATTAGTCAATTTCATGGGCTGGTTTTTGGCAACTATTTAATTTTGGGATAATTTCCAATTTGGCCCCTTGTTTTAGGCTCTGTTACCAATTTGGTCCTTTGTTTTTCAATCGATCCAATTTGGTACTCTGTTTTTTTTTATGTTTCCGTAATTAGTCCTTTCGTCCAAATTAGTGTCAAATCTAACAGAATTTACCTGCTTGACCCATTAAAGTATTTAATTATCACCTACTAAACCGGTAAAACCCATTTTGATTGATTTGAGTCTTCACTCACCGTAAATCTAATTCATTAATATTAATCGAATGAAAAATAATTTTTTTTGGAAATACACTGCCTTTTCATCACAATTTAGAATAGATGGGAAGAAAGCTTAGTTATCAATAAAATTTGAAAATTAAATTTTGCACAGAGTCATAATTTTTATTTTGATTTTACATAAACTTAACCAAGTAGCTTCATTCCTTTTGTCTTTATGCGGAGGTTTTCTTGACCAAATAATTAAGAGTAAAAATTAATTTGGTACATAAACTATTAGATAAATGTCAAATTGTTATACGAATTTTTGTTAATAGCTTAATTGGTACATGTCCACTGGATTTTGACCAAATTATGATGAAAAAAAATGTATAATAGTCTTTTGATAATACAAATTAATTAACGCAATAATATTATTTTGTTTCAAAACCAGTTTCATCGTTTTTGTCCATCAGAAAAACCGAGAACGACTTTCAGTTTATTTTTAGTCATGTTCTCTTATAAAATTATTGTGTTTAAATAAACTTACAATTTTTTATTTGTTGATAAAAAAACATGTGATACGTTATGACGGAGTTAAATTGGTGATTTGATTAGCTTTTCTTATAAATATAATTTAAAAATTTAAATTAACTTTCAGTAGAACTTAAGTAATATTTTTATTAAAAATAATATATTGAATAAATTTTTACATAGTTAAAATATTTTATGTAAAAAAAATCAAAATTTTAGCTAAAAAATATTTGTTTATTTTCTGTGATATCAATTTATTTATTTGCAATTATTTATATATTATATTTTTTAATATAATTTATCTAATCTTTCTCGTTGAAATATATAATCAATTCAGTCTATCTAATATAATAAATATTATGTACAAATAACAATTTAAAATCAAATCAATTTTTACGTCTAAAATATAATATACATATATATATATATATAATATATCTAATTAAAATTTAAAATAAAATGTGTATTTTTGTAATAAAGGATAAATTGGACATTTTACATAAATGTCACCGAAAATTGACCGTAATTCTGTGGACATGTACCAATTAAGCCATTAACAAAAATTCGTATACCAATTTATTATTTAACCAATAGTTCGTATATCAAATTAATTTTTACTCAAATAATTAATCCCTTATAGTATGCCAAAACTTTATACATTTGGAAAAACCAATTAAGAAATATGAAATTCTATTAGAAAGTGATGGTGGTTAAAGAGGGAGACACGTAGATATGATAGAGTTTCTTTTTTCCACAGAAGAAATAGAATAAGAACAAAGTTTCAGAATGAAAATAAATTTTTATATTAACAACTTTGATGAAAATGAGAAAAATTAGAAAGAAAAATACTTACATATCAATAACACACCGCCATGAATCTTTAAGAAGAAAACTTGCGGTATTTTCGGTTCTTTAAAACTAAATTTCATGAAAAAGAAACCCAAAAAAAAAAAAAGAAGAAAACTTATAGTAATTTTGAGCGACCAAATTCTGGAGCGGAAGGATTATAAGGTACGGGAAAGTAAGCGTTTATAGCGATGGGGAAAGATGAAATAATGAAGATGGGTTGGACCGGTTGAAGAGGTGAAAAATAAAAGCTTTCAAAGGGTTAAGTAGGTAAATTCTGTTAGTTTTAACACTAATTTGGACGACATGACCAATTGCGGAAATATGACGAAAAACGGAGGACCAAATTGGGTCGATCAAAAAACAGGGGACCAAATCGAGAACGATGTCTAAAACAAGGGACCACATCAAGAATTATCCCATTTAATTTTATATAAATAATTGGGAAAACTGAAAATTTGGTTTTGTATGTTTGTCACTTTGCGATTTTGGTCCTCTATGTTTTTATATTTCAGTTTTAGTTCTGCATGTTTCGATTTTTGGCAATTTCGGTCCTTTTTATTCGAAAATGCTTACGTGGCACTATACACGTCAGCTCCACATCAGTACTGAATTTGTGTCACGTCAGCGCCACGTCAGAAAAAGGACCAAAATTACCAAAAAATAAAGAAAGCGGACTAAAACTGAAATCTGAAAATATAAAGGACTGAAATCGCAAAGTGACAAACATAAAGGACCAAAGAAGCAATTTTCCCTAAATAATTATTTATAAAATTTCACATTTTTTTATTTTTTTTCTTTTAAAAAAAATTCTCCATTATTGTTGTCATTCCGAGCTAAAATTGGAAGTTAAAGGCAATATATAGTTTTTTTTAGAGGGGCAATATATAGTTATTGATTGCGAGAGCATGAAAAAATTACAATATCGAGCAAACATTAGTGCCAATTCTTTAATATACCTTTTTTATATAAAACAAGCAAGAAGGATATTAGTCTAATCCAAATGTACGATTTGTTCGTCATTAGTATAAATTAAATGTAAGTTCACCCGGGACGATGGCCAAGAACAATTAGAAGAAAGGAAGAAAACTTAATTGGGTGTATATAATAAAAGAAGATGAAATTGCATTTTTTTTTATATTTCTTTGTGATTTTGATCATATCTGTAGTCGAATTTCAGTCGTTGCATATTATCTTTGTTTTTTTTCTTCGTAATTTTCTTCTTTTTTTTTCGGATGTGTTGTTGATGTCGCATGAATGCGACACTGTATGTCGTGACACTCTTGATGAACATGACTAAAATGATTATGATTGAGTTTTGATGACATGTATAGAAAACCAAAAGGCAAGAAAATAAGCAACAAAACAAAAAAAAGGAAAATATAATTTTGGTTCGATAATTTTGTTACTTTGTGATTTTGATCCTACATGTTTAAGATTTTTTTAGGATCAAACGTTTTCCACTAGGCCAAAAACCATAATTGTTAGACAAGACGCAACTTTATTTCATTATATTTGTGACAACACATATGAGTCGAGTTGTTAAGCCCACGAGCCAAGGATAGGCGTGCATGCCTTACTATTGTTGCTCTCTAATATTCCTTTGAGATTAGCCTTATCTTTTTTTTATAATCGGCTCTGTCTCCAACAGAGACAATATTAATCATTAAGACATGGTGTCTGATAGATGTCTATTTTACATGTCTAAGTGTGTAATTTTGTGTCCAATATTGCATATGTTTTGTTGTGTCGACTCCGTTTTCATGTTTATTTTATGGGAAAATAAGTTTTTGGTCCAATAATTTTACCTCCTTTGAGTTTTGGTCCATTAATTTTTTCGATGTGGATTTTGGTACACTGACTTTGCATTTCAGTATTTTTTGTCCAACTGCACACGTATAAACTTCTGATTGGTCCACGTCATCATTTTGCACCAATCAGAAGTTGACACGTATGCAGTTGGACCAAAAAACACTGAAATGCAAAGTTAGTGTACCAAAACCCATATCGAAAGTTAATGGACCAAAATCAAAACATGGACAAGTTAATGGATCAAAAAAATTATTTTCTCTTATTTTATTGTTTATACATTTTGGTCTTAATAATTTGATCATGTGTTTATTTAATTTATAGGTTAAGATGAAGAAGGCGAGATTCTAATATGATGGTCAAAGATTGAACAGAAAATTTGGTTTCAAGTTTGATTTTCTTAAAAATAATAAAGATGAAAATAAAATTCAATTCCCGTCTAGGCGGAAAAAAATTACCGCCTATGCGAGATCAGAGTTTGAAAGAGATGGAGACAGAAGAAAACCCACCTAGGTGGAATTTTTTTGCGCCTAGGCGGGACACGTGAACTACAACAGCACAAAAATAAAAGGAGATCGCGCCTAGGTGAAAATTTCTTGCACCCGAGCGCGATATGCAGAATTTATAAAGGAAACTTTTTTTGTGGTACATAGGTCTGTCGTCAACCAGCAAATATAAAATACCCACTCCTTAACAAAATGAGTTTAATAGTGAGCAGGGTCGAATCCACAGGAAACGAATATTTATTTCTTTCGAGTGAAAACAGTTAAAAAGGAGGGTTTTGGTATGCAGTAGAAATAAAAATAAAAATAACCAAGAATTAAATAAATAAGATGAACAATCAAATAGATATGAAATTCAATAATTAAACTGTGAGGACCCGGGTTGCTAATTTTATCTTAGGGCAATTTATAATAAATAACAATGAATCAAGAACTTAAAGAAAATAAAGATCCAAGAGCACAAACAAATTATTTTTTTTTTATTTTTATTTTTAAAGCTACAGTACCTCGCTCGATCGGGTAAACTTGCCGATCGAGCATATAAGCTCTCGGGTCCAAGTAATATTTGGCCTCGCTTGATCGGATGAATTCGTTCGATCGAGCGAGCCCAAAAGCTCAAACTTCATGTTCAACATTTAAAGGCCGCGCTCGATCGGATGAACTCGTCCGATCGAGCAGGCTCCAAAATCTGAGAATTCTGCTGCAACATTTTTGCTGTCAAATGAGGAATATGAAAACCATAATATCTTGTACAAGCTACCAAAACATATACATGCTATCTCATATCATCTTATAAGCTTTCATATACAAGATAAACAAACTAACATGTATTCAACAACATTATACAACGTTCTTGTATCATTTCTAGTATGATTCATAACTCAAAGTACAAGACATTATGCTACAACCAGAGTTCTCACGTGCTATGACTTTATCTCGAGCTATCACTGTCTCTTCTGACTAGCTCCTGCCCCACCTATTGTCATGCATACATACAAAACAAAGCAATGGCCGGATAAACTTCGGTGAGAATAAAATCCCAGTATAAACAACATAAAGTGCGAGATAATAAACGTGAATGCAATGCATATGGCAAAAAAGGCTATTAAGCTGATATCAATCGAATATGAGTTCTTGGGATCCCGAGGAAATAAAATCTTCAACAAACACCAACTCACCCAATCGAGATGAAGTCGAATACTTTATTTTCTCTGACTTTGGTGCAACTATAGTGAGTCTTCTGGCTCTGGAAGTAAGTCTACATTCCGTGCCACTCAACTACATCCCTCCAAACATCATATGCACTCTAGGCCTTTCAACCCTCTATGCTTTTCAGGCTGGAGTTCAAGATGAATGCAACATGTTCTGTATGCATTAAATGCTTTAAAACACCTTGAACACTGAATCAAATAAGCAAGAAAAGCAATCAAAACATCTAATCACATAAAAAACACATAAATAACTAAGTATGTGATTAACAAGGGAATACTCGAAACAATAGCTATTTCGAGCGTTCTATCCCATCTGGATTAGCTGTCATTTATAACTTTCGATGACACGTCTGAAAGTACTTCAAATCTGCAATGACATCAATGATAAATTATATCAAAAGGCTGCTCAACTTCTCAACTCAATCTCAAGTGCAATTGTTAGCAAACCTTGCTTCAATTCATTCTCGGTTTGAATCGGAGATCTCGAGTTCGGCAACTTCGATATAAAGCTGAGAAGTGACATATCGAATAACTAACAAGATCATATACAACTCAAACCTTGCTTCTTTCAATCAATATTATCAAAGTCTTGACATTTTTTGAATCGACGGCATAACGGCTAAAAACCGGCAATCCAAACAATATCACAAGCAATCCAAAAAGCAAGATAACTCATAATATCATCTCAATACCATCAAAAATCATCATAATCAGATAGGATAGGGTTCTAATTTTGCTTGCTAAAATCATATAAAATCCGAACGACAGTCTTTTTCCGAACCGTCTGCGAATGCACAATCGGTACAGCTCATATATGAATATATTTTAAAATCATGAAATTCCATCTTCAACATAAACATAAAGTCTGAGAAAAGTGGATAAAATTTGTACCAAAACGAAGGTCTCGAAGCGGTGATCGCAGATATATATTTATTCGGAAATTCTGACAACCGGAGCACGAGTTATCGAAGCTTGAACGGAACAAAAATGGCGTGGGAAGGGTTGAAGTCGAGTTTCTGCCCTTTATTGTTCTGAACACGTTGAAATGGCTGAATATCATTATAAGTTGAGATAAATATTAACCAAATTGCAGTTTAGTCCCTGAACTTTTGGTTATTTGCAATTCAGTCCCCGGAAAAGCGATTTAATTCAATTTCAATCCTTATTCATTTAAGAATATTAGAATTTAATTCTAAACTCTAAATATTCCCAAATTAAATATTTTCGGATTAAAATTAAATAATTTCGGGCCTTACATTTCTCCCCCACTAAGGCATGAGTTCGTCCTCGAAATCATAAGCAAGTTGTATATGCAATCTGTATACACATAAGATAATGAAATAGCATAAAGCAGAATAAGAACTCACATCAATGAAACAACTCTGGAAATCTCTGTTTCATATCTGACTCAATCTCCCAAGTCGCTTCTTCAGTGCCATGTCGACTCCACTGAACTTTGACTAGCTGAATTGTCTTGTTTCTGAGCTGTTTGTCTTTGCAATCAAAAATCTGAATAGGCTGCTCAAAATAACTGAGAGTCTCGTCAAGTTTAGCTTCATCAGGCTGAAGAATATGGGAAGGATCAGGCTGATACTTCCGAAGCATAGAGACATGGAATACGTCATGAATACCAGATAAAGATGAAGGAAGAGCGAGTCGATAAGCAAGATCGTCTATCTTCTCGATAATCTCATACGAACCGATAAAACGCGGAGATAACTTTCCTCTCTTTCCAAATCTGACTGTACCTCTAAACGGAGAAATCTTCAAGAAAACTCTGTCTCCCTGATCAAAAGATAGAGGTCGTCGTCTGATATTTGCATACTTTGCTTGTCTGTCTTGAGCTGTTTTCATTCTTTTCTGTATAAGCTTTACCTTTTCAGTCATTTCTCTGATCATATCTGGCCCAAAATCTAGTACATCTGAGATATCATCCCAATATAACAGTGATCTACATCTCTTTCCGTACAGTGCTTCAAAAGGAGCCATCTCAATGCTGGTCTGATAGCTATTATTATAAGAGAATTCTGCAAGTGGTAATGAATCTTGCCAATTAGTACCAAAATCTAGTACTACAGCTCTCAACATATCCTCAAGTGTCTGGATAGTCCGCTCTGACTGTCCGTCTATTTGAGGATGATAAACTGTACTCAGATGCAATTGAGTACCAAGAGCTTGTTGCAAACTATGCCAAAAGTGTGATGTAAATCTAGGGTCTCGATATGAAATAATAGATTTAGGCACACCATGTAATCTTACCACTTATCTGACGTAGATTTCTGCCATCTGATCATGTCTGTACGTCATTCTGTACGGAATAAAACATGTTGATTTCGTCAAACGATCAATAATCACCCAAATGGCATCATACCCTCTGGATGAACGTGGTAGCTGTGTAACGAAATCCATGGAAATATGATCACATTTCCATTCTGGAACTGATAAATTCTATAATAGACCACCTGGCTTCTTTCGTTCAGCTTTCACCTGTTGGCAATTCAAACATCTGGATACAAAGTCAGTCACATCTGACTTCATCTGTTTCCACCAATACTGCATTTTCAGATCATTATACATTTTTCTGCCACCAGGATGAATACTGAATCGACTGCTGTGAGCCTCTTTCAATATCTGTTGTTTCAAATCTGAAATATTTGGAACAACAAGTCTGTTATTCACATATAACACATCATCAACACTGACCTGATATTCAGATTGATGTCCCGATCTGACCATAGCAATCGAATTCTGAATATTCGGATCCTCTTTCTGTGCTTCTTTGATTCTTATCAAAAGTTCTGGCTCCGCTTTCATAGCATAAACACGGATAGGTTGTATATCTGTTTCAAATACTAATCCAGAAATGCAACAATCTTCCACCAATTGAGATACACCTATCGTAGACAAGGATAAAGAACATACCTTTCTACTTAAGGCGTCTGCAGCTGCATTAGATTTTTCTGGATAATATTTGATCTCGCAATCGAAATCTTTCAGTAAATCAAGCCATCTACGCTGTCTCATATTCAATTCTGATTGCGAAAACAGATATTTCAAACTTTTATGATCGGAAAAGATGTCAAACTTCTCACCATAAAGATAATGTCGTCATATTTTCAATGCAAAGACAATAGCGGCAAGCTCCAAATCATGGATAGGATATCGAGTCTCATGTGGCTTCAACTGTCTCGATGCATAAGCGATAACATGTCCTCGCTGCATAAGTACACAACCCAGAACCTTGTGAGAAGCATCACAATAGACAACAAAATCACCCGTACCTGATGGAATCGTCAAGACAGGTGCACTTGTAAGCCTTTTCTTCAATTCCAAGAAACTCGTTTCACACGCTTCAGTCGAGACATACGGCATATTTTTTTGAGTCAATTGCGTAATAGGCTTCGCAATGCTGGAAAAATCTCTGATAAAGCGTCGATAATAACCTGCCAAGCCCATAAAACTCCGTATTTCTGGCACTGAGGTAGGTCTAGGCCAATTCAGTACAGCCTCTACCTTGCTTGGATCCACTGAAATCCCATCACCTGAAATAATATGCCCAAGAAACACAACTTTCTGCAACCAAAATTCACATTTCGATAACTTGGCATATAATTTCTCATTTCTCAAAGTCTGTAAAATGATTCTGAGATGTTCAGCATGATCATCCACATTCTTGGAATATATCAAGATATCATCGATAAAAATAATGACAAAGTCATCCAAGTATTTCTGAAATACCCGATTCATTAATCCCATAAATACTGCAGGAGCATTGGTTAAACCAAAAGGCATGAAAATAAATTCATAATGTCCATACCTTGTTCTGAAAGCAGTTTTAGGGATATCTTCATCTCGTACTCACAACTGATGATATCCGGATCGCAAATCAATCTTAGAATAGATACTCGAACCCTGTAGCTGATCAAACAAATCATCTATTCTAGGCAGTGGATATTTATTCTTGATGGTTACCTTGTTCAATTGACGATAATCAATACATAAGCGCATTGAACCATCTTTCTTTTGTACAAATAGTACCGGAGCACCCCAAGGTGAAACGCTCGGTCTAATGTACCCTTTGGCCAATAAATCTTCCAGTTGATCCTTCAACTCCTTCAATTCAATAGGCGCCATTCTGTAAGGAGCTTTGGATATTGGTTGCGTCCCTGGCATTAAATCAATACTGAAATCTATCTCTCGGACTGGAGGTAAACCAGGAATTTCATCAGGAAATACATCAGCAAATTCATGCACAACTGGAATATCTGTTACTGCTGGACTGGATTTCAATACCTCGACTGCATAAATCAGAAATCATTCCGCCCCTCTCTACAATAAACGGGTCATAGATAACACAGATATCAAAGGGATCTTGGCTCGAGAACCCTTACCGTAGAATTTCCATTCAGATGTCATTTCTGGTCTAAATCTGACCACTTTCTGGAAACAATCTACAGTCGCCCTATACTTGGTTAACATGTCTATACCAATAATACAATCGAAATCTGATAATCCAAGTACTATACAATCTATATCAACCACATTCCCTTCATATTGCAAAGCACAATTTCGAATCATTCGAACAGAGATAATACCTTCACCCAAAGGTGATGAAATAGAAACAACAGTAGGCAATGGCTCAGATGATAAAGAATGCATCATAACAAATTTTTCAGAGATGAATGTATATGATGCACCTGTATCTATCAAAACATAGGCAGGATAACCATAAATAAAGCAGTTACCTGCTATGACATCGTCAGATGCTGCCTGTGCATGTTCCTCAGTAAGTGCAAATACTCGAGCCTGTTTTCTAGGAGGTTGAATCACATTCTGGCTTCCTCCTGCTCTGGTCTGTAGTGAGGCTGGAATGAATGACTGATTGCCTTTCCGCCTGAGGTGCTGGTCGAGAAGAACTTTCACCAATAGCTCGTTGAGGACATACCTTGGCATAATGACTTGGTTGGCGACATGTATTACAATTTCCTAACACACCTCTACACTGTTCAATTGCATGTCGTCCACCACACTTACCACAAAATGCTCCTGACTCACCAGTTCTCTGCCCTGTACCAAACTGTCTCTGTCCACTAGAACTGGAAGAACTACTGCCTGCCCTCTTGAATTGCTTCCCTTTCGGCCTGAATCTAGAATCCTTTCTGCCACTGCTTCCACCCTCAAATCTGGGATATGGTTGCTGAAACTATGGCGGATTCTGTGGAAATGATACTGTTGCAGGTTGTGGAGCTGGTTGTGGAATGAACGGTGCTCCTCTTTGTCGCAATAACCCCGCTTCTGCTCCCTTAGATTTATTCAAGGCGTCAGCAAAAGTATTAGGTCGTCCACTATTCACCAAAGTAAACACATCTGGATTGAGATCATTGATAAACTGATCTGTCATTGCTTCATCAATCGCTGCTATATGTGGAGCAAACTTCAAAAAACATGAAAATTTGGCCACATATTCTTCAATATTCAGGTTGCCTTGCCTCAGATTGGCAAATTCAGCACCCTTATCCTTCCTGTAGGAGACTGGAAATAAACGTTGATAGAACTCAGTTTTAAATACAGTCCAGGTGATAGTCGTACCTCGTTGTTCCAATGCCCGTTTTGTTGTAATCCACCAACTTTTGGCAACTTCATGGAGTTGATGTATTACCAGTCGGATACGATGATCATCAGTATAATCAAGTGATTCAAACAGCTGTTCTATATCTTCAAGCCAATTTTCACAATCAATTGAATTTTTTGTTCCTTTCAGTTTTGGCGGTTTGAATGACTGAAATCGCTTCAGCAAAGTCTCCATTGGAGTTGCAGTAGGATCCATAGGATCAGCAGATGTACTACCCTGTGCATTCTGAGGTTCAGCAACTGGCGGTGGTACTGGTGCTGGTTCAGTCTGAGGAACCGCTAATGGATGTCTAATGGCCGGTGTTTTACGGGGAGGCATATCTGATTGTCAAACAGATTAGTGCATAAACAATATCATATGCATCAATTTATTCCATCCTTCTCTGATAAGCATTCTCATGCGTTCTCATAAGAATTCAGGTTCTGACTGAGGATAATCTGGAATACAATTGCATATATAGCATGCAGTAGCAATAAAAGCACATAATCATGCAATCACATAATTATTGCAATATAAAGCATGCTAGCATATAATGCACATAATCAGATACAACATGTAATCTCATGCAATATCAAACAATCAGACAGACTCAATCTACCCCACTCATCAACTTTTATCTAATTCCATAAACTTAGGCTCTGATACCACCTGTTGTGAGGACTCGGGTTGCTAATCTTATCTTAAAGCAATTTATAATAAATAACAATGAATCAAGAACTTAAAGGAAATAAAGATCCAAGAGCTCAAACAATTTTTTTTTTTTAAAGCTACAGTACCTCGCTCGATCGGGTAAACTCGCCCGATCGAGCGAGCTCAAAATATAAGCTCTCGGGTCCAAGTAATATTTGGCCTCGCTCGATCGGATGAATTCGTCCGATCGAGCGAGCCCAAAAATTACTTGGACCCGAGAGCTTATATTTTGAGCTCGCTCGATCGGGCGAGTTTAGTCCGATCGAGCGAGCCCAAAATCTCAAACTTCCTGTTCAACATTTAAAGGCCGCGCTCGATCGGATGAACTCGTCCGATCGAGCGGGCTCCAAAATCTGAGAATTCTGCTGCAACATTTTTGCTGTCAAATGAGGAATATGAAAACCATAATATCTTGTACAAGCTACCAAACATATACATGCTATCTCATATCATCTTATAAGCTTTCATATACAAGATAAACAAACTAACATCTATTCAACAACATTATACAACGTTCTTGTATCATTTCTAGTATGATTCATAACTCAAAGTACAAGACATTCTGCTACAACCCGAGTTCTCACGTGCTATGACTTTATCTCGAGCTATCACTGTCTCTTCTGACTAGCTCCTGCCCCACCTATTGTCATGCACACATACAAAACAAAGCAATAGCCGGATAAACTCCGGTGAGAATAAAATCTCAGTATAAACAACATAAAGTGCGAGATAATAAACGTGAATGCAATGCATATGGCAAAAGAGGCTATCAAGCTGATATCAATCGAATATGAGTTCTTGGGATCCCGAGGAAATAAAATCTTCAACAAACACCAACTCACCCAATCGAGGTGAAGTCGAATACTTTATTTCCTCTGACTTTGGTGCAATTATAGTGAGTCTTCTGGCTCTGGAAGTAAGTCTACATTCCGTGCCTCTCAACTACAGCCCTCCAAACGTCATATGCACTATAGGCCTTTCAACCCTCTGTGCTTTTCAGGCTGGAGTTCAAGATGAATGCAACATGTTCTGTATGCATTAAATGCTATAAAACACCTTGAACACTGAATCAAATAAGCAAGCAAAGCAATCAAAACATCTAATCACATAAAAAACACATAAACAACTAAGTATGTGATTAACAAGGGAATACTCGAAACAATAGCTATTTCGAGCGTTCTATCCCATCTGGATTAGCTGTCATTTATACCTTTCGATGACACGTCTGAAAGTACTTCAAATTTGCAATGACATCAATGATAAATTATATCAAAAGGCTGCTCAACTTCTCAACTCAATCTCAAGTGCAATTGCTAGCAAACCTTGCTTCAATTCCTTCTCGGTTTGAATCGGAGATCTCGAGTTCGGCAACTTCGATATAAAGCTGAGAAGTGACATATCGAATAACTAACAAGATCAGATACAACTCAAACCTTGCTTCTTTCAATCAATATTATCAAAGTCTTGACATTTTTCGAATCGACGGCATAACGGCTAAAAATCGGCAATCCAAACAATATCACAAGCAATCCAACAAGCAAGATAACTCATAATATCATCTAAATACCATCAAAAATCATCATAATCAGATAGGATATGGTTTGAATTTCGCTTGCTAAAATCATATAAAATCCGAACGACAGTCTTTTTCCGAACCTTCTGCGAATACACAATCGGTACAACTCATATATGAATATATTTTAAAATCATGAAATTCCATCTTCAACATAAACATAAAGTCTGAGAAAAGTGGATAAAATTTGTACCAAAACGAAGGTCTCAAAGTGGTGATCGCAGATATATATTTATTCGAAAATTCTAACAACCGGAGCACGAGTTATCGAAGCTTGAACGGAACAAAAATGGCGTGGGAAGGGTTGAAGTCGAGTTTCTGCCCTTTCTTCTGCTGAACACGTTGAAATGGCTAAATATCATTATAAGTTGAGATAAATATTAGCCAAATTGCAGTTTAGTCCCTGAACTTTTGGCTATTTGCAATTCAGTTCCCGGAAAAGCGATTTAATTCAATTTCAATCCTTATTAATTTAAGAATATTAGAATTTAATTCTAAACTCTAAATATTTCCAAATTAAATATTCTCGGATTAAAATTAAATAATTTCGGGCCTTACATAAACAAACTCTGATTCAAGGGGTTTCTGTATTTCAATTATATCACTTGTCATCGGCTAACAAATAATTTATTCATGCAGTTTTTAGAAATTAACCTTAAAATGTGTTCTCCTATTTTAATTGACCAAACCCAACATCTAGTCAAAACTTATCAATAACCAACTGGACATGATAGCGTTCCATATTGATTAAAAATAGCTTTTCGATTTGTGAAAACAGTTAATCCTAAAATCTAACAATCGAGATAGTTGCAACTGTTAAATCTAGTTTCGTTGATTTATTTAGATTAAACATGTCGTGATAGCACAACATACATAATCTATCGCTACCAAAATACCAATTATTCATGACAATTACAGATCACTGAATTCATGGATAACATTCGAAAAATTGTAAAGCAAATCAATTTGTCAAATTAATCGACCCACAACTTTCATGAAAATAAATCATAAATCAACAAATACTAGAAACAAGCAAGAACATCAATTTAAACTCAAAACCTCACAATGATAAATTGAAATACTGGAAAATATCCCTTGAATCAGAAATATAAAAACCTTAGCCAAGCATAGTTGGCTTCATAATTCTCTAGAAATATAAAAGATTACACCTAGAACTTATGAAGAAGAAAAAGAAAAATAAAAAGAATTTTCTCTGCCAGTAACCGTCTCACGCGTGTAGTTTAAAAACAGAAAAATATCCAACGTATTATGTGTATGACGGCTGATTGATTCCTATTAGGATCTGAAAAAGTCCCTTTTATACGCCCTAAAAATCGTCCAAAATAAGCCCAGAAAATATCCCAAAGTTTCCATAAATTCCAAAACTTCTCGGTTGATAAAACACGACGCGCGGGCGTGCCTCTGAAGTCGCGCGAGCGCGCCTAAATCTCGAGCTTAAACTTTCAAAATTCGTCAATACGCGCGGGCGCGCGTTGGTCCAGGCGCGGGCGCGCACAATGCTCGGATTCTTCTCCTTCATTTGACTCAGGCAGCGCGGGCGCACAGGTAAGGCTACGCGGGCGCGCATATGGCTCGGCTTCCAGTCACTTTTATCTTCCAAATCTTGAACCATCCTCGCTTGTTTGGCCTCTTTCTTTATTCCTTTGAATCCAAACGACATCATTTCATTATTTCATGTGTTTCCTAACAACAACAAACCATGTATAAATCCGCTCAAAATCAAACAATTAACCAATAATATCAATACAAATTAAATGCACAAAATGCACTTATCATGTGGAAATGAGAAAGAAAGAAGGAAAGAAAACTTGGACTCTTAGTTAATATCATATCTCAAGAATTAGGTTTGAAAAAAGGAGTTTTTTAGCAGCCGCCAAGGGGAGAAAAGAAGAAGGACGAGACGTGAAGAACTTGAGAAGGAACGACACCGCAAAAGTAGTTTTTATTTTTTTTCTCTTTTTTCTATTTGTTAGGATTTAGGGGATACTACTCCTAAAACAATTATGTTTTGATTTTTTTTTTGAAGATTGAATTTGGTTTTTAAGCATTCTTGATTATGTTATTGTGTTTATTATATCTTTGAAGCATGATCAACTTCGAAGTGATTTTATAAGTTATTGACACCGAAATAAGATTTATAACATGATAGAGTAACATAATTCATGGATCTACAACTTGCATAGACATATGATATTGAGTACATGTTGATAGTCATAGTTCAACAGGTCAAAAGCTAGAGGATTTCACGGTTCGTTAATGCGATTGTTCGTTAATGCGATTGTAATTCTTAAATATCACAAGGACACTTTGTTGCTGTATTTTTTCAATTAGATTAATATACCTTGATAGAGTATATTGATAGATTAGGGAATCCCATCAAAAATCATGGCTTGAGACTTAAAATTCAATCATTAGAGAAGATTAAAGGGTAGATGAACCAAGATCCTAATAATCGTTTCTTTATTAATTAATTTTAATGTATTTATATTTATAGTTTCTTTTTTATCATGTTATTTAAATATTGATTTAGTTTAATAGTTTATTCACTCATCGTTTTAATTAACTAAAAAATTATACTTGAAGTAAGTTTGTCGTAAGTCGATCTCTGTGGGACGAGACTCGTACTTGTTGCACTATATTAAAACTTCACCCGTATACTTGCGATAATATCGAGCAGATTGAATAGATTTAATTGTAATAAATTGTTGTATTAGAAAGGCTCGATCAGTGTCCCTCTTTTATGGCTCTACCAAATCAAACATCGCAACATCAGCAGTTAACACACTAGAGCTTCCCAGGAGATCACTCATTTCAATACTAATTTCGCACATGCACACTTAACCTAACATATTTTATTTTTAGTTCTGCATGTTTTTTGGTCATTCTAGTAATTTTTCATCGAAAATTCTTACGTGGCACGATACACGTCAGTTCCACATCAACGTTGTATTGGTGCCAAATCAGTACAACGTCGAAAAAATGACTAAAATTGCAAAAAAAAAAAAACAAACAAACAAAAAAAAGATAACAAACTAAACTTGAAATATGAAAATATATATAGAGGATCGAAATCTTAAAGTGATAAAATACAAGATCGAAATAGCAAATTTCCCTAACAAAAAATGTAAATTCCTGAAAATAATATTTCGGGAAAAGTTTGTTTTTAATTTTTTTTAATATTGTCGTCTAAATATTTAGGGATTTTTTTATCAAAGGCGATTCCTGTGATTTTTTAGAATTAGGGGATAATTGGTAGGAGATATTGACATGAGAATGGAATTCTCATTTCATTCCTTATATATGTTTGGTTTGACATGGTAATGAAAATATCTATTACATCTATTTTGGATGAGAATGATCATTCTTATATCTCCTTTTCGGATCATTTCATTTTCATATTTATATGCAAATCTTTTAAATTTTTAGATTATTTAAATTGATATTAACTTATATGATTACAATTATTATTATTATAATATATAGATAAATATATTATTATTATATTAATAATAATAATTTTGTAGTATTATTATTAGTATTATGATTTATTTACTTATTTATTATTATTGTTTATAAAGTATTAATAAAAAATATATTATTTATTTTAAAAATATTATTATTTAATTAATATTATTTTGAAAAATATTAAATAAAAATATTAAATTATTATTTTAATTATTATTAGTAAAAAATATTATTATATTTATATCGTATTATTATAATAAAATAATAATTATTACTATAAAAATATAAATTTAGGTTAATGATAATTTTATAATAATTAATACATCATAATCAATAATAATAATAATAATAAAGTGTATGAATAATAATTATTTTGATATATGTAGTTAAAATATGATTTTATTATTAAAAATAATTTTATTACATTCCTTGTTCATTTTACTGGCAGTACCAATCGGTATCAATAGTTGAAATGAAATATAACAACCATTTCACTTTTAATCTTATTTCATCCCAAAGTTGATTTCATTTCTATCCTATTTTTTTTGAACGTATCAATAATGCCCTTAGTCTTGAAAGATGCATTATCCACTAATTTAAGATAGCAATATTTCAGATGTTAAAATTTATAAAACAAAAGAAAAAATTACAATTTCGGTTATATATATTTACAATTGATATTTTATATATATATTGTCAATTTTCACTCTTAATGAGCTAAATTGTTTAAATTTTATTTTTGGTTCATTTTAGTTTTTTTAAGGGTTGATGTGTGCTACAGCAGCACCCTTGATCAAAACCGTCAAAAATTAAAAGTTACATAACTAAGAGGGTGTTTGGCTAAGCTTATTAAAAAGAGCTTATAAGCTCCTAGAGCTTAAAAGCTGTTTTACGAACTTATAAGCTGTTAGAACTTATTTTAAAAATAAGCTGTTAAAGTGTTTGGATAAACTTATTTTAAATAACTTAAAGATGTTGATGTGTTTGGTATTATAAGATCTTTTTATCGTCGAAATTAACAAAAATGGTATAATTATATGAAAATAATATTTCG
The DNA here is from genome assembly GCF_033568475.1 of Henckelia pumila. Taxonomy (NCBI): domain Eukaryota; kingdom Viridiplantae; phylum Streptophyta; class Magnoliopsida; order Lamiales; family Gesneriaceae; genus Henckelia; species Henckelia pumila. The sequence continues at coordinate 44,909,905 of NC_133122.1, forward strand.
AGTTATACATATATGAAAATAGTTTTAGAATAAAAATATATTTAAAAAAATAAAATTGTTACAATATTTTATTTTAGAAAAAATTATGTGATTTGGAGTTTTTTTAAAAATAATATTTAATATTTAATGGGTGGAGGATATGGTGGAGATTTATTAAAATATTTAAGGATATTTTAGAGAGATTAAATATTAAAATAAGATTTTTTTGAAAAAAGTACCTCCCCCTTACTTTTTTAAAAACAGCTTATAAGCTGTCAAACAGCTTATTTTGACAGCTTATAAGCTGTTTTTAAAAAAATTTACCAAACAGTTTCGGAGAGCTTTTAAGCTCTAAAACAGCTTAAAACAGCGTTTTTAAGAGCTTAAAAGCTCTAACAAACACCCTCTAAAACTAAAATTCAAAATTGCAAAAAAATAAAAACATATATTTTCAAAACTGCAATCGAATTTATTTAAACATAAAACTCATCATATTTCCACACATTCCCCGCCTTTTCGAATAAGAGATTTCTCATTTCGTGCGCGTGGATACTAATTCCTTATCTTCGTCCTTTTACCCGACGTGGCCGGACCTTCCATAAGGCTAAGTAAGTATTGGCCTCAGGCCCGGCTTTGGAAGGGCCCAATTTGTTTTTTTAAAAAAATTATATATGTTGAATTGTTGTCCACCGGAGTTGTTTTTTTTTTTTTTTTTTAAATAAAAATCTAACCCAATGTTAGATAAAGAGAAGATTATATTTATATATATATATATATATATATATAATCAACCTTAATTTTTTTCCAAGTTAGGTTTGAACAATTTAAACAATATCAAGAAAATTTAAGTTTTTTTAAAATAAAAAATTGGAGAAATAAAAAAAACCTTTAACTAGCTAGATTTATGAAGTTTTGTAGAAAGTTTCAATTATTTTTCAATAACAATGGAAGTTCAGACGTTAATATTGATGAGTGGTGTGTTTTAGTGCTTCTTACTCACGTTTTTATTACAGAGAGTTTTAAAATATTTTACCAGGTTTTAGACCAACTTATAAAGTGGCATCCTAAGTGTTCATTTTTTTTTAACAATTGACCTAAAACACAATATCAGGTGATTGTGAGTCCAAAGAAACCCTACATCTTAAGATGCGAGAATCAAAATTATATTTGTGAAATAAATCAATTACACAAGAGATAGATAGAAAGATAATATATATAATATATATCTACCGCGGGATTTTTTTTTAATCAAAACGACCAGGTATACGTATATAAATGAAATTATCACACAAAATTGCTTTCCAAGTTATTTTTAAAATATTCCGTGCATGTATTATACATTAACGACAAATGTTGACCGGCCCTTCAATTTTACAAATCAGCCGACTTTGAAACTGAAAATGAAATAAAGAAAGATACTGCTTGCCTTCCCAAGTAACAACTATGCTATACAAACGGCAAATTTGCAATAAAAATAAGAGAGTAATGTTAGATATACAAACAGATACACTTTGATGTATCCTTTGGTTTATATTTTTTTTTATTAATTATAAAATTTTTCTTCATCAACGAGATATTTATTGTTTATCATTGGGGAATTTTGTATTTAATAAAAAAAATTATAGATTTGTGTAAGTTAAGATGTACATATAATATCTATATCTATATATATATAATAACTGAGTTTTTGCCAAATATAGTAAAATCCCGCCAAAAACTTTAAGCTAAAATAGGAAACAAACTTTATTTAATTCTATTTATATGTTTTATGCACCGAAATTTATTTTAACTTAGAATAGTTGTCATTTTCATATATATCTATATATATAATGCACAAATATAATTTATTCAAATTAACTTACTTTATAATAATTTTATTTTCCAAAAACTTACGATTAAATTGATAGATATTAATTAATACTATAAATATAATAATAAATCAATTTTAAATTTAAAATTTGCTTAATCACTTTATAAAAAATAATTAATTATTTGAGTCCATATATATTTCAAAATATCTTACAATACTATAAATAATAATGTACAAATGTATTATATAACAATTTATTTCATTTAGTATTTCGAATTTGCTTTATAAACAATTTTATACGAAACTAAATTCATTTGAAAACATGCTTCCAATGTCAACGAACAAACTTTTCAAACAATTATCATATATATGTGAAATCTTCAATAAATGCTATATATATATATATTATATAATAATAACAATAACAACAACAACAACAACAACAACAATAATAATAATAATAATAATAATAATAATAATAATAATAATAATACAACAAAATTTTGCAGACTTCCCAAATATATATAAAATTTTCAATAAATGATAAAATTTTTGTAATTTAGAATTAAAATTTATATGGGTCAAAATTCGTCTGAAAATTTGCTTCAAATCAAATTTTGAAACAAATTACCAAATAAAATTTTGAAACAAATTACCGCATATATGTGAAATTTTAATAAATTCTAAATTTCTATAATAATACAACGAATTTAGAATATTTCTCAATTACATATAAAATGTTCCATAAATAATACAATTTACCTAATTTAGAATTAAAATTTAGAAATTTTACAGAATTAAGGAGGTTCATTTTTCTTTAAAAAAAAGTTTATGTTAGAATACAGAAGATAATATTATTCGCAGAAAAATTTGATTCGTTTTAAAATATTTACCATATTTATGAGAAATACTTATATCATTTGAGATAATCTTTAAATGGACATACCAAGTTTGTGTGATTACATTAAATTCTTTATCTTGGTTGATATAACTCTTATTAATAAAAAGAATATAAAAATATATTATAAAAAATCATATATTATTTTTATATCAGAATTTTTAAAAATAAATATTTTTCAAAAAATTCAAATTTTTTGTCGATTAATAAATTTGATTAAAAATGATAATTATTTTTTAGAATATGTTAAGTAAATTTATATCAAGGTTCTAATTAAGATACGTAATATAGATTTATGGAAAGTCAATATACCAAATATTCTAGACGACGCTCTTTTAAAAATTCTGAAAATAATATTTTATAAAACAAATGTTTTCGAAATAAAAAAATCATAATTTTCCGTCAAATATATTTGAATTCAAGAAATTTAAATATTTGACGAACGCAGAAGTCATCGACGAATCAAAATTTTTTGTCATGTTTAATCTTGAAGTGTCGTGTAATTAAATGATCTTAGCATGCATTTATTATTATATTTTAATTTGTGTTAATTTATCACTTTAATTTTTTAGATGTGATTGGGGTAAATATTGTTATTTTAATATCTTATTTTTTTGGTGATTATGAATTTGAATTCTTATATATTCCATATATATTTATAATTTTTTAGGCACCACAAGTTAGCATGCACTTTGTGGGAAAATTTCATGGATAAAATGATGATATTTTTTATTACAATTGGTGATGATCCTGTATTGAAAATAATTGGTGATCAATCACATAAATTTAAAAATATTTATATACACATAAAAATATACGATGTAGATCATATATTGTAATTTAGCTTTTTTCAACAAGAGAAGTCGCATGTTGTAATTTAGCTTTTAAAAAATATTTCATAAAATAATTTATTAAATTAAAAATATTTATATAACACACATAAAATACATTTGTTTTCTTATTAGTTTTTTTATGGTAAAAGAAAATATTTTTAATTTTGTCTGCATTGAAAATAAAAATAATAGAAGAAGAAAACTTAAAAATAAATTTACATTATTTTTTATTATAATAGAAATAATATTTATCTGGTTTTATGAGAGTATATACTTTTGAAAGATAACTACACAAAACACTAAAAAAAACAATAATAAAATATAGTCCATAATTTTTTACCATAAATTTTTTTAACAAGATAATTATTTTTTTTAATTTTAATATTCATTATAAAATTTTTCCCTATCAATTATCTAATTTCGCTCTTTAAGAAAACTAAAAACAAATATAATAAAAAATATTTACAATTAAAAACACATATAAAAGAAAAATATGATAGATTAAACAAAGATAATTTATTAATGAACATATTTTTGGTCTTTAAATTTGAAGAAAAGTATAATATTCTATCTTATTAGTTAAAATTTATAATTTTAAACCATTTATAATTTTTAAACTCCGAACAAATTGTATTTTTTTTTATTTTTTGCAAAAAGGTTATTGTTAAAAAACTTTTATATTTGGTTTTTGTGTATATACACTTAACAATTTTTATAATCTTACCAAATTAAATAAATTTATCTATATGAAAATTTTACCCACTATATTAAATTAAAATAATAAAAAATTTTAAATATGATTTGTATATTGTTATTTTGGTCTATTAAAAAATAAATTTAAATAGTTTCCTTTTATACATTGTTAAAAATGGGTTAATTAAAGTATGAAACAATATTTTTTAGAATTATAAGATTTTGTGGGATATTACGTTTTAAAATCCTAAAGGGTTGTAGTATATAATAATACTAGAGAGAAATAGAAAATTCGAAATTATATTGAAGATACCATAATTTGGTCGTCAAAATGATCTATATATACTTAAGGACAACAAACCGTATCGTACCAAAAATATATGTCATATCGAAAAATATTGAATAAAATTTTTTTATACCGATACCGCACCAAAAATTTTGATATATACCGAAATCGGTGTACCAAAAATTTTGATACATATAATTATCATAACGATTATACCAAAATTTTACGATATACAGAGATTTCGATACGTATTGATCGGTATATATATTCAACTTTATACAAAAAAAAACTTTATATTTTTTAAAAGTTATAAATATATGATATTATTAAATTTTAAATATATTCATTATATTTTATCAATATTTTTAAAGATATTCAAACGACTATACTTATTACCTATATATTTAATCGTTAAATATATAAAATAACACACCGTGCATCGCACGGGTGAAAAACTAGTATATATAATAACTGAGTTTTTGCCAAAAATAGTAAAATCCCGCCAAAAAAATTAGCTAAAAAAGGAAAACAAACAAAACTTATTTCTATTTGTGTTCTATATGCAATGAAATTTTCCATTCTTTTCATACATTATTTATATATATATATATATATATATAAAATTTATAACGATAACTCATATAATTTACGAAAATTACATACTTTATAACGTTATGTTTTGCTAAAAATTTTCACTTTGAAATGTAGATAAATAAATTCTAAAAATATAATAATAAATAAATTATAATTTTAAAATTTGCTTAATTACTCTACACAAATTTAATAATTTTAGGAATCCTTACATATTACATAAATGCTTTAAATGCTTTAATATATAAAATTTGTAATAATTAATATATTTCATTAACAATACAATAAAATTAGAATATTTAATAATTATTACATATAAAATGTATCGTAAATGAAAGAATCACTTAATTTTTTTTTAACATTTAAAAAGTCTTTAATTTTGAAGGTTGATTTTTCTTTAATAAAATACAAAGATTATATTTAAAAATCTGAAAGTTTGACCACGAATGAAAATTGAACATTATTAACAAAAAATTTTTTAGCTTGCAATAATTATATTTGAAGGTGCAAATTTTAAAATAATATATTAAAATAATTTTTCATAATCATTACATATATAAAGTTGAAAATATTCAATTTGCTATAATACAATAAAAGATCATATATATATATATATATACAATATAAACCGTATAAATATTTATATATATTTATATATAATAGAAATATATTTATTTATGTAATCTCCGTAATAAAAAAACAAAATAACTAATGACATTTTAACCGGTAATTAAAAGAATAAAATAAAAAATAATAACAAAAATAAAATACATTTCCAATTTTGATTAGATCCCAATTATTATTGTATAAATAAACATAAATTCAACATAAATTGTAAAGAGTTTAATTTTTTCTTCAAATTTTCATGCAGAATTATCAATTAGTATACATAATCACGTTCAATACATTTTTAGTTTGTAATATTTACCATATTTATGAAGATTAAAATTTTAAAAATATATATTAAGACGATTTTCTATAATCATTGCATATATAAAGCATCAAATATTCAATTTGCGATAATCTATATATATATATATATATATATATATATATATATAATCTAATATTAAAGATTTCGAACAAAGATAAATAAATTGTTATTTACTGACAACAGACATATACAAAGTTTCAAATATTCAGTTTGAATTATTATTAACCAAATTTATAACAAACTATTTTATTCTAGATATTCAAAAATTTATAAATTTATAAACATGTATAAACCTTATAAATATTTACAAATATTTATCTACAATAGAAATAAATTTATTTATGTAATCTCCATAATAAAAAAAAAACAAAATAACTAATTATATTTCAACCGACAAATTAAAACAATAAAATCAAAAATAATAATAATAAAAAAGAATACAATTCCAATTATGTTTAGATCCCAATTATTATTGTATAAATAAACATATATTTAACATCAAAATTGTGATGAATTAAATTTCTTCCTCAAATTGTCACGTAGAATTACCAATCAGTCATCGTTCAATATATACAAAATGACACCATTGTTTTGAATTATTCATGATATTAATCTTTCGACTTATTCCAAGAATGTCTTTGACCCTTCTGATCCAAGACTTCATTTTAAATTTCAAAGAAGACAGTATCCTTTGATTGTATCATATGCAATGACAATCAACAAAAGTCAGGGTCAATCATTATCTCGTGTATGACTTTTTTTTTTTGTTGAGGAATTTCGTGTTTAGTCATGGCCAGCTGTATGTCGCCGTATCTAGAGTTACCAATCCTAAGAGTCTCAAAATCTTGAAATGTGATGGCAAGACCAACCAGAAAAATTCAACAACGAACGTTGTATTTAAAGAAGTTTTTCAAAATTTATAAGATAATTTGTTTGTTTTCTAATTATATAATGCATGTTTCGATTGTTTGTTCAAATGTTTATTTTTAATATTATTTTTCATCATTAACTGTATCAAATAATATCACGTGCATCACATAACATATTTTTGTTTAAAGAGTTTTTGTCTTTTTTAAATTTTTTTTAACATTATTCTAATTACTCATTGTAAAATTAAATTTGTTTATATTTTACTTTTATAGTCAAAATTTTAATTTAATCCAAATTAATTATATTATACACAAGATATAATCTGTGCATCGCACGGGTGAAATACTAGTTTTTCAAAATAACATAGTACGTTTCACGCTATTGAGTTGATGAGATATATAGATAAATAATATTATCATTATTAAAATATTTGAACAAGACTCTCAATAATATTGAATAAATGAGAAAAAATTAAATATGATATAAATTGATAAATTACAATTTTATCATAACTATTAATAAATAAAATACCAAAAAATTATCGTTAAATTTTGATTGATATAAAATAAATAATTAACTATTTAATTGATGTGTCACAAATAATCAAATACATAAAATTTCAACCAAATATATGAAAACACAACAAATTTTATAACCTTAGCATTCACATAATGTATTATATTTGAATTTAAATAAAATAAAATAATACTATTTTATTAGGAAATCTTCAACATTGGAACATGATATTTTAACTAAATACAGTGTTGCCACATTGAACAAACAATGTCAATAATTATCAAATAAAGAAGACAAACGATTAGTGCGAGACTAGAGAACAGGTCCAAGTCTTTCTCGTCTGTGAATTGTGATATAAATTATAATTCTCCTTCTTCTTGTTGACTTGTAATTAAGGGCTGCTAAAAGTTTGGAATTTGATTCCTATTTCCATTTGTGTTCTACCTCAACAATTTGCAGGTGGAAGCAATCCCTTTTTCTTTCCCTCCTTGCCTCAGAAGAACTAAGAAAATTTGGCTGCCCTCAGTTGCTGATATTGTTTCGGAAAAATCCTTTTTTTTTTTTCTGGGATTTCAAGATTTTCTTTTTCCTGTTGCTGGTTTTCGATGTTCCAGGAAATGGAGAAATCAGTTATGTCAGAGGCAGTCTTGGAGCAAGATTCTTTGACGATCCCTGAATTTGATTCTTCAACTATAAACTCCATCTCTTCATCTTCGTTGCTGACAGAACCTATCACAGAATTCTCGATATTTATCGAGAAATTAAGTCCGGTTCTGGATGAAATGAAGCTAAGTGTGGAGGAAAATGAGCTACCGGCCCTCAAGAAAGCTATCGAATCTCTTGAAACTGATTATGAACGAGCCAAATCAGTAACGAATGATTCAAATATTCGATCATCTCCCTTGAAACGACTAGAAGATTTGACACAAAATCTTGGAAGATCTTTAGGCCTTGTGTTATTCGCAAGCCATGAAGTGCCTATGTCTAACAAAGATAAGATTGAGGCATTGTGTAAGGAGATGATGAATGTGAGGTTTGAGTCAAATTCGGAACAGGAGTCGGATTCCGCTGTGGAGGTTGGGGAGATGGAGGAGACAGATGAAACAGATGGAATGGAGGAGGAGGAGGACGACGACGACGACGATAATGATGAGGACGTGCATGATGATGCTAATTGTGATAATGAAGATGACGACGACGACGATATTGTGGAGGAGGATACAAGCTTAGGTACATTAGGCATTGATGATGTTTTTCTATGTATAAGGTCTGATAATGAAGAAAGGTTTAAAAAAGCAATTTTCGGGTTAAACTCATTGATAATGGATGGTATGGTTTCGGATGAAAAGCTTAATGATGAAGATGTAGTTAATGTTTTATGCAACCGGTTGAGTTCGTGCGGCGGTTGTGATAGACTGTCAATCATTCAAATACTTAGGTATCTTCTTACTCTAAATGATCAAAACAAGGTACTTTAGATAAGTAGCTATTTTGAAAATTTTCAAGTTTAAAATTTGTATGAGCTACATTGTTTGAAGATATGCAGGAGAAGATGGTGGAAGTGAGATTTTTATCGGCATTAGTATCGTCTCTGACAAGGGATGCAGAGGAGCAAAGGGAGGCAGTTGGGCTTTTGTCATGTCTTTGTGTTGATCCCGGGGTTAGGAGACGGATTGGGAGGATACAAGGGTGTGTTGTCATGTTGGTTGCAATCTCCAATGGAGATGATGAAAGTGCCTCACGTGATGCAAGAATGTTGCTGGATATTATGTCTGGAAATACACAACATGCACTTCATATGGCCGAGGCTGGTTACTTTAGGCCTCTGATTAAGTTCTTGAAGGAAGGTAACGTCCTTTCTTTCTCGTTCTTTCATTTAGTGTTGCTAGAGAACTCTCTTGAATCTCTTTAAGCTATTAATTATGAATTCTAAGTTATTAACTTTGCAATAATTTTCCCCAACCCCCATTTGAAAAAAGAGTTGACAAGCAGTGTTTCTTGATAAATTACGTGTGCAAATTGCTGTTATCTTGTGTCGATGAGGGTGAAATGTGTTAATACAGAAGTGGCATTAGTACATTGACTGTTGGATGAATAGCAACAGTTGTCCATATTTTACCTGGAGTGTGCAAGTGGTACAACAATCGAATGCGGCGATTGGATCTGTGCACAGTTTAAAAGATTCGACTAGAATTATCCAGTTATTGCATTTGATGTACCAGCTGCTGTTTTGTTCCTACGTATTATTGTTACTTGAGAAGAAGTTCAACTTCTCTGATACGTTGTTTTTCATTTTTTCAGGTTCAGACATGAGTAAAGTTCTAATGGCAACAGCACTATCAAGGATGGAACTAACTGAGCAGAACAAGATTTCTCTTGGAGAAGACGGAGCGATTGAGCCACTCATCAAAATGTTCAGCACAGGGAATCTTGAGGCCAAACTCTCTTCCTTGAATGCATTGCAGAACTTGTCGAACTCAAAGCAGAATATCCAGCGTTTGATCGATTCGGGAGTCGTGGTGCCTCTGCTTCAGCTCCTATTCTCTGTGACATCAGTTATAATGACCTTAAGAGAACCAGCATCAGCAATTCTAGCGAAGGTGGCACAGTCTGAAACTATAGTACTCATTAAACAAGACATCTCTCGACAGATGCTTTCTCTGCTAAATCTTTCAAGTCCCATAATCCAAAATCACCTCTTAGAAGCACTAAATAGCATGACCTCACATGAAAATGCATCTAAGGTTCGAAAGAAAATGAAGGAAAATGGAGCTATTCAGCTCCTTCTACCATTCTTTACAGAAACTGATTCTAAAATTCGGGCTGGTGCTTTGAAATTGGTTTACACTCTGTCCAAAGATTCTCCAGGAGAGCTTGTTGAAAATCTGGGGTACCCTACTCTAAATATACTGTCCAAAATTGCATCATCGTCAACATCAGAAAGTGAAAAGGCGGCTGCTTTTGGGATACTTAGCAATTTTCCGGTAAATGATAGGAAAGTCACGGATATACTAAAGAATGCCAATTTACTTCATGTGTTAGTCTCTTTTGTCAGTCTAAGCAATCTGAATTCAACACCTACAATGGTTTGGTTAGCCGAGAGTATTGCAGGTATACTGATCCGGTTCACAGTTCCTACAGATAAAAGACTACAGCACTACTCTGTTGAGAATGGCGTGATTCCTATTCTCTTAAAGTTGCTCATGAGTGGCTCCGAAGTTGCTATATCTAAGGCTACTCTGTGTTTTTCGCAACTGTCACAAAACTCATTAAATCTGAGTAAATCCCAGAAAATGAAATGGTTTTGCTTGCCTAACCCATCGGATTCCTTCTGCGAAGTTCATGGTGGTTACTGCTCCATCAAAAGCACATTTTGTTTGATCAAGGCTGGAGCCATCAGCCCGTTGATTCAAATCTTGAACAGGGCGGAACGTGGCTCGGATGAAGCGATTCTTAGTTGCCTTGCAACCCTTTTGGAAGATGAAATTTGGGAAGCCGGAACCAACTATATCGTGAAATTATCAGGCATTGGAGGTGTTATTAAAGTCTTGGAGTCGGGTACCATAAAGTCTAGAGAGAAAGCTCTTTGGATATTGGAAAGAATACTTCGAATTGAGGCTTATAGATTAGAGTTTGGAGAATATGCAAAAATGGTGCTCATTGATCTTGCACAGAATGGTGATGTTATACTGAAGCCTAAAGTGGCTAAGTTATTGGCACAGCTTGAACTTTTGCAAGATCAATCTAGTTACTTTTGAGGCATTAAATGTAGATAAATGTGGCATTTTCTTTGAGTGTTTTGTAAACAAACTTCTTGTAACATGTTTGGTTAATCATTTTCGCATAACGAAATCAAATACAAATAGTTTTTCGCCACTCGGTTTGGAACTTTGGAATCTTCATATAAATGCGTGTTCCAACCTCCTTCTATTTCATATATCAATACTTAAATAAGAGAAATATAGAGTGATTATCATTTGAACTGTTATATATCTATATATTAAATTGCTTTTATTTTTTATTGATTAAATTGTATACATAGCAAGTTATATATATATTTTTTTTGGTAGAATATGATAGAATGTTAAATTTTTTTTTTGAAAAAAATTAGTGTTATTAATTCATAGTTACATCATATATTATTGATCGGGAATAAAAGAAAAAAAAGTACTGTCATTTTTTTTTTGTACAACAAAAAAAGTACTTTCGTTAAAAAATAATAATAACCCATATTTCAAACAAAGTAATAAAAAACGAAGAAACTCATGTGGTGTCCATTCAGTTCCAGTTCATCCCAAATGGCAGCGCTTCATTTTACGCTCATTCCCATTCCCATTCAATCCACCAAGAACAGCTTCTTCCCAGCCAGAAACTTCAGAATCTCAGCCTTAACCCCCTCCAATTCATCATCATCCTCAAATTTTCAAGAAAACCCAACACAATCCCAATTCCCAAACCCAGAAACTGAAGATTATATTAAACTTGCACTTGCCAAAGCTGAGGCATCTAAAGATTCCATAAATCCCAACCCCACAATTTCAGAACTTGATGATGTTAACGATGATGGTGTAAAAAAAGAGGTGCCTTTGGCTGTTAAACTTGCTCTAGAGAAGGCGAGGGAATACAAGAAAAGCAAAGGTGCTGTGGGAGGTCAAGGTACCAGTTATGAGAATGTTGATAATGAACCACTTTTAGAATCTAAAGGAATAGATGAAAGGAATGATGGGTTAAAGTCTGATGAAGTTAAGGATGTTGGTGGGAATAAGGATGTTCCATTGGCTGTTAAACTGGCGCTGGAGAAAGCAAAGGAGTATCAGAAGAATAAAGGTGTTCTGGGAAGTAATAGTGAAGGAGCAGGGGGAAGTGAAACATTAGATTCAGGTAATGTTTCTCGGAAACTTGTTGATTATTATTGTTATTATTCTTTTTTGGTCTGGATTTCTCTTATGTTCTGATTTTTGTGGGATATTCTTGCTCGTAATTGCTATAACGTTTGGTTTTCCATTAAGTTTTTTGCTGTCATTGGAGCATTTGAATCTTGCTTCCGACATATATGCTAGAGCTCTACCTGTCATGTTCTACGGCTGATGATATGTCTCATTATTTGTAGGACTCAAGGGAGGGAATGTGCAAAGTCCAGGCGATAGTAGATTAACAAAGAATTCCATTAAGAAGGGGGAATTGAGTATTTCGAGTATTGACTTTATGGGACTCGGCTTCGCAGATAAGAAGAGTGGTAGAGGCTTGCCTGCTGGTTTGGTTCCAATTTCAGATCCTTTTCCCGTAGGGGATATTCCAGAAGTGGAGATACTCATTGGGGATAAGAGCAAGTTTGATAATGCTGCAAATCCAGTGCCAAATGTAGAAGATGATGTTGATTTGTACAAGCCGAAGGTTTCTACATGGGGAGTTTTCCCTAGACCGAAAGACATTTCAAAAACAGTAAGATACTTCAGCTTTTTTGGTGGTAATGTGAAGTTAAACATATTTGGGTAGTCCCTGTTGTCAACCAATCTTGGGCTCTAAAACACAATTTATTTTCAGGTGAAGTAACTTATCATGTGGTTGATGACTTGATTTGGTCTAGTCGAACTACAACTCTTGTTTTCTTCTCTCTTTTTTGTATCCAAATCTCATTTGCAAAAAAAAGATGTAGGACTTACGACTCTTTTACTTGCCCATCTTCAAAAGTTCCTTCTTTTCGACATCGGATACCCCCCTCTTTTAAAATTCTGAATTTGCCATCTTTTCTACAAACAGTGTTTTGGGACCAATACTTGACCGTGTTGGGTACTTAATCGAAATATGTTGCTTAGTGTGCTATGCGGTATAAAATATTTGAGTTACCACCTATAATTTTGGTAAGACTGGCAAATGGCCGTGCTTATAATTATTAATTGGTATGGAAGCCAAGCCACATGCTCAATTCCTCAGAGTTGCAAGTTGTTGCAATTAATCGGAGGTGTTTTTCAGAAGCAATAATTGCTTTTGCTTGATAGTGATCAAACATGTTGTTTGGATTGCTATACAACTTAAAATAATTGAGTTGCATTGTTATCATCTTCCTTAGTAAAGGACCTTGCTCTATCAGTGGGCCATCAACTTTAGTTTTTGGTAAAATAGTAAATGCTCAACCTTAGATGATGTGAGAGGGATATGCTTGTTGGCGGTAATGATTGGATGGTGATGATAGATGCTGCGGCTTTTTGCTGATGAAATTAATCATGTCCTAAAAAACAAAAAAGAAGCCTAGACTAAAATGTGAAGGGTGTTAGAAAAATAAATGTGACCAGCTATTGTCAAGCCGCACGAGCATTTTATATAAGAAATTTGAGCTACATACCTGTATATCTTTCTCATCTATCATTGCAACTAAAAAGCTTTAGATTCTCCTTTCTGTACTTTTGTTATTCGCCATAATGTTTTACTCGTGTTGAATGATACCTTTTGATAGACCTTAATTTTTTCTTTCTACCGATGATCAGTATGGTGGCGGGAGAACAATACGTCCTGGGGAGGCACTTGAATCTAAGGAAGAGAGGGCTGCTAAAGAAGCACGAACAAGGCAGTTGCTAGCTGCCTACAAGAGCAAAACTGGCCTGAACATTGATCCAGAGCTAAAAGCAGTTTGTGAGAAGGTATTCTTGAAAGAAGGAAATTTTGTAAATTGTTAATTTCTGGTGATGAAATGATTATCAATCGTGCTATTTGTATGTGCTAATCCTACAGATTATAAGATGCTACCCAACATGATTGGATAGGTGTTCTAAGAATATAATGGAATTTTCAAGTTCGAGTACTCTGAAGAAGAATCTTTGGTCAATTCATTTTCTATGTTTCTCAAATTAACTTGATTGATAACTTTTATTTCATGTAACTGTCATATTTTATGAGATTAAGATCGTCGACTCATCTAAAGTTCATAATTTATATAGTTGGTGTCTTTCTGTCTTAGGTCATGTATCTTAAGTATTGAAGACTTTGTTTCGTTTTGAATTCAATTGCATGTCAATATTCTATGCACCATGGGTAGCATTTGTAATTTCTTTTCATTTTCTTCCAGAGTGTTAGAAAAGTATTGGATTAGAGTATACATTCTATCGTGGCTATATTAAAACTCTTAGTATTAAATTCAGCAATGTAGATTTTATTGTCAGATACTTGGGTTTTGCATTGTATGTCAGTTGCAAAGGTTATAGAAAAGGAGCCGAGTTGAGTTTTTGCATTTTCTATAGATTGAATACATTTTATTTGTCACACAGAACATATATTGGTTAGCACTTTAAAAGTATGCATATTGTTATTATGAATTTTATAATGTTACATGCATCAGGCACTGTGTTCAGATTTTTGTAGTCCTAAAATAACATGTATAATACAGAATCTCAGACCTCAGTAGAGATTCTAACACTATTTTCGTTTTCAAGGAAAGAATAGTCTGTGCGACGTGGTTATAACATTTTGACATGAGAAGATTTTCCATATAAAAGTGTTTTCTTGTTTTTTTTTGTTTTTTAATTCTCATTTCTTGTTTCTAAAATTAATCGGTAATGCACGACTTTCTTCTTAGTTATAGTGCTATCATACATAGGCATTAAAGGACGGTGACTCGCTAATGGATCTTGGAAAACTCAAGGAGGCTCTAACCTTATATGCACAAGTCATGGAAAAGTTGCCATTCGAGGTATGTGTAGATTAAATTTTAGACAAGATAAGCTGCTGCTTAAAAATTTTTAGAGCCCGATACATTTCCTGTGGGGCTAAAAAACTATTCACATTGTTTTTGCAGAGTAAACTTCACGGATTAGCAGCTTTTCAGTGGTCTATATGTCAGGATTCACTTAGCAGGTGCATTTTCTGCTTCTGATTTTTAGCAAACTAGCATGTAGCGTGTGCATTCGCACATGAACCCATATTTCATATTGCACAAAATTTTTTCTATTCCATATTTTCACTTTATTTTTTGGAATACTTAATTTAATATTATGTAAATTATACAGATTAGTCCTAATAATATATATGATGATGTTCTCTATCACTATATTATTTTAAACACATCATTAATTTATATGAGTGTAAATATGAATAAAATTTTGAAATAATTAGTTCATTTTGTTGTGATAGTGCAAAATTATGTGTCTCGCACGTATTAGTCCATTAAATGTTGTATAAATTATGAAAATTGGTCTTACTAATATATATAATAGTCGCACAACATATAATAAATTTACATATAATAAATTTTAATACATTTTAATCAAATAAAACTACGAAGCTATTACAAGACTTTTAATGGTTTGCCATAATAAGCTCTGAAAAAATTTTAGAAGTTCGATATATCTATTTTCCTTTTATTCTAAATTAGTGTAAGCCTAAAAAATTAGTTTATTAATATTTTAAGCACTTCCTTTTACAGGAGTGTAATATGCATAAAGTTTTTGAATTATTTTCATAATTTATTACGTTATCCTTCCTCAGTTTCAAATTATATAAATTTAGATAATGATTACAGAATATAAATTTAGATAATTAAATTAATCATATCATTTATTGGGTTATTCCACTGTCATATGTAGCTTCAATTTTATGGTAATTGATTATTCATCTGTGATACCCCACTTAAGATCATGTAGGCTATAAATAATAAAGAAAAGTGTTTAATTCAATTTTATCGTGTGAGAAACAATGTATTGAACAAAATAATCAATTAATTCGCTTACAATATATTTCAATGTTTTCAATAAAATAATCAATTAATTCACTTACAATATGTTTCAATAAAAAAATTAAATATAACAACAATGATAATTAATATACATGTACTTAAAATATTAGAATCAGTGTTCTAAAAAGCGCCTCCATTTCTAGAAAGGCAATGTCTCTAGGTATTGTTACGTTAATTGGCTTCCTTGGTAGCCTAGTCGCCTCCTAGATTATTAAAATAATTTTTCCAAAAGATTATTTGACTTATTTGTCTGTCAATTTGTGTTGAATGAAGATGAGAAATATGCATGAATTTTGTGTTTGAATCGGATACAGAGCTGTTGGAGAAATACGAAGATGAACAAAAAGAATTAGATATTTGGGCAAAAAAAAACCGCATGGGCGCCGCTAAGCATCTAGACACTAGGTGGTCGTCTGCCTCCCTCTTTTTAGAACGCCGAGGAATTGGATGTAGTTTTTTTGTGGAGATAATAAAATTGAATGTTTCTTCCATTGTTTTTTTTAGAATGTAAGTTACATCAAATAGCCAATGTATTTAGTTACTATTATATAACATTTAAGTCGTGAGAATTAAGTAGAGGTTATGAGTAGTGTTGTAAGTGGCGGTAGGCGGTGGCGGGGTGGTCAGTGACCGCCTCGTGCCTAGGTGGTTAAATTTTTTTAAACTAGTTTTTATGGATAATTATATATGATCATTAATCATGCGATATATGCATAAATTAAATGATGTTTATAATAAATAAGCTTCATACAATATAATGCACTTCATACAAATGCAAATAAATATATAAGTGCAACTAACAAAATAATTAATAAAGATTCATCACCATATTAATACTAAATAAGTAATATACTAATATCTAGCCTAGTGGGCAGCGGCGGCGGTTTGAGACAGTGTAGTGGGCAAGGGCTTGTGAGACTTGTGGGTGAATGGGTTGGATCTGAATATTATGTTTTGAAAAGTTAGAGTTTTTAAAATTTTTGATTTTGTTGACTGACTCTTTGACTTCCTGATCACCCACCTCAGCAGCCTCTCTGCCCGCCTCAGCCGCCTTGGACCACCTATGGCCACCCGCCTTAGGCGAAAACGGTGCGCCGAGGACCGCCTACCGCCTCGGCCTCCATTTAGAACTCTGGTTATGAGAGGGGCAATATTAAGTTAACAAGTTGTTTTTCCATATATCTCCCTATCATATTAATAAATTTATGCAAATATCCATGTGATATCTCATGATTTACACATGAATGGCTAGTTTTGCCAATTCACAATTGGAAAACATTGTCATTCATCCACACTGTTAAAAGTAATCAAGTGAAATATGCAACTGCTCTCTTAGCTCACTCTCACGTGTGATACTCTCACGTATAAGCTATGAGCTGGCATCTAGAAGGATGTAGATCTTTCTTCTTATGTAACAATATAACAAATTAGATTCCTTTTCTGTTTTCCTTTTTTGTTCTATTCAATTAAGTATTTGTATATAATGTAGGGATTATCCTTTTCGAATGAATCAGAGAAAATTTATCCTAATTCTTGCTTTCATCCTTTTTCTAACTAAAGTATATATATATATATATAGAAATTTTCAGTTGTCCAACCAATGATGCTCAACTCGTCCCCGACCACTGAAACCCGGTATCGTGTTTTAGTTATGCGAAAAATAAAAAAAAAACAACTAAAAAAACCTGGTTTTAGTGGTAGGGGACGAGGTGGGGAAATATTGTTGGGTAGTTGAAAAATTCTCATATAAAGATGATCACGGATCATCTGTTTCAGCTGTTACTGGTGGAATACTGTCATTAGAAAAGGGGAAGTTGATTACTTGAAAAACTTTTACTCATGTATGGGTAGATATCAAATGTGGCAAAATCATTGGGACAGCCTTTTCATAAAGTTATTTTGCATGATATATTTATAGAATTTATTCTATGGTGGATTATGCAGTTGTTGCGCAATCGAGCTAACAAAATTCAAACAGAGTGTTAGTATCTGGCTAGTTCTTGAGATTTCCACTACTTATAACTGAAATAGATATATTTCACATTGTTTTCTTAATACTAAGGTCTAGAATGCATGAAATTGTGTATAGATTCCCTCTTCAAGAGTTTAAAACCCTCCAGCAAAAATCAATGAGCCAGAACCCTTGTGTTTTAATCGATAGTTAATACCCACCTGCCAACAGTTTTTTTTGTGGCACACTTGTTTTAACGTGTCTATGCATAAAATTATCCTGAAAAATTAGCATTTTGAAATTCGAAATATTCTTCTGAATGTATTAAGATGATAAATATGCTTATTTAATTGTTTTTAGCATGTTGTCTTTGTAAAGATATTAAAAGTTTTTGGAAGAAACTAAATGTTTTTATATTTTTAGAACATCCAGAATGATGATATCTTCAATTTTGATACCTGTAATTCAGAGTTAATTTCTTTGTAAGCATATAAAAACGTGTGTACCACAAAAAAATTGTTGGTGTGGGATCTCCATAGACTTAATAATACAGAACAGTGGTTTAAAAATAACTAGTTAAGAATTTAAAATTCATTGTCAAATGAATTTATCCGAATAAACCAATAGTTTTATTATTATGGATTTAAAATCCTTAGTTTCAAATCGGTTAATCCAAATCCACCCTTAATGAATAAATTTGTAAAAGGAGATATTGTGAACTAAACTATACCACCTATTGTTTTAAGAATTCACAATAAATAACAACGTAATTTTTATTGGATGAAGAACCTCGTGTACTTTTAATCTTATGCAAAACTGCAAATTAAGGCTTGTTCAAATTTTTGTTGAGCAGTTTAGAATAAAGTTCAATCAAATGTGTTTTCCATTTTCTGACCCAACTTTCTTGCAGTATTCTAGCTATATAATTCATATTCTTGATTTTGCCCCTCTGAATCCGCAATTCCCCTTTCGGGATTTGTCCAAAACAATCACTTTGGTAATGTGTACTCCATAGAAAGGCCCTTTAATTATACTCAAGTCCTAAACTTTATTATTAGGAAAATCCTATTTAGAATCTAGGATTAAAAGCTTGCCTAAATCACCAACTTTTATTTTTAGACATGCCTGTTTGATTTTTTGATGTATTGTATTCTTAAGACCCTTGGTTATCGTTGTCTTCTGGTACATTGTTGTGATACCTAATAGCATGACAGATCCAACGAAGCACGTGTGATGTATGAGAAGCTTCAGTCTCATCCCAATCCAGATGTTAGCAAGAAGGCAAGACAACTGGTGTTTAGCTTCCAGGTAACATGCTTGCACTCTTAATAGTCATCCACGAGTTCAATCATAGTTGTTAAAAGCGATGAGGCATGCATGCACCATGTGCAGTCCATAATTTTTGGTTGAAGGTGCAGATAGATAATTATCTGAATTTCAGACTATAGCAAGTGGATTCTAAGGCTGGTGATGGCACAAAGGAAATGAATTTTTTTTTTTGCGTGACAGGCGATGGAGATGATGAAGGTTGGCAGCTCGAACGGTTCTCCTCTTAGCAGTGGCTATCAGAATTACTTTGAAGCCTTTGTCAAGGACAAGAAAGATTACCCTTTACCAGAGGCTGCAGTGGATGAAGGTTCAATGAGTGCTCAAGCCTTACCATATATCATTTTTTTGCTTTCTCCGGTTATAATCGTCTCACTGATTGCTGCTTTTCAGCATCGATGAAGATCATTTTCTTCCTTGTTTTAGTTGTAAATAGCTACAAATATCCTTTCGAAACGTATATTATTATTTTGTTTACAGCAAGGATGAAGCAAGGATTTTGTTCTTTTGTATCTAAGTGATGTATTGAAGGTGTTTCTTCATAGAAATGGAACTTTATACTTGTGTATACTTGCGGAAAAACCCAGACTTCTTTGTAATCCATCTTTTATCAAGATCTCAAGTTTGAAACGAGTTCGAGATCGAAAGGTTGAGCATACCCGCTACTCAAAATAATATACAAAGCGTGATTCTCGAGAAAAACCTAGAACCTTGCCAAATCAACTTAATTATTACTCATATAAACATAACTAAGAATATCCCACTTGTAATAAGGTCATGCTCCAGTTTATATTTTATGCGAATAATAAGATAAATTTATTTTAAAAATTATTCTGAAAATTTTATATATGATACAAAAAAAAAACATTTTAATTTGAAAAAAGGTTGACCCCGAAGGGAACTCCATGAGTGGAGGCCCATTGGGTTATGCAGATGTTAAATCGAGGGATGTGCACGAGCTGCAGGAACCTGAAGGAGGGAGCAACATTGCCAACCCCCGAGCATAACCCACAATATTTAAGAAGAGAATATGCTCCATACGATGATCGAACTCGCAACGCAGGAGAATATTTCCTCAGGTCAACTTAGTCTTACCAACTCGCCTATATCCTTGTGAAAAAAAACACTTTAATAATAATAAATAAAGAGGGGCAATTGGCGAAACCATGATCATGAAATCAAGAGGTGTTTGTCTTTTCATCTTCCTCTCTTCTTTTTCCTTCATGAATTAATTATTTTAAATTAAATTAACACAGGCTCCGGGTGGGCCCCATGGGCGGCCACTTTGTACCGACCATTTGCTCACACGCCCTTTTCCTTCGTTTAGTGCGATTCCTTTTCACTAGTCAAATAACGATGGCATTATAATATTTTTATTATTACAATAACTCATCTTTAATCTTACTATCTTATAAAACGTCAGCCACTTTTAAAAATTATTTTGGTACATTTTGATGACACCAAAATATATTTACCATTTAATTCTTAGTAGTTATTTAAAATTTAATATATTTACATTGAAAAAATGATAAAAATAGGTGAAAAACAAAAAAACTGTCTTGCATTTTGAAAACTGCATTCTACACACTATTAATAACTACACCCACTTCTCATATGTTGAAGGAAATTGAAATGAATTTGGTTTATATTATATTGACCACACACACATAGTGTGTGCACTTTTACTAGTTAAAATAAAATATCACGAGTACGTCTCTTTTTACACGAGTCATTTAATATATATTTATAGTGAAAAATGATATATTTTTCATGAATCAAAATGGATTAGAGATCATTTTGTAATAATTTTTATGTTATATTATAAAAACTGTCGCCTCTAGTAGAGATATATTATAAATCTTTCATATTTTATTATTTTTTTTAAAAATTATTATTCTATCACCTAGATAATCGTAAATAATATTGAAGGTAGTTATTGTCCACGTATTTCCGAAGATGGGATTTATTATTATTATTATTATTATTATTGGGGTTAGTCTATGCTACATCGGGAAGTGTTTCTCCACCTATTTCAATATCATTAGATCATTTCAATATCATTAGATCATGTGGGACCAATATATTTTTATGGAAATTAACATATGTCTTGATGATTCAATTGTTGATATTTGACTACATCATGGAAAGAGAAATATTGCAGATGTAGCATAGAATAATCTTTATTTTTTAGGGGAAAATCTTGCATATTTATTAACTGATAATAATTACACGGCCGCGTAATACATTAGATTAGATTCGTGCGACAATTCTGAGAAGAGCAATCCGCCGACAATTTTGATCAATGGAAAGAAAAAAGTATATTTATTAATTTTTAATTTAATTTTTCACGAATTTAGTACGTAAAATAAAATTCATACAGTTTTTGAAATTAAATTTTATGATACTTTTCTATGATGTTCCAGGTAAATTCTTTCGTGTGGGATCACTATTATTTTAAGAAATTGAGAGGGCTAAGAAAACAAACAAAGAAATTTAATTTCCACAGTTGACATACATAAATTGTTAAACTATAGTTGAATAAGATGTCAAGGTTAAGACAAATATTGGGTTCAGAACTTTAATAAATTACTTTTTGTGTTTGTTACAATCGAGTCTCGATAAATATTATACATTGTTATTATGAAGCAGTTAAGTTATAATTTGGCATCAAGCAACTCCCTTATCCGCAGCTCAAGGGTCATTATCAGTGATTTCACAATCCTTCACGAATAAGACATTAGGTAGAATAAATAGCTATTTTATTCATTATTATAAAATATTATTATTATTATTTGTTTATCGCACATTTTTCCTCTAAACATTAATGGGGTGTAAAGGGGCATTGATCTTGCGGTGCACAAGGACACTTGGATTATGACAAAGAACCAGCTTAAAAAATATTTCATCGAATCAAATTTTTAGATTTTTTTTAACAAAAAGGAAATAATATTTCTAGTCTTTTACTGCTGTGAGAAAACACATTAAGGGAATACAAAGAGATCATTTAAGGTGAATACGTGGCTTCGAAAGAACAAGTGTTCCGTTAATCTACACAAAATGTTCGTTGAAAATTCTCCGATGCTGAAATCAGATATCAACGGAAATTATATACATACGTCACGTATTAATGGGTCCCATGATCCACGGTTTAGCTAAGCAACCTAATCTAATGAACATATCCATCTTATGCAAAGTTCCTTGCATCATTGTAAACACACACACAAAAAGAAAGGCCAACCCCACCACTTGAACCAAAAGAAAAGCACTTAAAAACTTGGAATCTCTAATTTCCATTATTTCAAGGATATTGTATTCTTCCATCCTCCATATCCATCGATATCTTCCTCTAGAGACAAAAAAAACCGAAAGCAAGAATCACTTTTTTCCCCTCAATTTCTTTTAAGTCCTTTTCACAAACTCCTAAAATATCCCATGCTTCTTCCTTCATAGTTGATCTTCCCTTCGAAGATGGTTCAAAGAAAGGTTCCCGACAAGCTTGGTATCCAAGATGATCGGGTTAAATCCGAAATCCGGTTGGCAAACCTTAAACCATCTTCTTTGCAGTACCAGGATATCAAGAACAAAGGGGTGGACTTGAAGAAGAAGATGAAAAAATCGGGATCAACAAAACGTATGGAGTTCGAAAATCATCGTTCCCCCAAGTTGCCGAATTACATGAAGTCCACCAGCAGTTCTGTGGCAAGAAAGGAGCAATCACAGGTTAGTGCCAGAAGTCCTCCAACTAATCATGTTCCAAGTGATATGCATGGAAAAAAATTGAACTACACGTCGAAAACTAGCGTAGACTCTAGAAATAAGGCAGCGAAAACATCGGTTAGGACGACTAGTTTGATGAAAATGAAGAGGGCTTTGATAAAAACTCGAGCTTTGGTGAAAAAAGGTCCCAAGATTGTTTTACGTGAGGATTCGGATATTGCTCGAGCCACATGTTCTTCGACTTTGAAAGATTATAAGCTTTCAGATTATCTTGTGCTGAATCCGGGGGGAACCGAGTTAGAGGGCACGTCTGTGATCAAGGTTTGCCCCTATACCTACTGCTCTCTTAATGGGCATCTTCATGATCCTCTGCCGCCGCTGAAGAGCTTCATGTCGGCGAAAAGGCTTATGCTTAAGAATCAAAGGAACCTGCAGCTGGGATGCCTGTCTCCGAGGCGAGCGAGGCCTGCCGGAGATGACACAAAATCTGATGAAAAACTGGTGAATGATGGTGATTTGGGTGTTTCAACAGTTAGTCCTCTGACTCTCGAGGAGCCAAGTGAGTTCTTTGTTGAAATCTACAGTGCAGGAGAGAAGAATACATCAAGCACTGATATTATGCCGATGGTTTGTGGGGGAGAGGGCATTATTATAGCACAAGATTATGAAGAAGTTGAGGAGAGAATTTCAGATGGTGATGGTATCGATTTTCATGAGACTCTTGATGAAACGGATTCGCAAGATTCCTTGCCGTCGTTGCTCCAAGAGGAAACAGAAGTTGGAAACTTGAGCATCTGGAATGATATTGCAACAAAGAGCATGCCTAGCATTCAGCAATATGAGCAAGATTCTGTGTCTTCTGATATGGACTGGGAGACACGGCGTGACTCTGCCCTTTATGTTGATTTCGATTATGAATCGTCGTCCAAGGAAGTGCAAGGGGATGATTTGGATGGATTTGAAGATGAAAATGGGATGACTCGTGATGGGTTCATTAAGGAGTCACACGACTGCATCATTGGCTTCTTTGATGCAAATGATATGTCACAGGACACCTATAGTGAAGATGGTTTAAACTCGGATTCAGTGTCTAGCAAAGATGACTGTAGATCTGAGGTCTCGTTTCACTGTCTGGATGGTTTAAACAGCATGAAAACTTCAGCAGCAATCGAGTTCCCAAAGGAAGTGCCAGAAGCAATTTATGAATATAAGGACTTGCCTTTTGAAGGCAACAAGACCCCAGAAAACATTGCCCAGGTCGGTGCCACGGAGGCGCCTTCCAACCTTATGATTGAAGAAGAGACTTCATTTGGTTGTCTGAACTTTGAATGCCTTCCGAATGAGGACGCTATCGCAGAGACGGGGAGCGGAGAAGCTGACCTCTTGAAGGATGTTTTCCAGGAAATGGTCACTTCTGGTGATAAAGCCATTGGTGATACAATTACAGATGTTGATGTATCGGTTCAAACTTTTTCAGATGAAGGCCTTGGGATCCCAGTTGAAGACAACCTCGAATCGTTGAGCCCTACTGAAGCGGAAGCCGTTATCGTTCATCAAACGAAAGAAGATAATAGTTCAGAAAGTCCAACAGAGGCAGATCAAGCTGCAGCCCCAAATAAAGTTGGCAGAGGAATCTTGAAAAGCAATCTACTTCTTGAAGATCACTTCATTGGGGAAAGAATCGGAATAGCAATAGCTAAATGCAAGAGGTCCATCTCGGAAAGTGATGAAGAGGGACAATTCAATCCCAGGGAACCAAACTTTTTGCCGCTGGAACCGGAACCAGAAGCGGAGAAGGTTGATCTAAGGCATCAAGAGCTGGATGAGAAGAAAAATGCAGAGGAATGGATGGTGGATTATGCACTCAGACAAACAGTCACGAAACTCGGTCCTGCTCGCAACAAGAAAGTTGAGCTGCTTGTTGAAGCCTTCGAGAAAGTCATGCCAACAACCAAATGCGAGCTCAATCGGAGCCATGGTTCGGCTTTTGATCATGCAATACCCGTTCAGGCATGTAACTGATACCATTTACAGGTAAAAGTATATGAAAAACCAGTTGACATCTCTGTATTGTTTGCATATTTTCCTCTTTTTCTTATAGCAAGAAGATTGTTGCAGTTTCACTAATGTCTGAAGCATCAACAAGAGTCGATTAAAGAAGGTTCAAGGCTCCTATTAGCCGAGGAAACCAAGTACAATGGCTTGAAACTATAATGTTCTTTGTAAGTTAAAAAGATAGGATCATGATATTTTAGTGTTTTCGGAATTGTTATGTACCAAACAATATCTTTAACTATGTCGTGTTGTGTAAATTGATCTTTGTTGTACAAAAATCATCAGCTTTCTTATGTAATTCCAAGATGGAATTCTATCAACCATAAAATTGAAAGTACAGCTTAACTTTGCTGAAACAAGTCTCGTTTACATAAATTATTAAAAATTAAACGCATTAAACAACTACTACTACTATTCGATCAATGTCATGTGTTGAATTTTTGTTTATTCCAAAGAGTGCAACTACCGATGAGATATTTGAGATGCAATAATTGTTTTTGTTATGAGAGCGATCAAAACATCATACTTGGGTTGATCAGTAAAATTTAAAAAATATGAGTTGCAACTTTACATCATCTATATTACATAGGAAGTCAAATTCATTTATATCATAATCAGATTTTATTGATCTACTTTAATTAAAATTATTTTTAATGACAATATTTTAATCAAAGTAAATCACTTTAAAATTTTTCTTTGTTGGTCTATGCCCCTCGCGGTCTCGGAATAATTCAGAATCGAAGCCAGTATGGTAAAAAAAAATTATAAAACTCAAACCTGAGAAAAACAAATACCCCTAAACGAATATTTTCTTTCCACAATTATACAAACGACATTAGAATTTAATAATGACCGAATTATGCAATATTTTTTTTTTTTGTGTTATAAAGTGTAAATTACAATCAGCTGTTAATTTTATTCAAAGAAGGTAGATTTACAAATCCCAAAAAGATCTCCTATTTTTTACACTTTATTTATATATGAATCGAATTGACTTTGTCTCACACGTACGTGCATATGTGCGAGTGTATATATAGAGGCCGGTGGATTGTTGAAATCTTTAGGGGCCAAAATTGAACTTACACCAGTGAACAAGATGGCTAGTGAAACAATTATAAATCTTGTGTTGCTGCTTGTCTATTGTTTGTCAATGATATTTTTGCCCTCAGATATTTATTATGTTGCAGCACAAACACAAAACAGTGATGAATCAACATTAATGGAGACAGAGATCTGCAATGTGTATGAAGGAGAATGGGTTTATGATGAATCTTACCCTCTTTATGACTCGTTCGATTGCCCGTTTATTCGACAAGATTTTGATTGCTTAAAGTTTGGTCGACCCGATCACGACTACCTCAAGTATAGATGGCAACCCAATGGGTGTGACATTCCTAGGTGAGTATGTACTCGTTCTTTATTGATAAAGGGTTAATTTTGAAGGGGACTCCATGACTCCATCCCACATGAACTCGTTCTTTATTATTCATATCGGGGATGGATATATGTTTTTGTTATTTAAAGGACTTTAAAAAATTCCAGACATAAGAAAAATTGTGAATTTTAAGCTACGATTGACGTTAATATCACTTGATGAGTATAGCAATGTTTTCATAAATGGACCGGTGATCGAATCAGTTTACTTTGAAAAAACGGTTCAACCGGTCGTTTTAACCGCACGATCGGACCGAAAAACCGATTATTTAATATAATATAATTAATAATATCTTTTAAATTTTTAAAAACCTAAAAGATGTATATAAATAGACAAAAATATATTTATGATAGTTTAAAAAATAAATAACTATATAAATATAATCAATATAACAAATTATAGTTATATATATATTTTAAAATAAAATAATTAATTAAAAAACTCTAATAATACTAAAATAATATTTCTAACGAAGTATAAATTTCAAATAATCATGTGTATATATATATAATAAAATATTAAATTAAGATTTTAAAATAAAAAAATGGTTTTTGGGATCGATTCGTGATCGGTTTTGACCTGTTCAACTATAAAACGGTTTTCGGGGATGTTTCGAATCGGATCAGTGACCGGTTCTCGATCAAACCGGCTAATTCGATCCGATTTTGAAAACATTGTTTTATAGTTAATATGATATAAGGTTCAGACTCAGGTTTGTGATGAAATCTTCGAAATCCTATTGTAAAAAACTTTTTTAAAAAACAAAAAGAAAAAGAGTTTCAACCATGACAAAGAATCTCTACTCTTGCCAAACATAGAATTGTATATTATTGTCGTATATTCTCATATTTAGGGATTTGTGTGTTTTTTCTTCACACATATAAAAAACTAAAAAGTTATGGAAAATTAGAGCAAACAATAGATCAAATTCGAGTAAGATTTCAAAGCATTTGTCTCTATCTATATTTTGTATTATAATTCACTTCTATCCTCATCCTGAGTATTTAATTTTTGTACGCATCTCATACTTGAATGATTAAATATTCATAACTGATATCCTAGTAGTATACCCCGGGTGGCTATACCCCGGGTGATACCCTACAACCCGGGTGGTCAGGACAGCGGAGCAGGTCCTAATCCGACTATCTTTAGGAAGTGTGGTGATATCCTAGTAGGATACCCCAGGTGACTACACCCATGGGTGCCAGGAGTATCTCGGATGATGATATAACCCAGGGAGTCTAAGCACTCGGGAGACCCCGGGAGGTCTGGGGAGAACCCGGGTAAGAGCAAAAGAAAGCAAAGCTGGGGGGCACAAGTTTTCTTTATTCTCAAGGCCAGGAAATAGCCACATCTGCTTAGAGTATGTCAGGATCAAATCCCCGATCAAATCATTATGGACCACGCTCCAACGGAGTGGGCTCTTTCCTTAAACTACGGGATGTCTAAATCACACGTGATGGCCGTCCCATCACCCTAAAAGCCGTCAGTTAGCCCATACCCAGTAATCATTGAAGGCCCAAGCGGGCCATTATAAAAGCTAAGGGAGGGTTGGATAATTGAAGGGGGACTCACTCTCTCAAATATATTTACCTATCTTTTCCGTCCGGGAGCTTACTCGCCTCCGGGTAGTCATTTTATGATAATCGCATCATTGGCGCCGTCTGTGGGAAAGTGAGTTCAAGGCGTAGATATGACCATCATTGATGATCCATAGAGCTCTCGTCGAGCAGTGGCCGCAATTCAAGAACAAATGAATGCTATGGTAGACGCCGCGGTACAAAGAGTCATGGCAATGCAGCAAGAAGGAGGAAAGGATGGCCAAGTAAAGGAGAATGAAAAAGGATTAGAGGGAGAAGAAGAACAGGAGCCGAGGCCCGAAAAAGAGAAGAGCAGAGGTATATACTTGAAAGAGGAGGGAAACTCACATGCCGGGTTCGCCAATATCACCATGCGGGGGAGCTGGAGATGCTGAAACAAAAAATACAAAAACTGGAGAACACGGACCCGCGGGAATCTTCGCGGGTCAAAAGTCTGGGTTGTCCTTTCTCCTCGGAAATCATTAGGGAGCCATTGCCGATCCATTTCAAATCTGCCAAAATCAAGGAGTATGATGGTAGCACTGATCCAGAGGAGCATGTGACCCGATTTGAGAACGTGGAAATGTTACATTGCTATGGTGATCAAATTAAGTGCAAGGTATTCCTGACTACCTTGGTGGATTCTGCTCAAAGGTGAATTGAAAACTTGGAAGAAGGTAGTATTAAGACTTTCAAAGAATTCAGGGAAGTCTTTTTACAACACTTCAGCAGTAGCAAGCGATATAAAAAGACCACTCTCAGCCTTTTTGAAATAAAGCAATCGAACGAGGAGTCTCTGAGGGCTTATATTAAAAAGTTCAATAGAATGGCCCTGGAAATACCTGCATGTGCGCCGGAAACCAAAATCACCGCTTTCACACAGGGACTTAAAGAAGAAGAATTTTTTCGGTCTTTAGTCAAGAGGGCTCCCCGGTACTTTGAGGACCTCTTGGCTCAAGCTGAAAAATATATCAACATGGAAGAAGCCCAGCGGCAGAAGAGGGAAAAAGACAAGAAGGAAGCACACAGGGAGAAAGGAAACCAGAGTAATCCGGGGAGAAGAAGGTCGGATCAACCAGGGAGGCTTGCCACCTATGCTCCCCTCAGGATAGCTCGGGACCGAGAGATTCATCTATGTGAGGAGAATGCCCAACCGTTGCCTCCAAAGAGGCCGGGAAAATATTGCTCGATACATCGGGTAAACACCCATGACACCAGTGAGTGCCGGAGGCTCATATCAGAGCCAGGACAGTCTGTACCAGAGGAAGCAAGACACGTGGAGAAGAAGCAGCGGGGACGTCCCTGGGTGCCACGGCTCGACATCACACGGGCCAATAAGCCCGACCCTCCAAGAGCTCGGGAGATGACGCCTCGAAGGCCAGAAAAAGAACCCCGGGAGGGATCTTCTAAAGGAGTGATCAACATGATTTCGGGAGGGTCCACTGATGGGGACTCTAATAGGGCTCAAAAATCTTGGAGTAAAAGAGAAAGTATGGGAATCGAGGCCCGGAGACTGGACCCCAGCCCAATCATTACATTTGGGCCGGGGGATTTGGAAGGGGTGTGTCTGCCTCACAACGACGCTTTACTTATCCGGGCTTGAGTTGCTAACTATGACGTGAGAAGGGTGTTCGTGGATTCGGGGAGTTCTGTAAATGTCATCTTCCAAGAAGCATTCGAGCAAATGGACTTATAGGGGTGTGAGATCCATCCCGTGAAAATGGGTTCGCAGGACATACCATTCGGCCCAGAGGAGAAGTGTGGCTACCAATCACCCTGGGATCGGGCGATATAAAGAAGACTGTCATGGCCCTCTTTACCATGGTGGAAGCCCCGTCTTCCTACAATATCATCCTAGGAAGACCGGACCTGAATGCTTTTATGGCTGTCGCCTCTGCATACCACCAGAAGATCAAATTCCCGGTGGGAAATCAAGTGGGCGAGGTAAAGGGAGATCAGCATTCCTCTCGGCGATGCTATGCGGACACCATCCGAGTGGACAATAAGAGGGCCCGGGGAAAGGAGAGAAGGGATGATCCGCAACAGGAGGAGGTATGCGCAGTGGAGGAATTAAAGGAGGAATATGAGGAGGTGGAGGTAATGCCTGGACAGCCAGGAAGGATTGCTCGGATGGCTCGGGGTCTGGAGCCTGCTTTGGCTGAGCAATTGAAAACTTGTCTGGCCCAGAACGCGGATGTATTTGCCTGGTCTCCCAAAGAGCTAACGGGAGTCTCGGCTCATTTGGCTGAGCACAAGTTGAATATCCTCCCGGGATCCCGGCCTGTCAGCAAAAGAAGAGACACTTCGAAACAGAGAAGGACAGGGTCATTGCCGAACAAGTCCGGAAGCTACTAGAAGCGAGGCACGTCAAATAGGTACAGTTTCCTAGTTGGTTGTCTAACGTGGTGCTGGTACCCAAGAGTACAGGGAAGTGGAGAATGTGTATGGATTTCCGAGACTTAAACAAAGCCTGCCCAAGGGACTGCTATCCCCTGCCCCGAATTGATCAATTGGTGGATTCTACCTCCGGTTGTGAGCTGCTTTGCTTTATGGATGCCTACCAAGGATACCATCAGATTCCCCTGGCTAAGGAGGACCAGGATAAGGTCAGTTTTGTTACGTTGGGAGGAACGCTTTGTTATGTGGTTATGAATTTCGGGTTAAAAAATGCAGGAGTCACATATCAAAGGATGATGGATAAAGTATTCCAAAATCAATTGGGCCGGAATGTGGAGGTGTATGTGGACGATATTCTGGTGAAATCCAGGATCCGGGACCATTTTATTCCTGACTTGGAAGAAACCTTTAGTACCTTGCGAAGGTATGGGGTGAAGCTCAACCCGGCTAAGTGCGTGTTTGGAGTAAAAAGCGGGAAATTCTTGGGATTTTAGTGACCGAAAGAGGAATAGAGGTAAACCTGGAGAAGATAAAGATCCTGAAGGAGATGCCATCACCCTCCTTTATTAGGGAGGTGCAGCGGTTGACCGGAAGAATCACTACCCTGTCTCGTTTCACTGCTCGGTCTGCCCATCGGAGTCATCCTTTCTTTCAAGTGTTGAGGAGGGCTCAGAGGTTTGGATGGAGTGAGGAGTGTGAACGAGCTTTCCGGGAGTTGAAGTAGCATCTGGCAAATCTGCCTATCTTGGTTAAGCCTGGGCCAGGGGAGAGGCTATGGGTTTATATTTCCACGACAGAGTTTGCTGTAAGCACGGTGCTAATAAAAGAAGAGGGAGGAGATCAAAAGCCAGTTTAATATGTAAGTCACGCTCTGAAGGGACCTGAGATGCGGTACAGTGAAATGGAAAATATGGCCCTGGCCCTCATCTTGACTGCCCGAAAACTTCGGCCTTACTTTCTATCTCATCCGGTCACTGTCTTAACCAATAGCCCTTTGGGTCGGGTGATGACTCATCCGAATTCCTTAGGCCGATTGGTCAAGTGGGCAGTTGAGCTAAGAGAGTATGATGTAGAATACAAGCCTCGGGCGGCTATTAAGGCACAAGCTTTGTCTGACTTTCTGACCGAGGTCATCACCTTTGGTCAGGAAGAGGTATGGAGAGTCTTTGTAGATGGGGCTAGCAGTTTGGAAGGAAGCGGGGTGGGAGTAATCCTCATTTCTCCCACTCAGGAGAAAACTAAAGTTGCGATAAGGTTATCCTCTTTCAGATTTAATAATGAAGCGGAGTACGAGGCGGTAGTCTCAGGTTTGAAGTTGGCCCGGGAGGCAGGAGCAGGGCACGTAATTGTGTATTCGGATTCTCAACTGGTAGTGCAGCAAGTCCAGAGGGCCTTTAGCATCAGGGAGAAGAGATTACAAGAGTATGTGGGGCTTATCAAGCAGCAGGGAGAGGAATTCTCTAGCTGGAGCATTGAACAAATTCCCAGGGAGCATAATACTGAGGCGGACGCCCTAGCCCGGATGGCATCATATCTGACTAGTATTGATAGCCGGGAGGTGATATAGCAGTCCGGATCGGTGATGGCCATAAAAGGAAAAGCATAAGAGACCGAGGAGGAATCCTGGATGACTCCCCTCACCAAGTACCTTCAAACGGGGATCCTTCCTGAGGATGAGGCACATGCCCGGAAGCTCAAGAGGCAGGTAACTCGATTTACCCTGGTTAACGAAAAATTGTACCGGCGATCTTTTCAGGGTCTCTTGCTAAGGTGCCTAGCCCGGGAAAAAGTGGGTTATGTACTTCAGGAAATAAATGAAGGCTGCTGCGGAGATCACGGAGGGGATCTGAGCTTGGCCCGGCGTACCTTGTTAGCAGGATACTGGTGGCCCACCCTGCAGCAGGATGCTCGGCAGGTAGTCAAAACGTGTGAAGGGTGCCAAAGGTTTGAGAACTTCTCTCGTAAACCAGCAGCAGAGTTACAGATGGTGTGGGCCTCTTGCCCTTTTGATCAGTGGGGCATGGACATCGTGGGACCATTCCCTACGGGTCCCGGACAGAAGAAGTTCTTACTAGTAGCGGTGGATTATTTCTCTAAGTGGGTAGAGTGTAGTGACCCTGCATGGAATCACCTACTAACTGGCAACTAATAGCATGCATTAAACTTAATACAGCAAAATACTTAACAGAGTAAAAACGTGCAGAAACATAATCCATAATTTACATATCAGCTTAGTAATATAATCCAGGCTTAAATCTGTAGTGATACAACCATATCGAAATTCTTAAAAGTAAACATTATACAGCTAATAAATCGTGCTGTATAAAAACTTTCAAAGCTCCTGCTCCCTAGTCCTGCCTTGAACTACCAGCTCCGTCCATCTTGCGACCTGCCCCATGAAATAGGGTGTCCAAGATAACAACTAGGACGTGAGCGCTACGCCCAGTACATAGACATGAGTAAACATATGTATATAATGCATGCAACATGATGACTGGTACAGGGTCATCTGAAAAGTCATGCTCAGAACCGGCGCCACATGAGTGCTGCCACCGCACGGATCAACCTCTGGGTGCAACCACACTCGTCTAGTACACCAGAGTAGACAGACATAAATGCCCCCGCCGTCGCGGTACTCTCAGTGACAGACTATCGAGTATAGAGCTGAGCGGCTCTATAGTCAGGTATAACAAGGTATAGGCTCAACGTGTATATGCACATGACATATGGATATAGAAAGCGGTAAATCATATATCATGCCATATAATAATGCCAAATAAATGCAACATATAAACATGTATACTCGCTGGCAATCTCAGTCAATGTGTACGTACCTCTAGGCTAGTTCAAGTATAATAGGATCCTAGGTTCCAAGCCTATATTCAAAAATTCATCGTATCACTACATAAATTCTATAAGCCTTAACTAAGCTAATAAGTACTCCCAAAACTTAAATAGATTCCCGGACCATACCTTCGTCCGTAGTTAGCCCTTTGGAGTCGCTAGTCCCGGATGACTATAACCACACCTTGGTTATTCCAGAACCTCTATTATAACCGATAGGGCCCTCAAGTGTATATCTCACACTATATAACTGAAGAAGGAAACGCGGGAATTCGTATTTCAAAACTGAAGCAAATGAGCCCTATTTATAGCCAAAATCTCGGCAACGATCGGAACCACCGATCTCGGGATCGGAGCTTCCGATTCCAGCTCATTCTGTGCATGTCCGACACGTCGGGATCGGAACCACCGTTCCGGGATCGGAACTTCCGATCGAACCCCTGATCAACACTTGTCAAAACTTACGGCTGAGTCATCGAGCATTGCTGGCTGGCTAAGATCGGAACCTCCGTTCCTGATCGGAACGTCCGATCCCCGTGCATCCGATCTGCTTCCGAAGTGGTCAGGATCGGAGCTTCCGAACTGGGATCGGAGCTTCCGATCTGGCCCAAAGTCAAAAGCCCAAATTCCTCTTCCGAAGTCCAATATTACTCCGAAATAGATCAATTACCAACCCTTAATCATGTTTAACATATTATTATCTTAAAATGGGTTCCGGGTTACTACATTCTCCCCACCTTTAGATATTTCGTCCGCGAAATAACATCTAAAGACAATAAAGATAACAATATGAAACATCAAACCATGTCTTATTACAACAACGGTAATTACATCTTACATGGTAGTCAAAAATACAAAGCAAACAACTCAGGATATTCTGCTCGCATACGACTCTCAGTTTCCCAAGTTGCTTCTTCAATGCCTCGGCGCTGCCACTGTACCATCACAAGTGGTATAGTCTTGTTCCGAAGAACTTTCTCCTTCCTGTCTAGGATACAGATTGGTCGTTCAACAAAAGACAGATCTGGCTCTAGCTGAATATCAGTAGATTGAATCACATGAGATTCATCAGCTATGAACTGTCGAAGCAACGACACATGAAAAACATTGTGTATACTGGAAAGAGATGGCGGTAAAGCCACACGATAAGCAACATCTCCGATCTTCTCCAGTATCTGGAAAGGCCCAATGTAACGAGGAGACAACTTGCCTTTCACACCAAATCTCATCACCTTCCTGAAAGGTGATACTCGCAGAAAAACATATTCACCAGGCTCAAACTGAAGTGGCCTGCGGCGAATATTCGCATAACTGGCTTGTCTATCTTGAGCAACTTTGATCCTATGCTTGATCAAATCTACCTTGTCTACAATCTGCTGCACCAATTCAGGACCCTCGACTTGCCGTTCCCCGACTTCATCCCAGAATAACGGAGTACGACACCGTCGACCATACAATGCCTCGAAAGGTGCCATATCAATACTACGATGATAACTGTTATTGTAGGCAAATTCAATCAAAGGTAACTGATCCTGCCAAGATAAACCAAAGTCCATGACAGAAGAACGTAGCATATCCTCCAGCGTACGAATAGTGCGCTCTGACTGCCCATCAGTCTCCGGATGATACGCAGTGCTCAAACTTAGAGTGGTACCCAACGCCTCCTGAAAACTACCCCAAAAACGTGAGGTAAATCGCGGATCTCTATCACTGACGATACTTACTGGAATCCCATGTAATCGCACAATCTCCTGGATATATAAGCGTGCCATGCGATCATAAGAATACTCCCGGTTATAAGGAATAAAGTGTGCTGATTTCGTCAAACGGTCAACGACAACCCAGATAGCATCACACTGACGTGAAGTCATAGGCAAGTGGGTAACAAAATCCATAGTCACGTGCTCCCACTTCCATTCGGGAATCTCAAGATTCTGCAGTAATCCACCTGGTCGTCGATGTTCAGCCTTGACCTGTTGACAAACCAAACATCTCGAAACAAATTGATAAACACTTCGCTTCATTCCCTTCCACCAGAATCTAGTTCGCAAGTCCTTATACATTTTCATACTTCCAGGATGAACTGATAATCGACTCCTGTGAGCTTGAGATAGAATATCATTCCTGAGCTCCGCAACATTAAGGTACAACCACTCTATTGGATAGGCACAATAAACCATCTGCCTGAAAATGGAATCCAGATGTATTAACTCCATTGGCTAAACGTGCCAATCGCTGAGTCTTAACATCAGATATCTGAGCATCTCTGATCCGAGAATACAATACCGGCTCAGATAGAATAGTATACAAACGAATCTCATTCCTCCCTTTCTTGTGCTTGAGTGTAAAACTCAATGAACAGCACTCTTGAATCATATGAGATATTTCATTAGTCTGAAGTGCAGACAGTCTCACCTGCCGACTCAAGGCATCAGCAGTAAGATTAGCAGAACCTGGATGATATTTGATTTCACAATCATAATCCTTCAGGAGATCCATCCAGCGTCTCTGTCGCATATTCAACTCTGCCTGAGTGAATAAATACTTCAAACTCTTTTGATCCGTAAATATCTCAAATTTCTCGCCATAAAGATAATGTCTCCAAATCTTGAGCGCAAATACAATTCCGGCTAACTCGAGATCATGCACTGGATAGTTACTCTCATGCGACTTCAACTGTCGAGAAGCATAGGCAATAACATGTCCATGCTGTGTCAAAACACATCCCAACCCCTGACCAGAGGCATCAGTATAAACAACATAACCTCCTGATCCAGAAGGTAGAGCTAGCACAGGTGCAATAGTAAGACGTCTACGCAGCTCGTGAAACGACTCCTCACAATCCGAGGACCAAATGAAGGTAACATCTTTCCGAGTAAGCTGAGTCAAAGGCCTGGCCAACTGTGAAAAATTCTCGATGAACCGACGGTAATATCCCGCTAGACCCAAGAAACTACGAATCTCAGCAACCGTCGTCGGTCGAGACCAGTTCAGCACTGCCTCTATCTTACTAGGATCAACAGATATCCCTTCATTAGAAATCACATGACCGAGAAATACTACCCGATCAAGCCAGAATTCACACTTGCTCAATTTCGCATATAGCTGCTTATCTCGTAACGTCTGTAGAACAATCCTCAAATGTTGTGCATGCTCATCCTTGTCATGAGAATAAACAAGAATATCATCTATAAAGACGATGACAAATCTATCCAGATAATCTCGAAATATCTGATTCATCAGATTCATAAAGACTGCCGGTGCATTCGTCAAACCGAATGGCATCACCAGAAACTCATAATGCCCGTATCTGGTCCTGAAAGCAGTCGTAGATATATCTGAGTCTCGTACCCGCATCTGATGGTATCCAGATCTCAGATCTATCTTCGAATAAACAGAAGTACCCTGTAGTTGATCGAACAGATCATCAATCCGCGGCAAAGGATACTTATTCTTGATGGTGACACGATTCAACTGCCTGTAATCAATACATAATCGCATCGATCCATCTTTTTTCTTGACAAACAAAACAGGTGCTCCCCACGGAGAAACACTCGAACGAATATATCCCTTGTCAAGCAGATCCTGTAACTGCTGTTTCAATTCCCTCATCTCTGACGGTGCCAGACGATAAGGTGCTCGGGATATAGGCGTAGTTCCTGGTACTAGATCAATACCAAATTCAACCTCTCGAACCGGAGGAAAACCAGGAATCTCATCAGGGAATACGTCAGGAAACTCGCTGACAACCGGTAGCTGATCAATACCCGTACTACTCATGGACATATCAACTGCATAGATGAGGTAGCCCTCCCCACCTGACTCCAAGACATGACATGCCTTCAGAGCCAAAACAAGTGGCATCGGAGGTCGCGCACCCTCACCATAAAAGTACCAACTATCACCCTCAACGGGATGAAACTGTACCAGACGCTGATAACAATCCACAGTAGCGTGATACAAAGTCAGCATATCTATTCCCAAGATACAGTCAAAATCCGTCATCGCTAATATCATCAAATTAGCCGATAACACATTACCCTCAAACTCCAGAAGGCAACCCATCACTAGACGCTTAGTTACTACCTCCTGCTCCAACGGAGTAGATACAACTAAATCCATATCTAATGATACGTAAGGTAATCTATGTCTCTTAACGAAGCGACTAGAAATAAAGGAATGCGATGCTCCCGTATCAATTAATACAAGTGCAGGAATACCACATAACAAAAAGTTACCTGCCAACATGCGATCGCTTCCCTCGGTAGCCTGCTCCTGAGACAGAGCAAACACTTGCCCTTGAGTCTGGGGACGATAACTAGAAGAACTCTGTGGTGCTGGCTGCTGACGTGGAAAAATAGAAGCCTGAGATCCAACTTGTGATCCCGATCCACTAGCAGAACTCATGCGTTGAGGACAATCTCTCCGCAGATGTCCCTGCTGACCGCAAATATAACAAGCACCAGTAGCTCTCCGACATGAAGCTGCAGGATGCTTCCCACCACAGTGGCTACAAAACTCCTCCTTCTTCTTCTTCTTCCCAAAGCGGAAAGTACCTCGTGAACCACGAGAACCAGACGAAGTAGTAGGAGTAGAAGAAGACGTAGGTACAGATGACACAACAGATTGAGCTCGAGGCTCAATAAATCCACTAGACTGTGCTTGGCGAACAGCCGGAGGAAAATACAATTTCTGAAACTCCCGACAGAAATCCCCCCAAGTCACCTGTCCTCTCTCAGTACGTGCCTGAGCAACCTTGGCATCCCACCAAAAACGTGCTCTATCCTCTAGAACGAATTCTAGAACTTCCAGTTTCTGCTCCTCAGTACACTCAAAAGCTCGGAACGTGCTCTCAAGTTTAGACATCCAGCTTCTAGCTTGTTCAGGATTCTCGCCTCCCACTAAGGGTTTCGGTCCTACCTGCATAAACTTATTAATAGTATAGCGACGTCGACCCTCATGAGGACGATGTTGATCATCCTGATGATGATGGCGACGATGATGATGACCACCTCCCTGGCCAACACTACCGTGACTTTCGTCAGCCATATCCTGAAAAAAAATTGCACATTAAAATCCCAAATGCGCAAGAATTACTCAAGACTAAACTAAATCCCAAGTACTAATCCCAAAATCTATGCATGCTCTGATACCAAAAATGTAGTGACCCTGCATGGAATCACCTACTAACTGGCAACTAATAGCATGCATTAAACTTAATACAGCAAAATACTTAACAGAGTAAAAACGTGCGGAAACATAATCCATAATTTACATATCAGCTTAGTAATATAATCCAGGCTTAAATCTGTAGTGATACAACCATATCGAAATTCTTAAAAGTAAACATTATACAGCTAATAAATCGTGCTGTATAAAAACTTTCAAAGCTCCTGCTCCCTAGTCCTGCCTTGAACTACCAGCTCCGTCCATCTTGCGACCTGCCCCATGAAATAGGGTGTCCAAGATAACAACTAGGACGTGAGCGCTACGCCCAGTACATAGACATGAGTAAACATATGTATATAATGCATGCAACATGATGACTGGTACAGGGTCATCTAAAAATTCATGCTCAGAACCGGCGCCACATGAGTGCTGCCACCGCACGGATCAACCTCTGGGTGCAACCATACTCGTCTAGTACACCAGAGTAGACAGACATAAATGCCCCCGCCGTCGCGGTACTCTCAGTGACAGACTATCGAGTATAGAGCTGAGCGGCTCTATAGTCAGGTATAACAAGGTATAGGCTCAACGTGTATATGCACATGACATATGGATATAGAAAGCGGTAAATCATATATCATGCCATATAATAATGCCAAATAAATGCAACATATAAACATGTATACTCGCTGGCAATCTCAGTCAATGTGTACGTACCTCTAGGCTAGTTCAAGTATAATAGGATCCTAGGTTCCAAGCCTATATTCAAAAATTCATCGTATCACTACATAAATTCTATAAGCCTTAACTAAGCTAATAAGTACTCCCAAAACTTAAATAGATTCCCGGACCATACCTTCGTCCGTAGTTAGCCCTTTGGAGTCGCTAGTCCCAGATGACTATAACCACACCTTGGTTATTCCAGAACCTCTATTATAACCGATAGGGCCCTCAAGTGTATATCTCACACTATATAACTGAAGAAGGAAATGCGGGAATTCGTATTTCAAAACTGAAGCAAATGAACCCTATTTATAGCCAAAATCTCGGCAACGATCGGAACCACCGATCTCGGGATCGGAGCTTCCGATTCCAGCTCATTCTGTGCATGTCCGACACGTCGGGATCGGAACCACCGTTCCGGGATCGGAACTTCCGATCGAACCCCTGATCAACACTTGTCAAAACTTACGGCTGAGTCATCGAGCATTGCTGGCTGGCTAAGATCGGAACCTCCGTTCCTGATCGGAACGTCCGATCCCCGTGCATCCGATCTGCTTTCGAAGTGGTCAGGATCGGAGCTTCCGAACTGGGATCGGAGCTTCCGATCTGGCCCAAAGTCAAAAGCCCAAATTCCTCTTCCGAAGTCCAATATTACTCCGAAATAGATCAATTACCAACCCTTAATCATGTTTAACATATTATTATCTTAAAATGGGTTCCGGGTTACTACATAGAGGCTGAACCTTTGGCAATAATCACTGAAGAAGCGGTGTTGGGATTTATTTGGAAGAACATTGTCTGCCGATTCGG
Source organism: Henckelia pumila (assembly GCF_033568475.1). NCBI lineage: Eukaryota > Viridiplantae > Streptophyta > Magnoliopsida > Lamiales > Gesneriaceae > Henckelia > Henckelia pumila. Next base: position 44,950,047 of record NC_133122.1, read on the forward strand.
CTTGCCCCGGAAGCTCGTCTCGGACAATGGGAGGCAATTCCAGGGAAAGAAAATGAAGGATTGGTGCACAGAGATGAAGATAAAGCAGGAATTCACCTCCGTAGCATACCCGCAGAGCAATGGACAAACGGAAGTAACTAACAGGACCATCGTCCAATCTCTGCAGACCCGGCTCTTTGGTGCTGGTAAGAGTTGGGTGGAGGAGGTCCCCGGTATGCTATGGTCTTATCGCACAACCCCCCGGACGGCCACAGGGGAAACACCTTTCAGCCTGGTGTATGGGTCCGAGGCCGTGATCCCAGTAGAAATTGGACGGATCTCCCCCCGGGTGAAAGCCTACCAGGAGGGAGAAGCCATGGACCGGACGCAAGAGTTAGACCTGATTGAGGATAAAAGAGAGCGGGCCGTTATTTGAATGGAAGCTTATTGGAGCAGGATAATCAAGGCGTTCAATCAAAAGATCAAACCCCGAGACTTCCATATAGGAGACTTGGTATTAAAGAAGGTTAACCCGGCAGGAGATGTAAAAAAACTAGAAGCAAAATGGGAAGGACCTTACAAAATAACTCAGAGGGTAGGGAGAAACGCCTGGTACCTAGAAGACAACCGGGGCAAGGCTCTACAGAGGCCCTGGAACACTGTGCATCTTAAGTCGTATTATTCTTGAAAGTGCAAGCTCTCCTGTAAATTATGTTTCTACGAGTTATATAAATAAAAAGTATGTTTGTATCTATTGTAAGCATAGAATTTAAGTCCAGGTGATCCGCCACCCTGGCACCCCCAAAAAACCCAGGTGATCTACCACCCTGGTACTCAAACGCTCGTGGTAATTCACGAGCAATATAAGTCCAGGTGATCCGCCACTCTGGCACCCCAAAAAACCTAGGTGATCACCACCCTGGTACTCAAACGCCCATGGTAATTCACGAGCAATATAAATCCAGGTGATCCGCCACCCTGGCACCCCAAAAAACCCAGGTGATCTACCACCCTGGTACTCAAACGCCCGTGGTAATTCACGAGCAATATAAGTCCAGGTGATCCGCCACCCTGGCACCCCAAAAAACCCAGGTGATCTACCACCCTGGTACTCAAACGCCCGTGGTAATTCACGAGTAATATAAGTCCAGGTGATCCGCCACCCTGGCACCCCAAAAAACCCAGGTGATATACCACCCTGGTACTCAAACGCCAGTGGTAATTCACGAGCAATATAATTCCAGGTGATCCGCCTCTGTGCGGGCCACAGTCAGCTTATCTTGCATTTTCTCTGCAGAGAGTTGGAGTCTTTCCGCCCTTTTTTGAGCCACGCCTTTTTCTTCTCGGGCCCGGCGTAGGTCTCCCGAAGTCTCCTCTAGTTGGGACCGAAGGGATTGAATTTCCTTCGAGTAGCGGTCCTGGGCATCAGTTAGCTTTTTCTTCAACTCCTCCTGCGCTTGAGTAGCCTCCGCCCGGGAGCTCTATAAAGCAGAGCGCATCTCTGCTTCATGCATCTCCTGTATGCTGGCAGCTCGTAGGCGGAGTTGGGCCATGTGTTCCTCGAAGGCATAAGTCTTTTCTCTTTCCCGGTTAAGGGTGGAGTTCGTCTCCTCTAGGGCGCTGGCCAGCATGCATAAACCCTGTAGAAAAGAATAAAAATAAAAACCAAAGGAAGAGAAGGGTGGTAATAAAGCACGAGACCTAGACTCACCGTATAGGCATGAGAGATGCCTTCCGAGAACTTGGAGGTAGCGCCCCTCACCGACAGGGATGTTCGTTTGTCGGAGGAAAGCAAACTTTGGACCGTAGCAGCCTTGGAGGAGGTGGTCCCTGTCAGGAATAGGGGAAACCGAGAGTTCCAGGTAGAAGGCTCTATTCGGTTTCCCCAAGCACAGCCCAAGTGCTCCATACTGGTCGATTGGGTATCCCAATTCATTACCAGGGGCCTGTCTTGCTTCGCTGGGAGAGTTAGAGAGAAAGAGTCGGGGGCTACAGCGTCTTCCGCATCACTTAGAATGATCATATCTGGCTCCCGGGTAGCTTTCCTCTTGAGCTCCCGGGGCACCATATGCGTCGATCACCTGGTTGAGGGGATCTTCCACCCGGGTACTCAACCTGTAAGCTATCATATTCTCGTTTGTTAAAAGGACAGGAGAAGAAAAGTTTTTATTGCCAACTAAGGCCAGGCTGCGAACATAAGGCTCCTCGACTTTATAATGGTCAGGGAGCTCAGGTTGCGAGGGGAGACTGGACAAGAACCTGGTCCTAAAAGTAAAAAGGGCCGGGCGACGCATGAAAAAATACCTTTTTTTCCATCCCTTCAAAGAAGAGGGGATATCAGAAAGAAAGCGGGTGTTCAGCCGGGCAGCTAGGGAAAAGGCCCCCTTCGTTAAATCGACAGGTAAAAAAATAGTGAAGCACGAGAGGGGTGATAGCTAAATTGTGCATTTTAAAAAGAATGTAAGTGGAGGCCATAATTCAGAAAGAGTTTGGGTGGAACTGGTTGACAGGAACTCTAAAGAAATCGGCAACTGCCAGGTAGAAGGGAGGAATAGGAAATCGAAGACCACTGCGGATTTGGTCTCGAAAGAAGGTATAACAACCTGCCGGAGGGGTGTCGGGGGTGCTCCCTGGTAAAGGGCGGAATAAAGAATACGACAAAGGGATTTTCATTGAGCCGCGCAGTTCCTCCGCAGCACCTTGGGATAGGGTGCTGGGAAGATAGGTATACCAACCTAGGGCTGAAGGGGCAGATGCGAGGGGTGTAGGGTTCTTCACTTTCTTTTTTCCTTTTCCCTTCATGTGGGAAGACGAAGCCGCAGAAGTTTTAGGACGAGAGGTTTTTCTAGAAAAATGGGGCCGGGAAGGAAGAGCAGAGGCGAAGCGAGCATCGCTCGAGCTACCGCTTGGCACTTCGTCTCTGGGCGAGCCTTTTGCATTCGCCCCAGAGGTGGAAGATGTACCGGTAGACATAAGGGAAGGAGGAACTTATAGGTTAAAGAGCAAATAAGAGAGTGCAAAGGAACGAGTGATGGAAGCAGGAGAAAGGCGCATGAAACCAGAGGACAATCGTGCAAGGAGGAAGACGGTGAGTAAAAGAATGAAGGGTCAAGTGGATTAAATACTCGAAAAGGCCAAAGCAATCTGAGCCGTGTATTTTGAATTGAACGGCACAGATACTCAAAGCGTGCTCCAGAAGCTGAAGCGACCTCTGACAGAATCTCTGACATACGCAGTACGAAGTGGCTAGGGCTGACGTAAGGCTAGTGTCACCACCCGGGGGGTTTCGGATACCGGGGTGATATCCTAGTAGGATACCCCAGGTGGCTATACCCCCGGGTGGTACCCTACAACCCGGGTGGTCGAGACAGCGGAGCAGGCCCTAGCCCGACTATCTTTAGGGAGTGTGGTGATATCCTAGTAGGATACCCCGGGTGGCTATACCCCCGGGTGATACCCTACAACCCAGGTGATCGGGACAGCGGAGCAGGTCCTAGCTCGACTATCTTTAGGTAGTGTGGTGATATCCTAGTAGGATACCCCGGGTGGCTATACCCCCGGGTGATACCCTACAACCCAGGTGGTCGGGACAGCGGAGCAGGTCCTAGTCCGACTATCTTTAGTTAGTGTGGTGATATCCTAGTAGGATACCCCGGGTGGCTATACCCCCGGGTGATACCCTACAACCCAGGTGGTTGGGACAGCGGAGCAGGTCCTAGCCCGAATATCTTTAGGGAATGTGGTGATATCCTAGTAGGATACCCCAGGTGGCTATATCCCCGGGTGATACCCTACAACCCGGGTGGTCGGGATAGCGGAGCAGGTCCTAGCCCGACTATCTTTAGGGAGTGTGGTGATATCCTAGTAGGATACCCCGGGTGGCTATACCCCCGGGTGCCAGGAGTATCTCGGATGATGATATAACCCAGGGAGTCTAAGCACTCGGGAGACCCCGGGAGGTCTGGGGAGAACCCGTGTAAGAGCAAAAGAAAGCAAAGCTGGGGGGGGGGGGCAAGTTTTCTTTATTCTCAATGCCAGAAAACAGTCACGTCTGCTTAGAGTGTGTCAGGATCAAATCCCCGACCAAATCATTATGGACCACGCTCCAACGGAGTGAGCTCTTTCCTTAAACTACGGGATGTCTAAATCACACGTGATGGCCGTTCCATCACCCTAAAAGCCGTCAGTTAGCCCATACCCAGTAATCATTGAAGGCCCAAGCGGGCCATTATAAAAGCTAAGGGAGGGTTGGATAATTGAAGAGGGACTCACTCTCTCAAATATATTCACCTATCTTTTCCGTCCGGGAGTTTACTCGCCCCCGGGTAGTCATTTTATGATAATCGCATCAATAACCTACACAAAGATCTTAGGGAGAGTTTGAAAAATAACCTTGGTCAACCAAATTTTTTGATTTATGACCTTTTTTCAAAAAAAATTTGCAAAATGACCTTCAAATACAAAGGAAATGAAAAAACAAAACAAAGAAAAAAATTGAGAAGGTTATATTTTCAAATCATGGTCAAACGGAGGTTATTTAGTTAAATAAATCCCAAAGAAGGGAAAGATCTTATCTCCACCTACAATTATATTTTTCATATTTGAATTATTCTGATTTATGAACAAGCTATACATATTTACCTAATTTTAATAGAATAATAAGAAAAAAAATAACAAAATAAAAGAATAAATAACAAAATAGTATAAATAGTTTATCCCAACATTTATCCTTCAGAAATAACATTTGCTCTATATTAATAATTTTTTTCATAACATAGCTATCATGATTCAATAAATGTATATTAAAATTAACCTTTCTTTAATATAAATAATAAATAAATAAATATAAAAAATATAGAAGCATATATAGATACAAATATGTATATATTATAATATAGTTTTCGGATCGAATCGGGTCGGGTATGTCAATATATTGTTAGACATGCCTCCATCTCAAACCTGAAAATCTCCATATCTGATTACCCATATGTTTATAAGGAAATTTCTTATTTTGTCTTTATTTAGTTAATGTTTCAGTAAATTAGTAATTAAAAAACAAATTAAATAGGAATATAGTTGGTAAAAGAGTAGAAGATATAATAGGTCGGATGAAAAAAGAAATTCATACTAAAAAATATATGAAACCTAGGGATTATATTATTTAATTAACTCTGATTTGGCAGATTTGATGGGCTCGATTTATTGAAGAGCCTGAAGGGCAAAAAGGTCATGTTTGTTGGGGATTCCATAAGTTCTAATCAATGGGAATCAATGGCATGCCTTCTACACGATGCAGTAAAGGGATCAAATACCACGAGCCACACAAGTAACTCTACTTCTACCTTAACATTTCAGGTATATATAATATTTAATCACAAATTTGTTTGAATTCATAAGATTTTTTTTATAAAACACGAATTAAGGAATATGACAAATTGGATATTTATATGCATTGCAGGACTATGATGTTTCGATCACAATGTTCCTTACGCATTATTTGGTGGATATTGAAACCGAACCACTAGGCCGAGTTTTGAAACTTGACTCGCTTAAAAACGGAGATGTATGGAAAGAAATCGACGTCTTAATATTTAATACATGGCATTGGTGGTACCGACGCGGCCTTAAACAACCGTAAAACTTTTAAATGTTACATAGTAATTTGAATGTTTACATTATGAATTAATACGTTGAATAGAAAGATTTCGTGTATATAATATAGGTGGGATTATATAGAAGTTGATGGAAAGATAGTGAAGGACATGGATAGAATGGTTGCATTTGAGAAAGGATTAAAGACCTGGGCAAAATGGGTCAATTCAGACATCGATCCTTCCAAGAACAAAGTGTTCTTTCAAGGAGTATCTCCATCTCATTACAAGTAAGGAGACACAAACATACTGAATCTTGAAATTTCAATTATTACTTTTGGAAAAATATTTAACAGGAAATCATATAGAAGTCATTGCCTTGATCTCGTCACATAATTGAGATCTTGGTGTCGGATGAGCTACACATTGTTGACACTCATTGTCTCTTTCAATTAGTCATGTTAATTAAGTAAATCTCAATCTATATATATTCAATATTGATAAAATAGTGAATTGTACATAATTTAGTGGGGCAGATTGGAATGAACCAGGAGTCAAGAATTGCTCGATGGAAACCACGCCTATACAAGGTTCAACATATCCAGGTGGATTACCATTGGCTGCAAAAGTTGTGCAAGGAATTTTGGTGAACGACATTTTACCATCAAAAAATGTGCATTTACTTGATATCACAACTCTATCTCAGCTAAGAAAGGACGGGCATCCCAGCTCATACAACGTTTTCAAAGGCATGGATTGCACCCATTGGTGCTTGGCCGGAGTCACCGATTCATGGAACCAACTTCTCTACGCACGACTAGCTAGTTGAACTAGTTGGAGGAGATTCACACACTACAGATATTTGAAGTTGTACTGCAAGTAACGTTTAATGATGGTTGCATTTGTGTTTTGGGTTCAATAACGTGTTTCCTTCTAAGAGGATTTTTGGTGGTTTCATATGATATATTTGATCAAGATAAGAGTTGGGTTATTTATTCTTAAGACAGACTGCTAAAATGCTTATTGTTCTTGATAATTTGGCTGCCAAGACAACGATTATTGTTCAAGATAGTAGTACTACAAATCTTGAAATTACAAACTACGAAACATTTTGAGAAATATGCATATCACACTATGACTCAAACCGTGTGAAATCAAGTTATAAAATAATGGCCAAATGAGAGGCCGATGCTCCAAGAATCAATGTGATGGTAATCAAAACAACAAAAACAGATCCTTAAACCTACATTCGAGCAAAGCTACGGTGCTAACTAATCAAGTATTTACACGTTTTGAGTTCAAAAATCAGTAAAGTAATTTGTCATCAGCCGTTAATCATAGTGTAATAAGTAACAACTGGATCATTTATTTTTTGATGATTGACTGACAGGGAAATTTTCTTCTGGTTGCTTTTTCCACAAGTAGTTGGAAGCTTCAATCCACCGTGGATGGACCAGAAATTTCTTCTCTTGGACCGCCCAATGAGATTTATCGGTTCCTGCATCCAGAGAGACTACATGTGTCACCGATGAATCAAGTTCCATTGAACATGTAGCTCCAAGTTGCATAGCCATTTTCCATAGATGATGCTGCTCAGCCTGAAAATTGGTAGGAAAAACACGGCTGAAGACAATTTTGCAACCCGTCAACACCTCCTCACGAACTTTCTTTAGAACCTGCGCGCGTATACCAGATCAAAGTAGAAATTTTAGATTCTTCAGCATATTGGGTTCAAAGTCAACAGGCTTGAATCAAGTTCAAAGAATTGTTCAAGCTCGACAAAACACGCAAATTTTGTCTTCATTTAATTTGATTACTCCCTTAATTTCCACAAACCCTCAAAAAAATATAGAAACATTCAAATCAGTGTCACCGTCAGTTCTTGTCAGCAAATATTATTAAACCAGCTTGGTTCATCTGAGCCACAGCCTAAAGGATTTGGATATCATGAAGCCCAAAATAACCAATGAAATTAAAATTTTATAATGTACCTACAGGCATTTTACAAACTAGCAGCCATGACAAATGAGAGCAAATAGATGTAAAACTCAGCCATCCCATTAATATTTACCTGTCTCACATCTCGGTCCACCAGATTATCATCACGCCCCTAAAAGAAGAAAACTCCTATCAATACAATGAACTAGAAAAGAAGTAAGATAAATTTTTTTGAAGGTAAGGAGATAAAGTACCGGGTCAAAGAACAAACTGTGGATCCGCAGAAGAACTCTCAGAACCGTTGCCAGCGCACCATCACTTTCGTTTTCATCACTTCTAAGTTCAGAAAGTGATTTACAGTTGAAGCCAAAGTGCTTGCTACTTGAACCAAAGTAGTGGTATCTCTCCATTAATATCAAATTTTCCTTGTGCTTCTTCCATACCTAAATAAAAAAATGACGAACAATAAATTTCCCCGTAAAGCACATCATTGATGGGAAACAACAAAGAATATTGCAAATTAAATAAAGACATGGTTCTGTTAGAATAAGCTTGCAAAAAGTACTTGAAGAACGTTGGATGTCAACAAGCACAAATGCACGCATACTACACATACAAACAAAGAGCTTCTTCAGCAGAATGACTAGAATTATAGAAGTAGGATTACAGAGATAACGCACAATTTATATATCAGGATTTCAGCTCAACTATGGCAACATAATATTTCTCAATATACTTTAAGGCTGAGGAAAAAATTGTTGAGATTGATAAGCAAAGCTTTTTTGCTCAGCAAAATTCTGTTGTAACTTGTAAGAAAATCCAACTGGCTCAAATAACAGTTCAATCCACCAAAACCAAACTAGATCATCTTGTTACTCAATAAGTGGCTAAAATTGAAAACCTTCTAGTCCAAGTCATAGCGCATGGCCAAGCAACAAAACATGTAGCACTTGGTACATGCCACAAATTGATCAGTACCACCTTGCTCCTTAATTCTACAAGACTTGAACAACAATATCATTTACTTTATCCAAGAAGTACAACACTACAGAGTACCTAGTTCAACAAGAGAAATGTACACGAAAATTTGTTTTATATTTAACTTTAGTTTCTTGCTGGCTTTTCACACCAGATTGTCGCGTCTATTGTAGTGCAAAGTCATCCTTTTGACAAGGTCAAAATACTGACTCTTCAAAAGTTAGATCAGCTTCTAAATTTGTTTACGACTATTTTCCCAAATGAACACAAATCATAAGATGAAAACGTGAAAAACACAACAAAAATATGGTATAAAAGAATCACTTCCCACCAATTCCAGAATATAAGTCGCTCAATTACCGCTTCAGTGTCGTCAAGAATGAGGACAGCACTTTCTTGCCCCAAAACAATATCTAAACCCTTTTGATGTCTTTGTGTACAATCCCCTTGAGCAATTATTCGGGAATTGAAGTAAACATCCCCCGGGTCAAGCAACTTTGCCATTTCCAAGGCGTAGGGACGTTCGCCCATAGTGTATATGTACATCTCAAACATATCGCTGGCACTTTTAAGGAAGGTGTGTACAAATGGCCTCAACTTGGTCATCATCTGCATCAACTCCAGTCTAAATAGATCTCTCTTCAAAGTATCTTGCAAATTAAAAATAAAGGAAATTACACTCAGGTTAGAGTTCAATGCAGAGAATGAGCAGCGTAACATGGTTCTCAGCGGTTTAAGAAATTAGAGCAGTAATAACCCTTAAAAGAGAAAGAAGTGATAGGTGAAGGCACAACATATTTCCGGTTTCAAAGGACTGTTGGGATAAGATACCATACTGACTGTTCTAAACCATCTCAATTGATGGCAAAGACAGATACAAGTTTAAAGTTAATTAACAAATTGGAATGCCTTAAAGTTAGGAGAAAAAATCATGGTGGTCAAAACCAATTATTAGTTCTTGAAAGAATGTGGTCTAGTACAAGGATTCATTTTTTATCATTATAATATTAGAGAGATAGTTACTTGGCAAATTTCAACATCGGCAGACAGATAATAAATATCTATTCCTTGAAACCCTTTAGCTAACAGGCATCAAATTTCCAGGGTAAATATCTTCAACTAGATGCAGGTACTAAACAAATATTTTTTAGCTTGAAACAAATAGTCTTTTCTTGTGTCTAGTATCAAAATGCCAACATATCCTAAGCTCATAAAAAAGGAAGTCTGAATTTTCCACGGAAGCCAGGGATTCTCAAAGAAACTATCATATCAAGTAACAACACAGCATAAGAAATAATTTAATGCTTGATTCTACAATTAGTACCAAGACGATGGGTCACAAGTTCAATTCCACCAAGTTACAAGTTGAACCAATTTTGGAAGAGGATCGTTGGTGAGCAAAGAATAATCAATTAAAACATGTCACTGCCACACTATTTCTATCGTTCTAACAGCTATTGCCTCAGATATAACTGCAAGAATTTGGACCTAAAAAAAGATGACCAAACGAAGACCACAATAGGTTGAGGAAAAAATTAACCTGGCAAAGCATCCCTTTGGTCAATTAAGTATCCCTCTTCTGCAGTGACATCCACAAGCCGCGTTGAATTAAGCAATGTATGATCTAAATCAAGAACCAAGTAAAGCTTTTTATGATGTAACAACTTCTTCAAGTCCTTCTCACGTAAACGGGAGATTTCATCATCGGCAAGCCTTAAGTTCTGCATGAAACATGAATTTAATTTGAAAATTGGAAAACAGCAATTTAGAAAGGGAAATTGGGTTCAATAATGCTATTTTTCAAATGTAACCAAACAAGAATGAGAATATTAAAATAAGCAGCATTTGGAATTAACTGTTTACATGTGGTGGTATGAACAACTAACAGAATACATTTTTCGAATTTATTCCTTTCATTTTCACTCAAACAACCATTTCTCAATTCTGTATCACAGCATTATGAAAACTGATCCAATGCCATACAGGAATTCAAATTAGGGCCACAACAACCTGAGCAGCTCTGGAATGATGAAATACATTTCATTCCATGTATTTACTTAAATTTTGGTAGTGCTGATTATTTCACTTCACTTGAGCTAAGTTTCTTAATTGAGGCTTAAATTGTACTGAAAACATAAAGCTTTTATTTTGATTAAAGGATTTTTCGTGTCCTTTTTACTCCTAGAGGGAACTGGGAACTGAAATAGGGTGACATTTTGATTGGAGTTGAGAGCAACACACACAAAAAGTGGCACCATCTTCAAAATATATTTTCTAGGGATAAAATATTGCAGGATATAATAATATTTTTCAAAAAATTAACCTTGTGTATGTACCCAAATGCAACACCAGATTCGTCATCCATTTTTATACCGCATTTCATGCACATTCCCGCATAAATGCCAGGATGTAGGCACTTACTCGTCTTCGGAGATGACCCTGCATCCATGAATCAAGCAGAACCAAGGAATTAATAGTTTAAAAAAACTCATAATTTTTTTTAAAAACAAAAAAACAAAAAAACAAGGCTCACAACAAATCTAGGAGAATCAGACAAACAAATGAAACAATATGATGCATGAAAATACAGCCAAAGAAAAGTAGAAAGTGTAGGTACAATCTAGGATCAATGCATCTAACCTGAGGCAGTCGCACAAAATATAACAGAAGAAAGTTTACAATTATTGAAAACAGAGATATGCCAACCACCCCATTTGACCAAGCAAACCAAATTGACAAGTCATGTAGCGACATAGCGTATCCATAAAAAAAAATAGAAATTATGTCGGTTCAGATATCATAGATTATTATCAAATTACATACACACCATCCAATCCATACATATCGTCACTACCTCAAGAGTGATCATGCCAAAGGGAAATGAAATCGGCAGCCAAATAAGACAACGAGTCACCAAATATCTCAAACCAATCTTCATTCAAGGAAAGATGTGTCAGTTTAACCCAGAAAGCTTATATCTATTTTTTATCGGCTGGTATGCAGTTATTATTGTTATTAAAAATTATATTAAAATTCATTTTTTAAATTATTGGTTCAATAATTTTAAATTAGTTCAAACTTAACCCGCAGTTAATAAGGTCTTGTTTACATTATACAATCAATCATTGAAAAATGAAACATGAAAATTGCATCTAACATAAATTTACCGCGAGAGATTTGCACTGGTTCACCTTGAGATGAGGAACTCGGCAGATCACCAACATCTTCATAGGACTCCACCTTGCGCCTTTTAGCTCTACAACAATAAAAACAAGCACTGATATCACCAATAACATCACAAATATGAGCACATCCCCTTAAGGTCCATGAAAAATGTGATTCACGTAAAATTTTGAAAATGGTGTGAGCACTGTGCACGTGAGCAAGCGTTGGCAACTTTTATTGCAAAACTTCTTCAACTTGAAAGGTTTGAACTACATATAAAAAGACAGACTAATGCATCCTCTTTCATCCACCCCATTGACAAAGAAGATAATTGAGAGCATCAATTGGGAGGTAGAGAATTCAAACCAAATGAAAAACATTTGACACCCCTATAACACAAGTATATTCATTAGAAGTTCAAGATTTAACTACCGTGTTGACCCATCATATTCATCGTACAAGTATCATACATGATTTGACGAGTTTCTTTAAAAACAAAAAAGAAAACTTCATATTTGTCAAATCCCTAGCACCAGAATGATATGATTAAAGCATGAGACGATGAAAACCAAAACTTTAGTAAACAAAAATTCTCAAATGAAGTATACCTGTCAGATTTCAAATCATAATGTCCCTCCTCGACATCATCAATATTCTCCTCTACTTCTGTAACTTCTTGAATATCTGCTGATGCATCAGAAATAGCATCCAACTCCGCATCAAGAAAAGCTGCAAGGTCATCACTGCTTGAGGAGTGCACCGGAGAATCTGCTGCTAAACTCATCTGACACATCATCAAATATGGGATCAGACATAACTCTCATCTTTGTCATAAGTGGAAATCTACTGAGTTGCAATCATTGTGGACAAAAATACAAATAAACTATTGATTTAATTTAGCCAATAAAAACAATATCAAGTACCTGTATTGGATCAACTTTATGGGTCCTCTTTTTCTAGTCAATTTTATCAAGGCTATCTTTAAAAAATAAAAATAAAAATAAACCCGACGAAAGAGAACAATTTTCAACAAACTCAATGCATATCATTTATGCCACCTTTCGATATATACCAACATTCTTGACTCAACTAACATAACTGTGTTCAAATCAAACTATTGCAAGGCATGCCTGCCAAATATTTCTCAAGTGCTTGCTACAATAGAGATTCAGAAAGATTATTATTTTTTAAATTACATTACTTCTTGCTTGAAGAATTTCAATTTGAAATGCCAAATCCAGTGTCTTTCATTCTCAAATTCAAAAAACAGATTCACGGTTATTAGGAGTGGAAAACCAGAGACCCTAGACACCTAATAAAGCATGGATAATAAATTATAACTGTCATAACATGCATTTGCATTCGAACTGTTTCGAGCTCAATTTGAATTCTTGTAGCTAGCATTTTCAAGCCTACTGAACCCGAAGGTGAATTCAAAATCCTGAGCTCGGCTCAAAACAGATGAAACTCAAACATTAACTCAAGCCTATTCACCTCCAACACCAATAGAAAAGGTGATGAGGAAATCAAACACGGACAAGCTAACCAAAAGACAACATTGGACTCAAAATAACAATGCAAAAATAGGAATCCATACCTAAATTTAATATTTAATAAGCCCCAGATCCAGTTAACCACTCTCCACCGCCTCTAATTTCATGTAATATATTACATGTACAAATAAATTACAGTTTCATGCGCTCTTTCCTTCCAATTTACACTGACTCGACATTTTTGCAATTAAACCTAGAACCCGTCAATTTGAACAAGATTTACCTTTCACAAGTAATTATTTCTTGTCCTGGGGAGAGGAGGGAAGAACAAAAAGGCAGTGTGCAGCCCAAAAACAGGGAAGATTTGTGCGGTTTTTGAGCCCAAAAACAGTTTTCTTCCTGTTGCCTTCGCCGTCCGTGGGTTTTTCTGGTGGGTGTCAAGTTCGCCGGTGGGAGTCGGCGCCGGTGGGTTTTGGTGGCTCGGGATTTACGGTAGAGGAGAGAGGACAAAAGCGTGAAAGTAAAAGAGAAGACAAATAAAATAGGAGGAAGAAAAAAAAAAGGAACGAGAATTTATTTTTAAAAACAAGATTTGTAGTTAAAATTTTAAGGATGTATTAAATTTGAGAATTAACAATTTTTGTAGATTTTAGAAGTCTAGTTGTATTAAATTATTATTTTTATATATTTTATAGAAATGTAGTGGTATTAAAAATAAATTTCTTCTATAGTTTTAAAAGTCAAGTGATATTCAACGTTTTGATTTTTAAAAATTCTATCAAAAATCTAGACGAACTTTTAATAACTCCATGAAAATCATTGACATACAAACAATAATGTTTAGGATACAATTATAATTTGTAAAAAAAAATATCTTTGTCTAACCCAAAGATTTTGATGAATTTCTAAAATTAAAACTCGTAATTTCTCTTTCTTTGCCACATCTCCTCACTCCTCTCTATCTCACTCTCTCATATTCAAAATGCACATATATATATATAAAAGTTTTAAGGTGACCAACAAATTCCTACCCACTACGTCTCCTTGTTTTGTTTTTTGATTTTTCGCATCACTAAACACGGAACCGGGTTTTGGTTGTTTTGTTTTTTGATTTTTCGCACCACTAAAACACGAAATCGGGATTTAGTGGTCGAGCACAAAGTGAGCATTATTTGTTGATCCGCTAAATTTTTTTTTATATATATATATTTATCTTCATGTATTTTTTTTGTTCTTTTCTTAAATTTTTTGGGATAGTTTAAAATCATAATAAAAAATATTATTAAAAAAATTGAAAATTTTGAACTATTTTGTGCTTTTTAATATATATGATTTATACCAATAATTATAATATTTAGTGATAATATATGATTAAAAAATTATAACATGATTTAATTCAAATATTTGAATAGTCGGATAACAGACATGATAAAAAATAAAAAATTGCAAATAAATTTTTATGATATAATTGATAAAATAATTTAAGTTATTATATTTTTTTAAAAAAAAAATAAATTTACACAACCACACATTTTTTATTTTTAAATTTTGTTACATTAATATATATATATATATATATATACATTTAAAATAAATGAAATTCATTTTCATCAATAAATTAAAAAAAATTAAAATAAAGTTATTATTTATGTCAAATAATTATTACTTCATAGAAAAAAACAAAAAATAATATAATATTTACATTAAAGATGCAAATTCATGTAATTGTATACAAAGAATCCATAAAAATCTGTTATTAAATTCGTGAGATTCTATAAAAGTCAATAAAAATCGATCAACTTCACAAGAATCTATCATTTTAAAAAATCACTAAAAATATTAAAACTCCAGATTAAACACACCCTCCTTAATGACATGGGAACTGACATGAAATTGTGTTTATGCGTAGGAGTATTCATATAAATATTTCATATAAGAAAATACTTCGCAAAACGAAGAAGAAGATTAATAATAACTAGCAACCGTGTGTACTCGATAATTCAATTATTTGAGAAGAAAAAACGTAAAAAATATATATATAATTGAAAAAAACATGTGAGTTTTTAAAAAGTAAATAAAATTTGTAAAAATGTTTTTGGATAATTTAATAAAAACGGATAATGAAATTTGAAAAATAAGATAAAGAGAAAATAAGATTATGATGTTAGATAAAATGTGATTTGACACATCATAACCGTTAGTATAAGGTTCTCATCTATTTTAATATAGTATAATAATAATAATAATCATCATCATCATCATCACCATCATCATCATCATCATCATCATCATCATCATCTATTATATTCATCTATTATATTCATCTATTATATTGTGTAAACGAGGAGCATATACATAGTCCTACTTAAAATCTTGCACTTAAAAACAATTAAGTATAAAAAACTTATCTTTTAGACATACAAAATAATGTGTGTATTTTTCACCAATATTATTATCAGTAGTGTTGGGCATAGAGGGTAAACGCATTGAATTGAATCAAATAGTAATAAAAATTGGAAGTTAGAATTCATATCAAAATAAGTATATTTAAGTTTGATTTTATCTCAATTTGAAACTTGAAAATTTTACATTTTTTTTGTTTGAACTCAGCTCGAAATGTTCGAATTTATTTGTGAGATATTCAAACAATTTCTCAAATATTAAGTTCAAAAGCTCGAAATGTCGAAAATGTTCAAAATATAGGTATATTTAAGTAACATATACTAATACTAATTTAAAAAATACTAATACTAATTATATTATATTAATAAATTTATTAAAATTTGCAAGCGATAGATGAATTATTGAATAAAATAATTTTATCTTGAATTCGATTTTTAAAAATTGAATATTTCGAGTTTGACTCGAATCTAATAACCTTGAATATAAATAAAATATTTATTGAATTGACTCGAAAAAGTCGCAAATTCAATCGATTAACTACAGCTAGGGGTGCAATCGAGCCGAGCTGAGCCCGAGTAGCACACTACTCGAGCTCGAGCTCAATCGAGTAGTTAGTTTCGTACTTGAGCTCGAGCTCGAAAATTATAAATAAATATATATATATTTATTTATAAATACAAAATATATGAATAAATAAATAAATAAAATATTATGTACATTATATTTATATTATATTTTATATATGTGTGTTATGTGTTATCGAGCAGCTCGCATATATTTGAAGCTCGAGCTCGAGCTCGATTGTATGCTCGATCTACTCGAGTTCGAGTCAAATTTTAATCGAGCTACTCACGAGTTGCTCACGGGTTGCTCGACTCGTTTGCACCACTAGCTACAGCTCAATTTCTAGGTCTCGAGTTCCATAATTCCATTGAAGAAATTAGTGGATAAATTTGAAAATTGAATAGAAATCTGGGGCAGAAATGAAATTTCCGCAGCTTCAGCAACAGGCATAGTCGAATTCAAACAAAACAAAATCCCTCCCGGCGCCAGAAAACCTCCAAGAACATGGAGAATCTGAAGCAAGTTGCATGCTCAGAAAACGAGCAACTGGCGGCGTATATGTGGAACAAGCGAAACGAAATGGCGCACGGTGCCAAGGGAATTTCCGACAATGTGGACTCGACTCTATACAAGGCTTATTCCAATGTTTGCAACTGTAAACACCCGCTGAAAACCCTAAAGGACTTGTCGCAAATCAAGTGAGTGAAATGCCCTCGAAGATCTGCGTTTTAATTTTTTTTTAATATGCTGGATAATCAGTTGTTTTGTGCTTTGTCGTGGTTTGGCTCTGGAAAAGTGAAGCCTTTTCGGTGGGGAGTTTTCATCCGGGCATTGAATTTCTTTGATTCTGTTAGAGGGCTTCAGAATATGACGAAAGTTATTATTTTTAGTTTCAAATGTACGTTTTCTGTAAATTATGCCAATGCGGAGTACCTTGTGGAAGTCCACAGGTGATCGTGGGTTACGCAAGGTTTCATTTTCTACAAATTTTTTTTATATGTATGGCTTCAGTTTTCTCCCTGATAGTAAATTATATGTACACTGTGTTTGAAATCAAGGAACTGAAGCTTTTATATACTCGAGTCTCTTTTGTCAATCCCAGTTTCAATAGAATGTGGTCTATTGCTGAAAAAACATGTTATTAAAAAAATTTCATGTATGACTTATCTTGCTACAATTGAAAATGCAAAAAATTGAATCCAGTTTTCCTTTTTCATTTTCCGTTGTTACATCCAGGACTCCAGTTTGAATGGAGCATAAATGTCGTAACTCGAACAGGGGAAAATTTTAAACTGGTGTTTTTGCACTGTAAAATTTCAGTAATAAATCTTTCTCATCACGCCTTTTTCGTTTGGAGCAATGCCAACTCTATCCACGCAATTGCTTTCTGTCATAGTAAAAAAAATGAAAAAATAATAAAAAAATACTTCCTTTCAATGCTATTGTAGGGGTGTAGGTAAATGGATTTTGAAGCAAACGAAAGGTTTTTTTGAGGCAGATTCTGATCCTCCCGAGGATGACTTGAACATAAGGGGTAACTTCAAACACACAGACACACAAAAAGTCGAATAGTTGATTACAATGATTGAAGTGTAGAATTTTCTTACGCATTCTTATCTATCTATAAGTCAAATGTCTAATGCTTGTAGGAAATAAAAACAAGGGCCCTAGGCGATATGTACCCCAAAAGAATTCAGTTGCCTATGCTCTGCTCATTTCACTTTACAGGTAATAGTTTGAGTTTCAGTTTTAACATTTCTTTTAGGTCTTATGACTTTTACCCTATCATCTTCGGATTGTATTATTCTTTCTTTATTCTGTAACTTGTTCTTTATTACATCATCATCATTATATTATTTCTTTTATTTATGTTTATGTTGTTAGGGGGACTGAAAATGGTGCTGAATATATGCATAAGAAAGAGCTTATTGATGCAGCCGAAACAAGTGGATTGTCTCGTGTGCCCATAGCGTAATTTAGCTGTTTTTATTCTAAATGAACCTGGTATCAGGTTAGTTTGATTGGTTTGATTTGATCTTCTTTCATGCTTCTAGGCCTGAAAAAGCAAAAGGGAAAGGGGGACATTTTGGAAGCTCACCAAGGGACTGGTACAGCGGATGGAGTTGCATGAAGACATTAATAACTAGAGGGCTTGTGGTCAAGTCGAGCTGCCCGGCCAAGTATGCTTAATTGCTTTTAAATTTACCCCTTTAGGATGCTCAGCACTGAACCATATAGGGTGTTTAAACTGTTTTGTTTTGGTGTAGAGTGGATACGAGAGAAATGAAGGGAAAGGAATTACAGTTACACCACCATATGCATGATTATCTGGCTAGTATTTGTTTGAAATCTCAAACTCTCGTGGAGCTAGTTTGAAAAACTATAGCTTCTTCCATTATTATCAATTCTTAACATCCACTAAAACTAAGAGAGCTTTACTGTTCTGTTCTATTTGATTATTTGCGGAACCAGAGTCACCAGACCCAATGATCAAACATATGGTAAACTGTAACCCATAAAAATATACTTAGAGGCACGAGGAAAACATAGAGAGCATCTGGTAACCGATATTGATTTGTTTGAATCATAATCATTTTGGGTTGACAAGTCATTCATATTTCTATGTTGTCTTCTTATAAAAAAATATTTCTATGTTGTCATTCTAGTTGAAATCAAGGGCTTCTATAAAATTAAAAAAAAGCAAAAACTTTTATAATTCTTGACTGGCAGAACCGCAGAAATGCCTTATAAATTTCATACCAAAAAGATTTAACAAGCTTCATGTTGTCTCACTACGTATTTGCTAATGGTAGCTTTCATTTAGATCTGATGATATAAAATATTTGAATGATATTTGACTTTTGAATTGTTGATATTTACGCCGAAATTGATTATTCTTTTTAAGATAAATTTATAAACTGTGTGATAAGTGGAGGTAGTAGCACATCTAATTTCATGCTCAGTATCTTTTTTTAATAAAAGCAGATTTCTGGAGGATTTAATTAGAATGTAGATTCTAAAGATAATTTTGTTGCAAGCAACAGTTGTGTATTTCTTATGACAACAAATGCAGGTATATGTTGACAGAAGAAGGGAAGGAGGTTGCACGTGAATGCCTTTTAAGATCTGGACTTACTGATCCAAATAAAAGTTTGCATAGTTTGGAAAAGCATTCAAATCTAAACCAAAATGATTTGTTGAGAGTTGAAGACTTGCCAGCTTCAGAGTGTGATATTGTTGCTTCATGTGAAAAAGTGGTGCAGCCATCAACCAATTTGAAGAAACAGAAGATATTACATGTTCCACCTGAATATCTTGAGAAGGTTTGTGTTTTAAGATGTAAGTTTGGCAAGTTTTTGGTTGTTGGTAACTTTTCCAGCAGTTTTAGTCCTTAATGATGTATTAGTCACGTTAGTTCTTTTTGTGACATACAATTAAAGCTTTAAATTCTAAGTTTTTAGTTTTTGGTCACTCCAAGATGTATACTTCCCGAATGTTGGTGTATGTTATTATAAGTAGGATGTTTTGGATTTGCTGTTATATGCCCTTTTTTCATGTCTTTTCTTTCATGTATTCGTGCTTTTACATGATTCGTGGTCTTTCTATGGCAGTTTCTTGGCATGGGATTTTCTCAGCAACAAATTAGCCGTGCTTATTCTGAAGTTACAGAAACATCCCAAAGAAAGGATATCTCCTCACTATGGCCAACTGTTCTTTGTAGCCTGCGAGAAGACGAAATTTATGGTTTGATATCTGAATCTCATGCTAAAATATATTTATCATTATTCTGCTGCATTATCCTCGTGCCATCATAAAGTTGGTAGAATTCTCATTGTCCCTGCCTTGTTATTCTCAAGAGGAACACTTTGGTGATTAATGCTCAAAAAACTTTTTCATGGCAATAGCTTTTTTATTGCAGGTCGAGCTGGCTTTTGTGCAAGTGAGAATGTAGAACCACGTACAATTTCTACATCTAGTAATCAGAAGTCATCAATTGTTCATGATCTTGGGCGTAACACTCATACTCTGAAAGCTTGCTCATCAACAGTAAGCGTTCATTTAGTTTGAACTACGATATTCACGTTTGCATTGGCCAATATGAGGTGTGAAGGGATAGGTTAATGGGATGTGGTAATTTGTTTGCTAAGAAAGGGGCGAGAGGATTAACAGTGGAGAAGTGGAATGAAAACATGATCACTCTGTTCGAACCTTTTCTCAAATGGAGCAGTTAATCAGGTCGATAGCAACAAGACTCAAAGGAACTTAGAATGTCATCTAAGATAGTAGTCCATTTATTCTCTATCTTATTTTCTTATCCTTCGTGTATTAAGTTAGCTAATCATAAAACAAATGAAAATTACAGTTTCATATGGAAAATCGACCTATACCCCACATTTCCTTACCCGCCTTGTCCAAGAATTGAGTGTAAGGTAAAGTTTTATCAAGCCTATCATCTGCGTATTTGAAAGTTTGGTCATTCTAGATTTATTCGGATTTGTATAATCACCACATCTGTTCTCTTTCCTGATTAATTTATTTAGTGCTCTGTCGTGCCATTACTCTCCACGCTGAAATTTTTTTAATGGTATCATATGTTTGTGACTCAAATTTTTATTCATAATTGCAAATCACCATATAAAGTTGCTAGATTGAGTTCTTGGAATGTAGAAAAGTTTTTGATACAATAATTTGTGTCGTTGAGTTGGGTGTTTTGTAAATTCTTTTCAATTTGTAGGATATTTTGTTCACAATTTTACTCTCTCGAAGGTTCAGGATCATGCAATTAACAAGCTCAATGTTCAAGGATTAGAATCTAAGCCAAACACCTTGGCAGTGCCTCCTTTGACATTTGGAGAGAAATTTGGGGATGCTTATGAAGTGGTCTTGATATTGGATAATCGTGAGCAATTTGCCACACAAGGGTGAGTACCGTGACAAACCCTATCTTGGTATTTGATATGGTTTTATGGTAAGGAAATCCTGTTAGGATTGAGCATAACTTGTGAACTCTTACCGTGGACCTTGTAATCAGTTGGTCTTTTTACCCTTCTATACATTTATAACTGGATATTTGTCTAATTGTGTTTACAAGAACTTATACCTGAGGATTTCTTCTAAAACCATGCTTGATATTTATTTATCTTTTTCGTACTTGCTGCTCCTAGCATATTTTTGGTGATTTTTCTAAGGAAAAATAAAGCAAACACTTGACCACCAGAATATACCTAGTTATTGCATCACATTGATGAAGACTTTAATTTGTTCATTATTATAGCTCTGATTGGGTTTGAATTGGTGGGTGATTTTCCATTGAAATTCATGGTGGTAATATCAGGTGGGAAATTTTTATGATTCTGTGTTCTGTCTGAAGTTCACTAAGAACTTTCACCTGGTGGTAAACATTGAATGGAAATGGCATTCCCGAAAATGATTGTATAATTTTTTTTTACTTAGCAGTTAGCACCATCCCCTTTCTGGTCATAACTTAAATGTGCATAGATGAAAACAGTAAAGATGAAAAATGCATTTGTTTGGCAGTGATCAAGTTAAATTATATGATGTATTTACTTGGTCTCTTGAGTTGAAAATTTTTTGTATGAAGATCTCTAACATTCTCCTCCATTTAAGTTTTTTCAAACTTTACACTAATTATTTCACGTTTCAAATCAACTATCCAAAGCATAATAAGTACATAATTAATTTCTTTTACCTTACCGTGGCATTTATACCACTCAGGTGCATAGTCTCAAAATGAATTAAAAAAAATTTCTGAAAACATTTGAGTTGAGTATGGTTGAAAGCCTAACCAAAAGCACCTTATCCTGTTTTCTTTGTAACTATATAATCTGATGTTTTAATGTGTCGACTCAATTTTGTGATGAGGACAAATTTTGTGATATTCTTTTGTTTTTCCCCTCATGCAAATAATTGTAATGCAAACATAGCTGCAGTATTCTTTGTTACATCACATAAACTATTTTTTTGGACTGGTCCTGTATCATCTCTGATTTATGAAGCTACCACCTTTCCACCTTCGGAATATGATGGTTTTCACGTTATGTACAGGTCTCGTTCAAGGAAAATCATTGATGGCATATGTTCCCAATTTCAGATTAAAATAGAGGTCAGCAACATCCTAGCTTTTTTTTCTTCATACACCTTCCCTTAGCAGGGCGGCCAAGTGCGGCGAATTAGTTCTCTTTGATCAGAATTCTTGCTGCCATAGGTAGTAGCTTTTAGTTAGAATCTCATTGTTTTTACCTTGATTGACGTGGATGCATGTATCCCTTATCAGAATGGAAAGATCCGAAAGAACTTTGGGATTTAACTTTTTTGACCCTTAAACAGATTAGAAGATTGCCTGTTGGTGATTGCATTTGGATAGCTCGCCATAAGTATATTCACAGTGAATATGTTCTTGACTTTATTGTTGAAAGGAAGAAGGTGGATGATTTGCGCCACTCAATCAGGGATAACAGATATAAAGATCAGAAACTGCGACTATTGGTATTTTTTGAATCCTTTTGAGTTTTCATGTTCTGTGCTCTTGTTGAATGCTCCACTATGAGAGAAAAATATTAAATTTTGAGGAGTTTTAGGTTTGTACCCTTCCTATTTGATCTATTGCAATCTTACCTCACTCAACTATTTTTGGTGGAAGTTGCCTTGTTTTTGGGACACTGATGCACATTTTGATTCCAGTTATATTTTTATGGTACAATATAAACCAGTTAATACTGCCTCAGCTTGAATTTCATTTAAACTGCACATTTGAATTCAATCATTTTCCAATTTAGAAGAGATACACTAATGACCTTGTAAAGGCTAAATGATTATTTAAGGCATGTAATAGTGCGTTGTACTGTTGGTTTGCTTGTGTTGACAGAAATTGGATATATTCGTTTTTATCATTTTTGGTTGACATTTATTTTTCCCATTTCTTTCTGTCTCCTTTAAACAACTTTGGTCAATATATGCTATCCTAGCTTCGACTACTGGACGGTAGATCATTATTATCTCTATCTTTTCTCTCATAAATTTGATGGATCAATGAAAGAGGTGTGGGCTGAAGAAGATGATATATCTGTTGGAAGGTGATCCAAATTCTTCTGAGGCAGCTGAAAGCATCAAAACGGCGTAAGTTATGCTGCATTGAGAATTGAGATGCTTAATTACTGGATCTGACACATTATTTGTACATGAATGAATTCTTCTGTCTTCAGCCATGACCTTTCCCATTTCTCCATACTGATCCATTGTAGCTGTCTCTAATTGATTGGGTCGATAAGGTGCATCATATTTTTTGCCTATATTATATCGGTAATCTTGTTTACTTGTACAGTTGCTTTACAACAGAGATCTTGGAGGGATTTGACGTTCAAAGAACCAGTGGCTTGGCAGATACGTTAAGAAAATATGGTTTTCTTACTCAAGCTATAAACCAATACTACAGATCTCTGGATCCAGAGCTAAAGAATCCCGGCTTCTGCCCGCCCTTTGATGAATTTATCAAAAGATGTGAAGAGTTGGATAAAATGAGAGTCAGTGATGTATTTGCTGTCCAACTCATGCAGGTATAATAATTCCAAAATTGATCGAAAATTTTAGGGGGGTTTTCAGAGTTGTGCGTGTTTGGTTATTGCGTGAAGCATCTACATTTGTATCGCTTGGTTGACAGTAAAACTAGCAAAATTGTCTATTACTGTTCAACTGTATTTATATCATTTTGGTACTTACCATTCTGCCCTTTGTCACACTTTCCTTTCTCTTCATGCATCCATTTTTACCTTTTGATCCTGGAATGCTTGATTTTATAATTGAATGATGAGATGCTTGATACTTACCACATACTTCTAGATGGTGGGGTTTTGTTAAGTTCTGTTTTACTGCCGCTGACAACTTCAAAAGATGTTTTTTTTCTCCTAAAAGCCACCTGTCACTAGTCGTGGTGCTGATAGTTTTTTTTGTTGTGGGGTTGGGGGAGTTTATGGGGCGTTGAGATGTACACCTGTCCAAAAAAGAGAGATTTTAAGAGGGATGTTGGCCTTACATGATTGCCTTACTAAAGCCAAAAAATAAATGGTATTTGATATTATTTTATTATTGCAGGTTCCACATGTAACAGAGGACGTTGCTTTAGCTGTTATTGATTTGTATCCAACTTTGCTCTCTCTCGCTCATGCATACTCTATTCTTGTAAGTTTATCTTATTCCGTGGTTCTTTGTGAAGTTTGTACCATATTATATCAGCTATATGCTTGTCTTTTCCAGATCATCCGTCTTTGGCATCCTAAGTTACACGGGATACCTGAGATTTTCATTTCAAATGGAGTATAATGGAGACTAATAAAACATACATGTTTGTGTGTGTGCTCTTTCTATTGTTATTGCTTTTTTTTGAAATAAGTTTGTATTTCTCCATTCCCGGAAGAATGTATTTGGCTTGGTTGGATCAAAGAATGTAGTAAGTCCTTCAGTTCTCTCTAAAACAGGACTTCTATTTATTGAACCTTCTTTCTCTTACTTCAAAGGAGGGTGACTTATGTGCCCAAGAGGAAATGCTCATGAAGCAAAGCAACAACTTGATCAATGCGCAAGCTAGCAAATATATTTTCCAACTCATTTGGGGTGATTGACGACATAATGTTGTTTTCGGCGAGAATGGTTCAAGTTGAAAGTTGTGAAGTTGCCAAGCTGGAGGTACTTCAAGATTTGTACTTGGAAGGAGAGATGTAAGTAGTTGACTCAAATGTAGCTAAGGTCTGGGAGAGAGCCTTGCATGTAGTGAAAAATAGAGTTCCCTCCCAAACTCTCCATTTCCCTGGAACATCAAGCATTTTGAAACTTCTCCGAGTGAAATATAACATATGCTCCCATTCTCCTCTATTCGATTCAGTGCCATTTCATTTCGTATTTTATATGCGTGAATTCATCATGCCACTTCATTTTTATTAGCATATGTATCATTACCTTTCGTGCTCTTTTGTGATATTATACAGCAATAGAAAATTTCTCTAAATTAACCAGAATCACATATGTTGTCTGTAAGATCCAAAAAGTCTACTAGTTTAATCACGATAAACTAATTTAAAATATATGATTTAATGCATGTTATTTACAAAACTTAATTGTTATGTTTAATTTTGTGTTTTATTTTCATGTCTAAAATTTTATGTGTTATGATGTTAATTTTTTTAAAGTTTTCAGGTTTGGTATTTAATTCTGGACAGTAGGACGAAACTGGCCTTTGAGCGAGTTAAGAAAAAATATTTTATTTAAATAAAATTTAAGTTGATGCAGTGTATTTTATTAATTGGGAGAGTAGAGTTTTTAAAACTTTTAATTGTAACTAATGGGCCGTGTTGGGAATCGATTAGTCACTAAATTTAATAAGCGTTCAAATTCTTTCTTAAATCTCATTTACAACGCTTTCATTTCTCCCCCAAATCCCCTCTCACGTTTCAAACGCTGCATCCAAGGCTAGGGTTCTTCGCTTCTCTATGCTAGATCATTCTTTCGTCCAGGTTAATTCCAAGCAATCGCTTCAGACAAGTTTTTACTGATTTTGAAACCCATTCAAGAGTATATATATGTATTTTCAAGGTAAACTCTTTTGCGATTGATTGATGATTTATGCATGATTCATGAAAATTCATGAGTATGTTGCTTAATTGTGATACGTGAAACATTCCTGATGTTTTCGGTTCAATTTTATCATGGTTTATGTGATTTTGAAGCAAGAAATCAGAATTTTTGGTTGAAAGGTTGAAGGGGATTTTTAGTTCAAATCTTTGAATGGTTGAGCGTTTTTTGTTTGAATCTTTTGAAGTTTTTATGGTGTTGGATGGTATTTTGATGGGAAAAATGTTCCAAAATATTTTAGAATTGATAAAAAGTCGGATCGAAGCGATTAGAGGCAAAATCGCGGCCGCGCGGTACCCCGCGCGCCCGCGCATCCAGTTCGAATTCCAACCCCCATTTTTTTACCTTTTTGGGTCCTAAAAATCATGTTTATGATATTCTAAAGTATTTTAATTGTTTTTAAGAATGTTTATGAAAAAATTTCGAGTTTTCGATGTCCGTGACAGACGAAATGCCTCACGTAGATCGATTAAGTTATGTATTGCATGTTTATGTGCTTTTCTCATTAAAGTTAATTTCTCATGAAATGTTTTCAAGTAATTTACGCATGTTAACATCACGAGAAGGAAATGATACATGAAAAATATTTTGACGATTTATGCGTCTTGTGGTGATTATACGGGGTATGCACTTCGAGATGAGCTTCGGAGCGGCTATCCAAACATGGCTCATGGGATGATTATACGAGATATGCACTTCGAGATGAGCTCCGGGCATAATGCCATATGCTTGTTGTATAACAGAAAACTATGAATGACTCATTATGACGGTTACCACAATACACATACTTTATCACCTCCAAATGTTTTACGTTATGGTTACATGAAGATACATTCATGTTAAGTTTTGCATGAAAGTCTATGTTAATGCTTTTTTCACTTAAAGTTTTAGAAAAATCATTTTTATGCATTATTTTTGCTGAGTCTTTAGAATCACTAGACTTGAATGATGCAGGTAACGAGTATATCGATACCTTCATCGATGATTATGTTGATGGACATGAAAAGGAGGCAGGGGTCGGTCCAGCGGGCGATGCATGAGTGCGAGGCTTATGAATGAGAGTTGATCAAAAAAATTTATGTTGATGAAGGAAAAACAAGTTTTGATTTTTAAGTTGATGGTCATATTTGGCAAAGTCTTTTTGAATGTTTATTTCATTATTTTGTGCAATTTTTAATACTCTTATTTAATAAAGAAAATGATGCTTCCGCAAGATTTTTAATTCTTCAAATTTTTAAGTATAAATGTTTTGAGTAACGTTCCGATACAGAGATTGGGACGTTACACTGTCCTTCCTCGTATTTTTTATCTTATCACAAAACAATAATCATTGGGGTGGGTAAATAATCACACTACCCCCAAGGTGATGAAGTAACCCATTGATTGAAAGTAGTATGCATAGTGCAGGCCCTATGAGGGCCAATGAGATAATTCAAAATGCACAAACTTTGTATCAAACACATGATAACGTGTGATAATCAACTAATCCATTTTTTATCCTGCCAACCAAACACAAATGTACAAATAATAATATGATGATGATTTGTCAAAAAAAAAATAATAGGATGATGAAAATGTCTTAAAAATCATATGAGAAATATAATTTATTGTTATTCGGTATATAGATTTGTCTGCACAAATATTTTATATATAGAATTAAAAAGCCCGACCGTGGATATTTTTTTATTATTTTAAGCTCGAACTTTTATTAAAAATTTATTTGTTTTGATTTTCTAAGCTATCGCATATTTAAAACAAAAAAAAATGAACAAGGACATAAAAATACATTTCAGTGGTGAATCGAATGCAAAATTAAATGTTTGTGTAATAAAAATCAAAACATCTAAAATGTTATAAATATATTATTATTATTATAGATGATTATCTTATTAAAGATATGTGATCAAGATAAATATGTCAAAATAATATTTGTAAAAATTTGTATCTTGTAATCTTTTCCTATAAATAGGGGTGATTGCGTTCAATAAAAATTGCACCTGAGTATTGACTCATATAAATTGTAACGCCCGAAAATATTTAATTTTAATTCGAGTATATTTAATTTGGGAATATTTGGAGTTTTGATTTAAATTCTAATATTCTTAAATTGATTAGGATTGAAATTGAATGAAAAGAGAAATGGAGGACTGAATTGCAATTATTGCATAGTTGAGGGACCAAAGTGCAAAATTTTGAAAATGACCAGGACACGTGTGATTTTGTAAACTCATTCACGTGTATATGATTATTCCATCAGATTTCTCAAAGTTAGAAGGAAGAAACCGAGAGCAGAATTCCAACTTTCAATCTTCTTCTTCAAATGCATATATCTTGAGCTACGGATATCCGATTTCGATTCCGAAAGATGTTCTGGAATCCTCGCAAGACGACCTTCGATTTGATGTAAGTTTATTCTTTGTTCATCAAGGTTTGAGATTTCAAAAATGACAGATATCAGAATTATGGTTGAATTGGTGTTGATAAGCTTTTATATCTTGTGTTATTGAAGTTGGGTTCAAGAATGGATTGTGGATTGGTTCTTATGTTTTCTCAGCTATTATTCGACTTTTATACCTGCTGATATGTTGGGTTTTGGATTGGTATATAGCTGATATGAATATAGACTTGTTAGAGTTGCGTTCGGGATCGCCGAGTTATACCGATATGCCGTCAAACTCTTGATTTGCAATGTTTTGCTAGCTTGTGCTTGAGCTGCTATTGAGGTGTATCATAGCTGATATTTCCTTGGTTGTATGCTATGTTTTCAGTGTATAAACAGGACACATTGAGCTTGAAAACATCGCCTCTGAAACCAATAGAAGAAAGCACAAGGTTGGTAGAGTTTTGCCTTGAAGTTTGTTTGAAGATTGAGTAGATTTTTGATATAGATTTGGGGGTTGGATGGTACAGATTTGGACAAGCTAGAACAAGTTAGAAGACATCCTAAACACCATATTTGAAAGGTAAAAGTGGACTATTAATTGATTGGGATTACAACTCGAGATGGTTTGTATCGAGTTCCCTTAAATCACATACTTGTTTGCTTAATTGCTCTTATGTGTTTTCATTTGAGTTGTTGAATAAGTGTTTGATGTTATGAATGCCTTGATGATGATATAGGTTGCATTCATCTTGAAGACTTATTCCTTGATTTTGAAATGAACGGAAACGTTCGAATAGACGATTTGTGGAATCGTATATGTATGGCCTGGGTGGTTGTTTTAGCCTAGCGTCTGATTTGCATATATGATTGCTTCAAAGTCTAGAAAAGAAAGATAAGTAACCCCACCTCGATCGGGAGAGTCGATGGATTAGTTATGATATCTACTTCTCGGGATCCCAAACGACGAAGGACGAAATGAACCTTGTTTTGAAAACATGCATTGTATTTACCTTTATATCATGATCTTGATATATGTTTGTTATGCATGTTTAGTCACTTTTACTGGGAAATCTATTTCTCACCGGAGTTATCCGGCTATTGTTTTGTTGTATGTGTCATTGCAATATGAGGGAGTGGAACCGGGCAAAGGCGTGCTTAACAAACAAGGGATGAGTTGAACATAGCGTGATGATCCGAGTTAGAAGTTGTATGAGCTTTCATGATGTATATTTGAGCCTTGAACATAATCATGTTATAGTTATGGTATCAAGACTTGTTGATGATGATATTATGATCTTGTTTTTGTATTTAGAACATGTAAGATGTTGTAAATCCTTTGAAAACAATATGATGTATCTTGAACTTGAATTGTATATAGATTCTTGTGTATCTTGATACATCTTGGTTATGTTTGAAGGCCTTGGAGTGATCTAATTGTATTCCTTGTATAGCATGACAGATGTTGCTATTGACTATACCATGTCTATACCTTGGTAGGAGATGATCTTGAATCAAAGGGATGCATGAATTCAGTTTTTGAACAGCAGCAGAGTGCAGCCAAGTTTCTGGCCGATTGGCCTGCGCGCGGGCGAGCTACTGCTCGCTCGCGCACGGGCCAAGCCAGGGGGCCTCGGTCCCATTGGCTTGCGCGCGCGCGAGGGGTGATGCCCGCGCGTGCGCAGGGCAATCCATTTTAAAAAATAAATTTTTTTTTTATTCTTTTGTTTAGACATTGATTGTTGTCTATTATTGTTGATTAATGTTTATTGAGAGATTGGAACTCGGGTCGTCACATAAATTCTATTTTCTCTAATGAATTCTCTCTATTCATCTCTTTTATTCTGTTATGATCTATTCATCTCTCTTATTCTTTTATGATTTATAACACGTTATGAGCACGATGCTGTAATCAACTGAGAATGAAAATATTTCTCATTTTATTGATGCTATTGGAATAGCACAACGTGTTGTCAATACTCGATTTCTGAGAGATGTTCATTGGTGCTCTATAAGTAGCACAATGAAATAATTGATATATTGGTGCCCATGAAATATCATGAATATATTGATGGCTATAAAGTAGCACAACTTGATTTTATATTGAGAATTTGAATAAATTCATGATCATGATATAATATATTGAGAATTTTGAGAGATCCATGATTACAATTTTGATATATCGAAAGATATTCATGAATTCATGATATAATATATTGAATATTGAGATATTTAAGATTAAGATCTGATATAAGATAAAATATATTGAGAATCTAAAGATATTTCAAGTTATAAAATATAATATATGAGAATATGAATAGATTCATTATAAAGATATGATATATGATTTCGTATATCAAGAAACTAAAGAAATCATGATTGATATATGATATGATATCCAAGATCTATAAATATCATTGAAGAAATAGATCTCATGTCAAAGTGTATCAATATTGAAATGTTGATAAAATTAAAAGATGCAAGATTTGATAATATTCATGAAGAATATTAATATAAGATCCAAGATTTGAAAACATTCTCGAATAATATAATTTAATGCCCTTTTGGTTGTTGATGATCTTATGAATTGAGAAATTTAGTATAATTTCTCAAATATATCGATATATGATCTAAAATTGTCAATATTCATAAGAGAATGTTATAAAATATATGATATATATATATATATATCAAAAGATATTGACTTGATATCGATTCAAATCATATATTCGTTCTTAATGCTCTAGAAGAAGCATGATCTATTATTTGTCACTATTTTTATGAATAACGACTTGATGTTCAATGATGAATTGCATAGACTATTGATTGAAAATTATGAATGTGCGGTAGTAAGATCGCAATACTATCAACCGAAAAACAAAAATAAATGTTAAACCCAATGAATTGGGTCATCATCTATATTGGGTAGAGCTATCAAACGGGCCAACCCATGGTGGGGCGGGCCGACCCACCAAAAACTCACCTTTTGGCGGGTCGATGGGGGGCGACCCACCATCCTGGCGGGCTGAAAATCCTCAACCCAACCCAACCCAAGATGGGTTGTGGGTTAGGCGGGCCGGCCCATGGGTTGGATCACGACAAATAAAAATAAATAAATAATATTATAATTAATTATAAATATCATTTCATAAATAAATATTAATAGAGACATATTAATAAAAATTTTAATTATTGATTTAATGTGTGTAAATTTTATATAAAGTAATTAATACAAAAAAATTCACAAGTTTTATTAAAAAAATACATATATAACAATAAAAATAAAAATAAACTATTAATTTTCCAGTCCCGCGGGCCAACCCAGGCCCGCGGCGAGCCAACCCACGCGGGTCGCGGGCCTAGGCGGATTGGCCCATCCAGGCCCACCTTTTGTTGGGTTGAAAAAATTTCAACCCAACCCACTTAAATTGTATGGCGGGCCGTGCCAACCCAGCGGACCTAACCCAAATTGACGGCTCTAATATTGGGCAACGACGATGATGGATTGATGTTAGCTTATGCATGGTGATGTCAATGGGTTGATTTGTGACTAACTTCAAGTCATTTTATTTATTTATTGAACTAATTTATTTTTGATAAATTAAGTTTGTATTTGTTTAAAATAAATTTTGGAAAACTCTATCATGTGTTTTGATTCACATAAATTATTTTGATGATATAAAATAAGATTTACAAATTTTGTGAATCTATTCTATTAGTCAATATATTGCATGAGATATTGATTATGCAATTTGATGATAACTTTTCTGATTTGAGAATTTTTATATTTTAAGGATATATTGGGTTGTTACATTTTTATTCCATAAAATTTGATTATGGATTTTAAATTTCTCAATTTTGATTGTGGATGTAAATTTTGAATTTTTTAAAAATCATTTGATTAAGCTATCACTTTTTAAATGAATGATAAAATATTTTTATCACATGTTATTATCTTACATGTTTTGCAAATGTAGGAATACAAATTCAATGTGAAATGATATTCATGATATATCGAATGTTATTGTTGAAAGTAAAAGCTCAATTTGGTGCATACAAGAATTTGAAAAAAGGTACACTTGAATTTTCAGTTTCAATTCTTGTAATATCTTATTTATGATATTTTGTTCAAGAAAAAAAAATTTATGAAAGATGTCTGATTAATGTTGTCCGTTCTTTTAAGAGAATGTGACAGTGTTAATTAACACAGTTGATACGCTGTAGTTTAATTCTTCAAGGAAGAATATGTCATATCGTATGAAGCGAGATATGAATTATAAATTCGGTACAAAATATTGAGATATACGTCATAATCAAGTATTGTACTAAACGTACATCGGTATCTCGTATCACAATCGTACCTGAAGTACGTAAAAGATTTATTGATATCTATCAAGTAAGATATAAAAGTTTGTGGAGACTGTTGATGTCTACCCAAATCATATATTTCATCGTATGGTGATTGAATATCTGAAAGATCTTGAAGATCGTTTGATTGACGATGAAAAAAATGATGTGCTTGATATTATAGAATAGTGATACACAATATTGATGTATATGAAAATTTGAATCTAGTAGATATTGATTTGGTTTAAATAGTATATTACAAATCAATATTTCTAGAAGAGCTAAAGAGCTCCAAAAGTATCATTGATACAAATAATTTCAGAGTTTGACATAATGGATTGAATTGAGCATTTAAATTATATAAATAGTTGAAAAACTATTGATAATGCACAAAGATGTTGATGAATAAGCCAAAAGTTTTTGGATCGATAAATATGTGAAGTTTTTTGAATCAAAGATCCAGAAGATTTTATGAGTTCTTTTTGGATTATCAAATTTGATATCATTGTCATAAAAGCTCAAATTTATAGAAGTCCACATATTCTCTGGAATGAATAAATAACGTGGGCCCACGAATCGCAACATGATGTTTGTAAAAATACGTATTGAGAAAAACTTACAAAATATATAATCAAGACAAGCTTGATCAAAAGAGGACATGCATGCATATCACTTTTATGATTATAAATACGTTTGTTTAGTTGATTTATTTTGCCTCCAATCAACTACTAAACCATGAAAATAAATGCGTCATATTTGAGGATATCTGAAAGATATATTATAAATATTATGTCAAATGGTCATGTACTGAAAGTTAATGTTTGTGCGAGAAATGTACTACATAAATCTCTTGAAGAGATTGTAAATATGTTGGAAATAAATTGGATCTTATGATCAATTATTTTGAGCAATGAGATTTTATGACGCGAAATTCTCATTTGTTATTCTTGTAAAACAATGTTTCCAACATTTAGGGAGAGGAATTAGAAGATACAATAATATTTTTGAGATCTATCCCAATGAAATATAAAGTGAACATGGTGTTCAAAGTTTAAATCTCAAATATATTTGATCTTGTGTATAAGATCGTTTAGCTTCATTTATGTTCAAGTTGAACAATATATATAAATCGTCTTTAGTAATGAAACTCCTTTAAAGAAAATTAGTGAATGTCTCAATATGAAAAGAATAATGGAGGCTGGTCGTTATGAATGAAATCGATGTCCTGCAGGACCATATCTTATATTATTTGCAAGTAAATGAAAAAGGACTCTAGAAGCGTGAACGACCAATTATTTTAATGAATCCAATTTGGATTATGTTATTCCTGAAGAATAACAAGTATATTAAAATATGAGATTTCACAAATTATTTGGGATCGAAATGATATAATCATTCGTGTGTTTTGCTATTACGCAAAATGATGATTATTTTGAACTACAATTTGTTGAACTTTCAATAACAATGATATGTGGCAATATAAGAAAATTTTAGCAAAGTTTCTCAAAATATTTCAAGTGGATTATGAGAAAATATTTGCACTTGTCATGGACGTACTGATTTGATGGTGATACATATAGAAACATTCTCGAAGGATTCGATGCTCAAAATATTGTTTTTGTCAACTTGAAGAAGAAAAAAAGATATTTGGTCTTGAAGTACCATACCTATGGCAAAATTAGCATCTGAATCAATTTTTGGCAAATCAGTGCATAAAATTGAAATATTAAGAGTTAATAATTGAAAGTGATGCTTGCAAGAGGGGGAGCAATTAAAGTTGTAATCTTTTTTCCTTGTCTATGATTTTTTCCACATGGTTTTTCATAACAAGGTTTTTAATGAGGCAATTAACATATATCGCGAACTGTCGTACTTTTTTTTCTTCATTAGGATTTTGTCCCATTGGGTTTTTCTGATAAGGTTTTAACGAGGCGCATCCATCGACGGGAAGATATCCAAAGAAAATATATGATTTTGTACTCTTTTTCCTTCGTTCAGATTTTTTCCACGGGGTTTTACTGTAAAGGTTTTAACGAGGCAACACTCGAGTCCCGATGAAGTCCCGAACATCCATCTTGACAAATGGAGATTTTGAAGAATTGGTTGCTTGTGCAAATAATCATCTAAGAGGGAGTGTTATAAATATATTATTATTATAGATGATTATCTTATTAAAGATATGTGATCAAGATAAATATGTCAAGATAATATTTGTAAAAATTTGTATCTTGTAATCTTTCCATATAAATAGGGGTGATTGGGTTCAATGAAAATTGCACATGATTATTGACTCATATGAATTCTCTCTATTCATCTCTCTTATTCTTTTATGATTTATAACATAAAACATGTTTTGGAATGTTTATTTTTACCAAGTTTGGCGTATTTATCAGGCATGGCTTGAGGCCCTGAACAAACATTTTGTATGGTATCCGCTCCTCTTGTTTATGAACTTGTTAGTATAAATAATTTATCCTTGATGTTTGAAAACTAATTGATATCCATCCCGTCATTAAATGGTATCCGCCTCGATTTTTGAATCATATCAGCATGATAATCAAAGCTTGTTAAGTATTGGGAAAACAACTATTTTGGTCCTATAAGTTAGATAATCTTGGTTTTAGGTCCTATATCTATTGAAAGTAGTATAATAGTCCTGTAATTTTACTTTTTGTGCTATTTTGGTCCAATTTACATCAGAATAAATTAATTTGATTGTGAATTGCTGACTAGGCGACAGAGTAATCTGACATGTCATTATTTTATATGTGTCGGCTGCCATGTAGACTAACTAATAATATATTAATTAATTAATTAACTTGTCAACTGGGTAAATGAACAAAACATGATAAATACTCATAATATCAATTAAAACTTTCTTCCACGATCCTTAGCCCTTGAACCAGAAACCCTCATCTCTCAAGCCCTAATTTCTAATCTATCCATAAATAACAAATCAAAGCTGGAATTTGGTTGAAATTCATGAAAAACAAAAATCTTTTCGAAAAATATCCTAGAGGAAATAAAGATTTGACCGACAAATAAGAGTAATTCTTCTTCTTTTTCTTCTTTCTTTTTTTTCCCCTTCTTTTTTCCTGAAACTAGTGTGACCTAGAATTTGAATTTGGGTCATCGATCAAGTGTTCATGGGTGGATTAGAATTTGGAGGTTGAGAAACGAGGATTTAAAATTTTAGGGCTACCGACTGTGGAAGGTTTTTGATTGATTTATTATTATTATTATTATTATTATTATTATTATTATTATTATTTATCATGTTTTTTTATTTTTCCAGTTGGCAAGTTAATTAATTAGTTAGTTGGTCTACATGGCGGCCAACACATTTAAAATAATGTCATGTCAAATAACTCCGCTGTCTGGTCATTAATTCACGGTCAAATTAATTTACTCCAGTATAAATTGGACCAAAATAGCATAAAAAGTAAAGTTACAGAACTATTATACTACTTTCAATAGATACATGACCAAAAACAAAAAAAAATGTAACTTAGAGGACCAAAATGACTGTTTTCTCTTAAGTATTGCCAAAAGGTCGAAATTTAAAAATTTTAAGGTTATTATTATATTATTCAATAAATTAATACAGCGTACAGTGCCTTACGGAGACTCGGTGACTTCTAAAACTTTCTACATTCTTTATAATGTGTATATAATTCACTTGTACATGTAAGAATTGTGTAGAATCTCGTGGATAGAAGCATCTAGATTGTGTATACGGTAGAAGTTTTTGGATAACTGATATTCACGGTCGGACCAAATAGTTCTTAGTCGTTCATTGTAGAAAACAACTATTATAAATATGATGAAGTTTTCATTTGTAACCCACCAATATTTTTTCAAAGCACTCTTGTGTTCTTAGTTTAAGACTTGCACACACATCTTTGCAAAAGTTGTTTTGCTAGTACTCGCAATGGACGAAGTTAATGAGTAAAAGTCGATGATCTCAGAAGATCCAAGTCTGATAGTAATGTCTTGTGTTGTCCTACCTTCTTTATTATGAATGAGACCAACTTTAGTACATCATTTAATATAATCACATCCCAAAAAATAGAGAATAACGATAAATAATTTTGCGCTTTTAGTCATTTATGTTGTTATCAAAGTTCAGTTTCAATTCGTAGTTTTTTTTCCTTCCAATTTTAGTTCCTTTTACAATAAAGTTTACTTTTATAATATATGAATAATTTTTTCATTTAATTTATTTTAGTGTCATTTTATATTAGAATTCATATGGCGTTCAAATCATGCCACTTGTAAAGAAAATTGCAATCCTCTCCTACACTCCCTTCTACCATCCCTTCTAAATGTTTAATTTAGGTAAATAAGTATGCTATACAATCTATTATTCAGTTTATCTCCTACACTCTCTCCTATCATCCCTCCTACATGTTTAATTTAGGTAAATAAATATTTTATACAATCTATTATTCAATTTATCAATTAATATGTCTTT
Organism: Henckelia pumila; assembly: GCF_033568475.1. Taxonomy (NCBI): domain Eukaryota; kingdom Viridiplantae; phylum Streptophyta; class Magnoliopsida; order Lamiales; family Gesneriaceae; genus Henckelia; species Henckelia pumila. The sequence goes on from NC_133122.1 coordinate 44,987,001, forward strand.
CACATCTTACCTATATTATAATAAAAGAATATCTAATATTTATAGAAATATTAAAATATAATAAAAAAATTTACTTTAAATAAATTTTATTTAATTAATTGATATTCAATAAATCAGAATAATATATATTTTTAATATTCATATGCTTATACGTATGTGTATATATATGTATTATTGATAATAAAAATATTAAAACATTGATTAAAAAATAATTAAACAGTGATATTAAATTCAAATATAGCAAAATATAATAGAAGTTAGTTTTCTTAAAACTTTTGTTATCTTAAATTTTAATAAATCTTTTACATTTTGTTAAAAATTTTGTTATCTTAAATTTTAATAAATCTTTTACATTTTGTTAAAATTTTTGTTATCTTAAATTTTAATAAATCTTTTACGTTTTTATTCTGAATAATATGAATATATACGTATATATAAAATAATTTATTTTATTATGTATCAATATTTCAATAATTAAATATTTCTTATTAAATTATAATTATTTTGCTATATTTGAATTTAAATATCAATGTTTAATTATTTTTTAATCAATGTTTTAAATTTTCATTATCAATAATACATATATATATACACATACGTATAAGCATATGGATATTAAAAAATAGATATTACTATGATTTACTGAATATCATTTAATTAAATAAAATTTATTTAAAGTAAAAATTTTTATTATATTTTAATATTTCCATAAATATTAGATATTCTTTTATTGTAATAAAGGTATAATGTGGAAGATATATTAATTGATAAATTGAATAATAGATTGTATAGCATATTTAGTTATCTAAATTAAACACGTATGAGAGATGGTAGGAGGGAGTGTAGTAGAAGATTGCAACTGGTTTATCAATTTATTAATTAATATTATCTTTCACATCTTACCTTTATTACAATAAAAGAATATCTAGCATTTATGGAAATATTAAATATAATAAAAAAATCTATTTTAATAAATGTTTAATTATTTTTAATTAATGTTTTAATATTTTCATTATCAACGTATAAAACATATATATATATATACACACATACGTATTAACATATGGATATTAAAACATAGATATTATATTATTATTGCGGTGTATTGAATATCATTTAATTAAATACTGAATGTCATTTAATTAAAATAAAATTGAATTAAAGTAAAATTTTTTATTATATTTTAATATTTTCATAAATACTAGATATTCTTTTATTATAACAAAGGTAAGATGTGAAAGAGGTATTAATTAATAAATTGGATAATAGATTGTATAGCCTACTTATTTACCTAAATTAAAAATGTAGGAGGGATGATGGGAGAGAGTGTAGGAGAGTATGAAATGAAATGGCACTGAAATATTGACACATAAATTTTTTTATTTATTTATAATTCACTTCTTACCTTTATTATTGTAGTGACCCGTACCCAAAATGAGTAATTAACTTGGTAATTATGATTAAAATCGGGTAAAAATTGATTAAGGAATTTTCATATGGGTCTGAGGAGTTTGAAAATGGATTTAAAACACTAGATAATAGCCCGCAGGGTCCCGGTTTGAGGACAGTTCGAAGGGTCCGAACTAAAGATCCGATGGTCCGATCTGTAGTGTGGCAAGGTGTTTCGTGACGTCAGCAATGTGACGTCATCTGGGTGACGTCACGGATCGAGATCGGACGCTCCGATCGTAGGCTATAAATATGGGGTCCGAGGAGCTCATTTCTTGCACCATTTCCCTTCTCTTCGATCGGTTCTTAGTAGCTTTTGGGCGGTTTCCTAGCTTTTAGACATACCTAGAGAGTTGGCGAGGCGATCCGACGGTCGTAGCGGAGCTGTGTCCAAGAGTTTGGACTTTCGACAGCAACAAGTTGACGACGAACGCAGGTATAACTTTGGATTCTTAAAAATATTAGGGAGTATCTATTAGCGTAGTTAAGACTTTTAGAGAAATTGTAGTGACTCAGATAATATTGACTTGTAGGCGCGGACCATAGAGCGGTGTTACTACGATTTTGCCTAACTGTGATAGAGATACGTAAGTACTGACTGAGATAACCGGCATGATATATGATTTTATATGTTGCATTGTATGTGCTTTGTATCTACCATGTTTTATTGTTTTAGCACATACATGATTTACACTGGACTGCATCTCGTGAGAGGTAGGTCATGTGAGGGGAGGCTCAGCCCCGTATGGTTTTGTCTATCACCGGGATAGAAGCATCTAGACTGTGTATACGATAGAATTTTTTGGAGAGTTGATATTCACAGTCAGATTGAATAGTTCTTAGTCATTGTAGAAATCAACTAGTATAAATACGGTGAAGCTCTCATTTGTAAACCACCAATACTTTCTCAAAGCACTCTTGTGTTCTTACTTTAACACTTGGCTGCAAAAGTTGTTTTGCCAGTACTCGTTATGGACGAAGTTAAAGAGTAAAAACCGATATCTTAGAATATCTAAATCTGTTAGTAACGTCTTGTGTTGTCTTATCTTCTTTATTATGAATTGGACCCACTTTAGTACATCATTTAATATAATCACATCTCAAAAGATAGTGAATAACAATAAATGATTTTTTTTTCTTTTAATCATGTATGTTATTATCGAAGTTCAGTTTCAATCAGTAATTTTTTCCCCAATTTTAGTTCCTTTTACAAGAAAGTTTCATATTATAATATATGAAATAATTTTTTAATTTAATTTATATTAATGTCATTTTATATTAGAATTCATATGTCGTTCAAATCATGTCACTTGTAAGGATGTGTGCCAATTTTATCAAATTAAGTTAGCTAATAATAAAACAATATGTGAAGTCGACCTGTCGATCTCCACGTTCCTTTAACCTGTCTCATCCAAGAATTTATCATCTTTGGCTGTGTTTGGTTACCTTGATAGGACAATTGATGGATTGATAATTTGATGGATTATTAAGGGATAACGTAAATATTAATTAATATAATATGTTGTTTGGTATGAATGATAAAGTTAAATAAATAATATGTATCCTTGTTTGCTAACATGGATAACCCATGAGATATATATTAATAATAGGATATTTTCCAAAAATGCCCTCACCTACCGTGGGCAACCTTTCTACCACACAAGTAAAGATGAGGTTTATCCCGCAACCACCAATGATGGGAAAATTCCCATCTTCAGAGTCATTATCATTCAGCAGAACACAAGAAACAAAATCCTCCCGAAGGTATTTCATATTGTAAAATCATTTGGTTCTACATTGGCTACGTTGATCTCATATTTTATTGAAGAATTTGATGTAAGCTTTAATATAATTTGCACACGGTGTTGGAAATTATCAGTTATACGAGATCCCAACCTCTGTAATGGTTGGTAATTTATGTATTTTTTGTGTCGTAATTCTGTGCAGTATATGTTTAAAATAAATTTCTTGCGTTCTCGGTATAAATTTGTGTTCATTAATTTGTTTAGCTTCCCATTTTTTCGACCGAATGCCCAATGTATAGGTTCGAGGTGATGTACTGATATCCATGGGTGTGAATGTCATACTCCACAATTTATGGTTATGGAATCATCATTTTTGCATCTTCATAAAATTTTTAGATCCTATCACATGCCACCATATGAGCGTGTCCATATTCGAAATGATTGACATCTTCACTAATGTTTCTTGAACACATATAAGCCACATCTCTGGAGGCACATTATTCCCTGAACATTTCTTTTTGTAATTGAATTTGATACCATTCTTGTATATTGGAAGTGTAGTATTATTGTGATTTTGCAGATTCAAATACACATAAGTGGAGCAGTGATCGGAAATGGTGATGTCTTCACTTCCCAGATACAACCAATTTTCGTTGAGATTTAGTTCTTGTATGCAAATTAATTTTCTCTTTTGTTTTTGTATCTGTCAGGGCAAAACATATGTAGTTTTCAAGGGACGAAACCCTGGAATTTATAATAGTTGGCCGGAAGCAGAAGACGAAGTTGTCGGATTCAAATACTCGTTGCACAGTTCTTATCCTACTAGAGAAGAATCAGTGAAGGCTTATGCTAACCACATGGCGAAGCGTCAATCAAGGCAAGCCCCTTGTACTCCCCACAGCGAAGGATCTAGTTCAACGGCAACTTCAACGTCGGGTCAAACCAATGAATCAAACACCATGAGGCAACTTATCGACGCACAGATACAGTTGGCACATGAGCAAAGGCAAAATGCCTTAAGGGTTGCAAAAATATATGACGGAATTGAGAAAAAGTTGCGGTCATTTAGCTTCAAAGACGATGCTAATTAATGTATGCTATTCAAATATGCTACTTTGGCCACCACATATGTTGTATTTTGTGTAGTTTTCCCTAAACAAGGAGTGTAGTACCTCTGTTATCTCATGTTACAAGACATGTGTGGACAACACATTTGTGTAGCTAACTGTACGTTTGTGATCTATTATAAAGATCTTGTTTGTTGTATGATTTTGATTTCATTTCAGCCTATATTATCATATACCATGCTACAAACCAATTTACATGTTCCACTACCGTGTTCTAGTTTTTAAAATTTTGCAATGTAAATCACTTAATTTTTTTACACCATCACTTACTTTTCTAAACTTACTTTATGATTATATTTTGTTAGAACATATTAATTAATCTTCACAATTTTATATTACTTATCATTCTCATTTGTCTGTCAACATGGCCCATGCTTCTGCTACGATATTGGACTCCTTATTTCATGAATTAAACTTCTGAAGAGTTGTGAGATCTTTCCAACCACAATATATTTTTTACTTCATGGTAGATTTGATGCACAACCACCAACATCTTGTCATAATAACTCAACTCATTGTAGCAAAAACTGTTTTCATCACTCGTTCAGGCAACTTTGGTGGTTGATCTCATTAATGAGGAGACCCATCTGTAATATATATATCTACATTGCTCGAGCAATATATCCCTTCATAAACGCACCCTTATCATTCAAAGGAAATATGAGCGATTCTGTAGGATCCTCCTCCAAACCATCATCAACCAACGACACTGTCTCCATACCCACTGAAATATTTCTTATATCAAGTAGTGATTCTGAGGATGAATATGTAGAAGTTGTGCAGCTATCTTCTGAAGATGAGGCGGATGATCCACCATCAACTAATACGAATGATGATATTCCCGTGCAAAATGTGGTTGACGTTGTCGCCCATGACAAGGCCATTGTTACCGACAAAGTGGATGGAGAAGGAGAGAAAACATTAGCTATCGATGCAGAAGCTCTTCGTAACGACCCGACGGTAGTCATCTGTAGTGACCCTGCATGGAATCACCTACTAACTGGCAACTAATAACATGCATTAAACTTAATACATCAAAATACTTAACAGAGTAAAACGTGCGGAAACATAATCCATAATTTACATATCAGCTTAGTAATATAATCCAGGCTTAAATCTGTAGTGATACAACCAAATCGAAATTCTTAAAAGTAAACATTATACAGCTAATAAATCGTGCTGTATAAAAACTTTCAAAGCTCCTGCTCCCTAGTCCTGCCTTGAACTACCAGCTCCGTCCATCCTGCGACCTGCCCCATGGAATAGGGTGTCCAAGATAACAACTAGGATGTGAGCGCTACGCCCAGTACATAGACATGAGTAAACATATGTATATAATGCATGTTACATGATGACTGGTAAAAGATCATCTGAAAAATCATGCTCAGAACCGGCGCCATATGAGTGCTGCCACCGCACGGATCAACCTCTGGGTGCAACCACACTCGTCTAGTACACCAGAGTAGACAGACATAAATTCCCCCGCCGTCGCGGTACTCTCAGTGACAGACTATCGAGTATAGAGCTGAGCGGCTCTATAATCAGGTATAACAAGGTATAGGCTCAACGTGTATATGCACATGACATATGAGTATAGAAGACGGTAAAGCATACATCATGCCATATAATAATGCCAAATAAATGCAACATATAAACATGTATACTCGCTGGCAATCTCAGTCAATGTGTACGTACCTCTAGGCTAGTTCAAGTATAATAGGATCCTAGGTTCCAAGCCTATATTCAAAAATTCATCGTATCACTACATAAATTCTATAAGCCTTAACTAAGCTAATAAGTACTCCCAAAACTTAAATAGATTCCCGGACCATACCTTCGTCCGTAGTTAGCCCTTTGGAGTTGCTAGTCCTGGATGACTATAACCACACCTTGGTTATTCCAGAACCTCTATTATAACCGATAGGGCCCTCAAGTGTATATCTCACACTATATAACTGAAGAAGGAAACTCGGGAATTCGTAATTGAAAATGAACTCTGAACGGCCCTATTTATAGACAAATTTCTCGGCCAGGATCGGAACTTCCGATTTCGGAATCGGAGCTTCCGATCCAGCTCATTGCGTGCATGTATGCCACGCCAGGATTACTTCCGATCTACGATCGGAGCTTCCGATCTACTCTATGATCAACACTTGTCAAAACTCGCGATTGAGTCATCGATCATTTCTGGCAGCTGGGGATCGGAACTTCCGTTCCAGGATCGGAGCTTCCGTTCCGATCGGAGCTTACTATCCAGGATCGGAGCTTACTATCCAGGATCGGAGCTTACTATCTGGGATCAGAGCTTACTATCCGGCCCAAAATTAAAAAGCCCAAATTTTACTTCTGAATTTCAATAACACTCCGAAATTGGTTAAATACCAACCCTTAATCATGTTTAACATATTATTATCTTAAAATGGTTTCTGGGTTACTACATTCTCCCCACCTTTAGATATTTTGTCCGCGAAATAACATCTAAAGATAAATCAAGATAACAATATGAAACATCAAACCATGTCTTATTACAACAACGGTAATTACAGCTTACATGGTAATCAAAAATACAAAGCAAACAACTCAGGATATTCTGCTCGCATACGACTCTCAGTTTCCCAAGTTGCTTCTTCAACGCCTCGGTGCTGCCACTGTACCATCACAAGTGGTATAGTCTTGTTACGAAGAAATTTCTCCTTCCTGTCTAGGATACAGATTGGTCGTTCAACAAAAGACAGATCTGGCTCTAGCTGAATATCAGTAGACTGAATCACATGAGATTCATCAGCTATGTACTGTCGAAGCAACGACACATGAAAAACATTGTGTATATTGGAAAGAGATGGCGGTAAAGCCAAACGATAAGCAACATCTCCGATCTTCTCCAGTATCTGGAAAGGCCCAATGTAACGAGGAGACAACTTGCCTTTCACACCGAATCTCATCACCTTCCTGAAAGGTGATACTCGCAGAAAAACATATTCACCAGGCTCAAACTGAAGTGGCCTGCGGCGAATATTCGCATAACTGGCTTGTCTATCTTGAGCAACTTTGATCCTATGCTTGATCAAATCTACCTTGTCTACAATCTGCTGCACCAATTCAGGACCCTCGACTTGCCGTTCCCCGACTTCATCCCAGAATAACGGAGTACGACACCGTCGACCATACAATGCCTCGAAAGGTGACATATCAATACTACGATGATAACTGTTATTGTAGGCAAATTCAATCAAATGTAAATGATCCTGCCAAGATAAACCAAAGTCCATGACAGAAGAACGTAGCATATCCTCCAGCGTACGAATAGTGCGCTCTGACTGCCCATCAGTCTCCGGATGATACGCAGTGCTCAAACTCATAGTGGTACCCAATGCCTGCTGAAAACTACCCCAAAAACGTGAAGTAAATCGCGGATCTCTATCACTGACAATACTCACTGGAATCCCATGTAATCGCACAATCTCATGGATATATAAGCGTGTCATGCGATCATAAGAATACTCCCGGTTATAAGGAATAAAGTGTGCTGATTTCGTCAAACGGTCAACAACGACCCAGATAGAATCACACTGACGTGACGTCATAGGTAAGTGGGTGACAAAATCCATAGTTACGTGCTCCCACTTCCATTCGAGAATCTCAAGATTCTGCAGTAATCCACCTGGTCGTCGATGTTCAGCCTTGACCTGTTGACAAACCAAACATCTCGAAACAAATTGATACACACTTCGCTTCATCCCCTTCCACCAGAATCTAGTTCGCAAGTCCTTATACATTTTCATACTTCCAGGATGAACTGATAATCGACTCCTGTGAGCTTGAGATAGAATATCATTCCTGAGCTCCGCAACATTAGGTACAACCACTCTATTGGATAGACACAATAAACCATCTGCCTGAAAATGGAATCCAGATGTATTAACTCCATTGGCTAGACGTGCCAATCGCTGAGTCTTAACATCAGATATCTGAGCATCTCTGATCCGAGAATACAATGCTGGCTCAGATAGAATAGTATACAAACGAATCTCATTCCTCCCTTTCTTATGCTTGAGCGTAAAACTCAATGAACAGCACTCTTGAATCATATGAGATATTTCATTAGTCTGAAGTGCAGACAGTCTCACCTGCCGACTCAAGGCATCAGCAGTAAGATTAGCAGAACCTGGATGATATTTGATTTCACAATCATAATCCTTCAGAAGATCCATCCAGCGTCTCTGTCGCATATTCAACTCTGCCTGAGTGAATAAATACTTCAAACTCTTGTGATCCGTAAATATCTCAAATTTCTTGCCATAAAGATAATGTCTCCAAATCTTGAGCGCAAATACAATGGCGGCTAACTCGAGATCATGCACTGGATAATTACTCTCATGTGACTTCAACTGTCGAGAAGCATAGGCAATAACATGTCCATGCTGTGTAAAAACACATCCTAACCCCTGACCAGAGGCATCAGTATAGACAACATAACCTCCTGATCCAGAAGGTAGAGCTAACACAGGTGCAGTAGTAAGACGTCTACGCAACTCGTGAAATGACTCCTCACAATCCGAGGACCAAATTAAGGTAACATATTTCCGAGTAAGCTGAGTCAAAGGCCTGGCCAACTGTGAAAAATTCTCGATGAACCGACGGTAATATCCCGCTAGACCCAAGAAACTACGAATCTCAGCAACCGTTGTCGGACGAGACCAGTTCAGCACTGCCTCTATCTTACTAGGATCAACAGATATCCCTTCACTTGAAATCACATGACCGAGAAATACTACCCGATCAAGCCAGAATTCACACTTGCTCAATTTCGCATATAGCTGCTTATCTCGTAACGTCTGTAGAACAATCCTCAAATGTTGTGCATGCTCATCCTTGTCATGAGAATAAACAAGAATATCATCTATGAAGACGATGACAAATCTATCCAGATAATCTCGAAATACCTGATTCATCAGATTCATAAAGACTGCCGGTGCATTCGTCAAACCGAATGGCATCACCAGAAACTCATAATGCCCGTATCTGGTTCTGAAATCAGTCGTAGATATATCTGAGTCTCGTACCCGCATCTGATGGTATCCAGATCTCAGATCTATCTTTGAATAAATAGAAGTACCCTGTAGTTGATCGAACAGATCATCAATTCGCGGCAAAGGATACTTATTCTTGATGATGACACGATTCAACTGCCTGTAATCAATACATAATCGTATCGATCCATCTTTTTTCTTGACAAACAAAACAGGTGCTCCCCACGGAGAAACACTCGGACGAATATATCCCTTATCAAGCAGATCTTGCAACTGTTGTTTCAATTCCCTCATCTCTGACGGTGCTAGACGATAAGGTGCTCGGGATATAGGCGTAGTTCCTGGTACTAGATCAATACCAAATTCAACCTCTCGAACCGGAGGAAAACCAGGAATCTCATCAGGGAATACGTCAGGAAACTCGCTGACAAACGGTAGCTGATCAATACCCGTACTACTCATGGACATATCAACTGCATAGATGAGGTAGCCCTCCCCACCTGACTCCAAGACATGACATGCCTTCAGAGCCGAAACAAGTGGCATCGGAGGTCGCGCACCCTCACCATAAAAGTACCAGCTATCACCCTCAATGGGATGAAACTGTACCAGACGCTGATAACAATCCACAGTAGCGTGATACAAAGTCAGCATATCTATTCCCAAAATACAATCAAAATCCGTCATCGCTAATATCATCAAATTAGCCGATAACACATTACTCTCAAACTCCAGAAGGCAACCCATCACTAGACGCTTAGTTACTACCTCCTGTTCCAACGGAGTAGATACAACTAAATCCATATCTAATGATACGTAAGGTAATCTATGTCTATTAACGAAGCGACTAGAAATAAAGGAATGCGATGCTCCAGTATCAATTAATACAAGTGCAGGAATACCACATAACAAGAAGTTACCTGCCAACATGCGATCGCTTCCCTCAGTAGCCTGCTCCTGAGACAGAGCAAACACCTGCCCTTGAGTCTGGGGACGATAACCAGAGGAACTCTGTGGTGCTGGCTGCTGACGTGGAAAAGTAGAAGCCTAAGATCCAACCTAGGATCCCGATCCACTAGCAGAACCCATGCGCTGAGGACAATCTCTCCGCAGATGTCCCTGCTGACCACAAATATAACAAGCCCCAGTAGCTCTCCGACATGAAGCTACAGGATGCTTCCCACCACAGTGGCTACAAAACTCCTCCTTCTTCTTCTTCTTCCCAAAACGGAACATACCTCGTGAACCACGAGATCCAGATGAAGTAGTAGGAGTAGAAGAAGACGTAGGTACAGATGGCACAACAGATTGAGCTCGAGGCTCAACAAATCCACTAGGCTGTGCTGGCATCATCAACTGTCCACGCCTGTTGCTGGTCTCCACAAGACGGCAACGTTTCACCAAAGTCTCATAAGATACCGGGTCATCACAGACGACAACCTGAGAGTAGATATCTTGGTTCAGGCCTTGCAGAAAGATATCATACTTCGACGCATCACTCGCATTAATATGAGGACTGAAAGGTAGCAGATCAAGAAATCGCTGCTGATACTGATCAATAGTCATTGATCCTTGCCTCAAAGTAAGCAACTCCATAGATCGTGCTTGGCGAACAGCCGGAGGAAAATACAATTTCTGAAACTCCCGACAGAAATCCCCCCAAGTCACCTGTCATCTCTCAGTACATGCCTGAGCAACCTTGGCATCCCACCAAAAACGTGCTCTATCCTCTAGAACGAATTCTAGAACTTCCAGTTTCTGCTCCTCAGTACACTCGAAAGCTCGGAACGTGCTCTCAAGTTTAGACATCCAGCTTCTAGCTTGTTCAGGATTCTCGCCTCCCACTAAGGGTTTCGGTCCTACCTGCATAAACTTATTAATAGTATAGCGACGTCGACCCTCATGAGGACGATGTTGATCATCCTGATGATGATGGCGACGATGATGATGACCACTTCCCTGGCCAACACTACCGTGACTCTCGTTAGCCATATCCTGAAAAGAATTGCACATTAAAATCCCAAATGCGCAAGAATTACTCTAACTAATTCTAAATCTCAAGTACTAATCCCAAAATCTATGCATGCTCTGATACCAAAAATGTAGTGACCCTGCATGGAATCACCTACTAACTGGCAACTAATAGCATGCATTAAACTTAATACAACAAAATACTTAACAGAGTAAAACGTGCGGAAACATAATCCATAATTTACATATCAGCTTAGTAATATAATCCAGGCTTAAATCTGTAGTGATACAACCAAATAGAAATTCTTAAAAGTAAACATTATACAGCTAATAAATCATGCTGTATAAAAACTTTCAAAGCTCCTGCTCCCTAGTCCTGCCTTGAACTACCAGCTCCGTCCATCCTGCGACCTGCCCCATGGAATAGGGTGTCCAAGATAACAACTAGGACATGAGCGCTACGCCCAGTACATAGACATGAGTAAACATATGTATATAATGCATGCTATATGATGACTGGTAAAAGATCATCTGAAAAATCATGCTCAGAACCGGCGCCATATGAGTGCTGCCACCGCACGGATCAACCTCTGGGTGCAACCACACTCGTCTAGTACACCAGAGTAGACAGACATAAATGCCCCCGCCGTCGCGGTACTCTCAGTGACAGACTATCGAGTATAGAGCTGAGCGGCTCTATAATCAGGTATAACAAGGTATAGGCTCAACGTGTATATGCACATGACATATGAGTATAGAAGACGGTAAAGCATACATCATGCCATATAATAATGCCAAATAAATGCAACATATAAACATGTATACTCGCTGGCAATCTCAGTCAATGTGTACGTACCTCTAGGCTAGTTCAAGTATAATAGGATCCTATGTTCCAAGCCTATATTCAAAAATTCATCGTATCACTACATAAATTCTATAAGCCTTAACTAAGCTAATAAGTACTCCCAAAACTTAAATAGATTCCCGGACCATACCTTCGTCCGTAGTTATCCCTTTGGAGTTGCTAGTCCTGGATGACTATAACCACACCTTGGTTATTCCAAAACCTCTATTATAACCGATAGGGCCCTCAAGTGTATATCTCACACTATATAACTGAAGAAGGAAACTCGGGAATTCGTAATTGAAAATGAACTCTGAACGGCCCTATTTATAGCCAAATTTCTCGGCCAGGATCGGAACTTCCGATTTCGGAATCGGAGCTTCCGATCCAGCTCATTGCGTGCATGTATGCCACGCCAGGATCGGAACTTCCGATCTACGATCGGAGCTTCCGATCTACTCTATGATCAACACTTGTCAAAACTCGCGACTGAGTCATCGATCATTTCTGGCAGCTGGGGATCGGAACTTCCGTTCCAGGATCGGAGCTTCCGTTCCAATCGGAGCTTACTATCCAGGATCGGAGCTTACTATCTGGGATCGGAGCTTACTATCCGGCCCAAAATTAAAAAGCCCAAATTTTACTTCTGAAGTCCAATAACACTCCGAAATTGGTTAAATACCAACCCTTAATCATGTTTAACATATTATTATCTTAAAATGGTTTCTGGGTTACTACATCATCATTGATGATACCACTAGTGACTCGGATTACCCACGCAGCTCGCAGTCATCGAACTCACTATCTTAATATGGGTATATTAGTATGGTTTGGTGATTGTCCCTACTATTTTGTACCACATTGACTATGTTTTGCATCCCGGAAATGATGTCTAAAGTATTTCCGTTGTAAGTAAGTTGTGGTTAACTTTTTGGCATATGTATGTTGGTTGTAGGGAACATATGAAAGTCGGTAGACGGCAAAAATGTACAATCACCACTAAACCATTTTCTAGTGTTGAACTTATGTTGATGCATAATGATATGGTTTTCTATTACAAACAAAATCTCTCTGTTTGTATCATTTCTCTAGCGATCTGGAGATGCCATCTTACCATCGAATACATAGTTCAGAAAGCACCTATAATCATTTAGTATATTTGCAAAAACTAACATTTGACTAACACATCAACAAAACAGGAACATGTTTATACACCAGCCAACAAAATACATGAATGACAAAATTCCAACTTCAAGAATGCCATCAATACCAACACATGAAATTAATCCCAATTGAAGAAATCGTAGAAGACATAATAATTGAAAATACATTAACAGAAACTTTCATTACATCCAAGAATAGGTCATAGTATGGTTGTTTGTATCACCAATAGATAAATTTACAATAGCCCAATATAATAGAATACCACGCACATCAAAACTACATTAGGGGAGAAAATAACTAAACCGTTGGGTGGCTATGCCTTCAAAAACATCTTGGATGGGGATTCTGTTCAAAATATGATACCAATCAGGAATCCTTACTGATCCTTCAGCAACCTGTTCACCAATCGTATTCTTCCCGGTTCAGACAATCGTTGGAATAGTGCCAAGTCATTGTGATTGTTGAATAACAATGATGCCGCAACAATCTTCTCGTCATCTGTGAATTTATGTATACCCTCCAATGCCTCGAATACCTTGTCTTGAGCAACTGAAATCTTATCTTCAGCACCGAGCGTCACCACCAACTCGCTTAACGTATCTTTCGTGATATGAGACAAGTTGTTAATCGCATCGATAATGGAATCATCATCAGTAACTGGCTGCTTTCGTTTCCTCATTTTTGAAGTGGCACATGTTGTTGGTTTGGATGCTGGAGATTCAGTTTCACCTACTGAATCATCAAAACCAGTTGGAATGTACGAATTTGTAATTTCCAGATTGACGACATCAGTTGGTTCCAATGCTAAAACCTCCTGGAGTGCACGATGGTAGCCCTTTGAATGATCACCCGCTGCTCGTTTGTACCCAAAAATCTCACACCAATCGTCGTAAAGCGTCCACTGCTTGTGCCTCAGTGACTTCAATTTCGGATCTGCCTGCGTGTATTATTGAATAAATTATAGGTAACCTATCAACAATGCATATTATTTCTAAAGGGTCGAGAGTACCTTAACGATCGACTCCCAGGTTTCGTCAGTAGCATCGATCGTATGATTGGTGTCGTTCCATCCAAATCCACTCCGACTTAATATAGTCACCAACGAACTGTAGGCTTTCTTCCATACATGCATCTTCGAGTTTATATGGGGACTTCCACGTAACGTACAACCAGGAATTGACTTATGCAATGCTTGCTCTAGTAAAGATAAATAACCTGCTCTAAATCCATTTTCACTTCTCCAACCCTTTGTCACCAAGTCCTTTAGAGATTGGATCAAACATTCTTCTTCTTTTGTACTCCAACTACGTCTTGTCTTCTCAGCTTTCTTGAGCAGACCGATCCCACTTGCCGAGCTCGTGCCACTGTCCATCACCAACTGTATATAATATATTCAAGAAAACACACAAATGTGTCAACCTGGTCAATGCATGTTTAGACGAAGTGATTGAAAAATATTTAGCATCAGTAACTTAAACATTCATAGATAACGGAAGAAACCAAGTCACTTCAATAACTTCGGCAGCTAAACATGGTCTTGAGAACAAATACATGGTAAAATAATACTCAACGTCACACAAAGTAATGAAACCATAAAAAATACAAGGAAAGCTTAATTATTGGTGTTCCACATTGACAGTGCAAGTTGCTCTCTCCAATCATCCCACAACTCAGAAGATTGCACTGTACTGATGAAACCAGTTTGGGATTCATCAGCCACACAAGCATATTCTTCGCCAACTTCTTCTAACGAGTCATCTGGCATTTGAGATCTGATAAAATTATGTAACAAAATACAAGCGAGAATAATCTGGTTTTGCACGCTCAAAGGGTAGAAAGAGGGACTTCGCAGTATTGCCCATCTTTTCTTCAATAGACCAAACGCTCTTTCAATTACATTTCGAGCCTGGGCATGCCGCCAATTAAATAATTCCTTGTAATTTTCCGGTCCACCCTCACGATGACCCCATGCATCCCTGTGATACCTTACTCGTCGATACGGAGTTAAAAATCCCTCGACGTTTGCATATCCATTATCACAGAGATAGTAACAACCTACAGGAAATTGAAAATCAACCTATAATTTTTCAAATGTGAAGAAGAATTTTTCTGATTTAAATTAATGAATTATCTACAAAAACATAACACAATTTTATAATTTATAATTGTGAAATTACCTACTGGAACCTTAAAAAAATCAACCTCTCGCGTCAATGCATTTCGAAGAACTCGAGCATCTGCTGCAGAGCCTTCCCACCCAGTCAAGGCGTAAATGAAGTTCATATTCTGATCGCATACTCCAAGGACATTCACAGCTAATATTCCTTTTCTAATCCTATACTTTGCTTTATCTCGTGTAGAGACATGAACCGGAATATGTGTTCCATCCAATGCACCAAGACACCCCTACAATTAGTTGAAAAAATAACAGGTTGCAGATAACAGAAATATGGATTGATATGCATTAGGGTAATCCAAATTCAGAACAAAGCTTTACCTTGAACCATTTCCATGTATCGTTGGTGCAGTTTACATCAACCGCGGTTGGTTTGATAAGCAGAAGAAGATATAACTTCAGAACGGAGTGCAACACTTCATGAAAATAAGCGCTAATGGTTTGACCGCTACGTCTATAATTGTGGCCCACAACACGGTTTTTTTTATGGTGCGCCAAAATAGACAAGAACATCGCTACTTTCTCCTCCACTGTCACATATCTTGAATCTGCTACACCCCCTATGGTACTTACAAGGTAACAAAGTCTTCCAAATGCGTTTCGAGTCATTCTTAAGTTTATTAAACATTGAGCATCTCCAGCATCAATAATCCTACGCAAATGACTGATTTGACTAGGGATCTTATTGACCATATTGTATATAGAGCATCTCTTCGAATGGTACGACGTCTTTTTCTCAACCTCCTTCTTCGTAGGTATATTAGAAGGCATATCAACAACATATTTCGACAAAGCAGTTGTTGTACGACGAGAAATATTAGAAGTTTCCTACGTCTATTATCCATCTTGCAACAAATCTCAATAATCCAAAAATATTTTGTGTAAGGCACCAGCCAAGTCGTTGAAATCAATTAAACCGAAATACATACAAAGAACATAAGGATCACAAGATAACACATTCATTCACATTCACATAGAATAAAAAAAAAATGGATGTCTCAAATTGAAAAGGACGAGCAAACAGCACACAGTAACACGATCTAACAGTTTGGCCAAAATTATTATTAATAACAATGGAGATGCGTAAGAATGCGTAAGTAACAGAACTAGATGAGAATGCTAAAAAACAAGAAATGCCCAAATCAATGAAAGAAATGCAGAAATAAGTCACAAATGGTTGGAGAAGTAATAGAATGGGTATAAACATGTAAATCAGTAGCTCAACCAAACAGATACCTCCGAAGAGCAGAGTTTTAGTTGCCCGTCGAAGACTAAAACATGTGAGAATTGCAGATTGTAAATCAAAGAACAAAGCAACTCTTCTTACCTTCGAAGCGGGAACAAGAGGGAATAGAGGACGAAGACTGCGTGCTGAATTAAATGCTAGGGCAAAGGGTAGAAAGGTAAAATATGATGTAATAAAAAGTACTGTTGAATTGTGAGTCAATTAATACCGTGTCCAAGGCATTGACAACAATACCATAAATTCCTTCATGAATAGTGGAATAATGTCGGGCCCTTGGTATAAGCAGATTTTGTTTAAAATGATACCAAACATTTGATTACTCCGCTGTCCCAAGCTAATCTGCCCTACCAAACTGGCCCTCTATATTTGAATGTTTTTGGCGGTTCTAAATCCATTCGCACGTGAACAATCACCACATCTAACCTCTTTTCTGATTAATATATTTAGGCTCTGTTTGGTACCATTTTAAACAAAATCTGCTTATACCAAGGGCCCGTCATGCCGTTACTATCCACAATGAATTTTTTTTAATGCTATGTATGTTTATAATTACAAATGAACGTATAAAGTTGCTAGATTGAGTACTTGGAATGTAAAAAAATTTCCAATACAATAATTTATATTGTTGAGTTAGGTGTTTTGAAAATTCTTTCGAAGTATATATTATTTTGTTCATGATTTTGTTGAGTTAAGTATTTTGCAAATTCTTTCGATGGATAAGATATTTTGTTCACGATCTCTCTCGTAGGTTCGAGATTATGTCACGAACAGGCTCATTATTGAAGAATTGGAATGGAAGAATGAATAGTAGGTTCGAGATTATGCACGAACAGGCTCACTGTTGAAGAATTAGAATGGAAGAATGAAAGCGAAAGACCTTGGCATTTGAAAGAAATTTGGGAATAATAATATTATTATTAATATATTAAAGGAATATTTTTTTTTTCCAAATCAAGAAATCGTATTCTTTTCAAAATAAGTAGTTTCCAATATCAATCGGAAAAATAACTTCAAAATCCTATCCGTTCTTAGTCTACAAATTTAATCGAATGTCATGGACCTTTCAGAATTTGGAACAATAATACAAAGTTGTCGACTTATTCTCTCTCGCAAATCTTTCTTTGAAATTTGTTTTGCTAGGAGACAAGCGAATATTGTTGCTCATACCTTGGCTCGAGCAGCCTATTTTTATGCTAGTCCTACTATTTATTACAATGCTCTTACTTTTTTAAATGATGTACTGACTGGTGATTGTATTGGCTCCTTTGTTTGAATAACATGATTGTTTGATTTCAAAGAGTTGTCGCATCACTTGAATTAAACAAAAGGCAAGGACAAAAAAATAAAATTCAATTCAGTTGTGAATCGAATAACCTGTTGGCCAAATATTATTTGCGTTTGAAGAATAAAGTAATTCGAAAACGAATTTCAAAACTTTACAGAAAACTACGTAAAACAGTTCAAGAATTTTGATTGGCATCACCAGAGAAAAATGTCACACAAATTCAGAATTCTTTCTTAATCTGACCAAATCAATCTAATACATAATATGCATATAAAAACCATAATACTGTAGTATGTATTGTTTATTTACGAGAATAAAAAATAAATGCATTAGCCGAGAACCTCAACTTTTGACTAATTTAAGATATCAAGTCTGCAACCAGTAATATCCTAACTCTCCTTCTTTTTTATCGTGGAAGATTTCCGATCGTCTGGAATATAGGACACCCAGAAAACAGGCAGAATCGTGCATGCCGCCTGTATCAACAGCCCTCGTGGCAAACCCTGGAAATTGTCCCCTGTTACTCCAACGAGGGATGCAAGGGCGACGCCAAAGTAGCCACTCACAATAAAAGCAAGAGCGATGGCGGACATAACAAAGGCCATTACAGAACCCTCGTACCCCGGTGGGCAGAGTTGCCCCATTAGAACGGTAAAAGGTAGAATCTTGAAGAAGTATAGAACCTCGAGCAGGCCTGAGAATACGATAACGTACAAGGAGTCAGGGATGCCAATGCTCTTGTATACACCATTGACAAATAAATAATCTGATATCATGAACACGGCCATTGAAATCTGAACGGCTGCGATTAATTTCCTTCCTGAAATGGACTTGAGATGTCGATTATATACAACGCCCCAAAGAAGCATAGCTGCTTGCCCGAAAACCTTTGATATCCCAAGGAGTGATGATTCGATATTTAGGTGCTGTGTTTGGTAGAAGAACATAGTGCCGGTTAAGGCTGGAATTATGGCATAGGATAGAGCAAACCAGATTATTGAGTAAAAGATTTCTGGTTTCTGCAGTGCGGCTAAGAGTTCCGATAGCTGCTTCTTAAAACTTACATTGGATGGACTTTTTGGTAGGTCTAAGGTATCCTCACTCACAAACATTGTCACCAAGAACTGTAAACATAGAAGAATACCGAAGATAAGGAACATAATTCGAGGTGAAAATTGATCGATAGATATGCCTCCAATGAAGTTTCCTAGCACCCCACCAATTGACGAGGCCATCCAAGTAAAAGACTGGAGAGCACCGGAAGAAGATGATTTGACGTTTTTCGAAGAGGTGGGTTTTTTACCGGTTTCCGCAACTATGGCATCATTAGCAACCTCAACTATTGAAGCACCAAGATTCCCGAGAAGGAGATACACAGTGATTGAGAAGAATGAGGAGTATGTTGTGGCAAAAATTGCTATAGCCAACCATGCTACTGCTTGTAAAAACACTGCAAGAATATTCATAGTTGTTATTTCACAAACCAATGTCCATACACTCAAAATTCTTTGGTAACAGCGATGATGAGCTATCAAATACGAGCACCGCAATTGAGATTGAAAACACCAATAGGGAGGAATCATGCACTCGCAGAATTTGATATCATTCAATCGATCATGCATCAAAAGGGAAAATGATCTACTCTTCTTGCAACACAAATAAGGAAAAAATAAATCTCACAGGTCCCCACATCCCCCGGTAGCGACTACGAAATCTATTACCAAATCAGCCATATGACATGTATTTTGCATTTCTAACAAGCAGGACTATACACTAATACTATTATGGAAGAGAATTCTGCCAGATAAACCACAAGCCAAAGAGATAATGAATGACAGGGGTCATTTTCACATAATCTAAATGACAATTGAAAATCAAGCATGTTTTAAGTAAGATTAACTTAAATTTCAGCATCAAACTGCCAGATAACAAGGCAGCAATGACAAAAACAATAATCGAAACAAGAACAAAATCTTAAAAAGATGTAAAACCAAATTATATCGACTGCCGTAGGAATCACAGGCTCCAAACATTCAAACGTAGTTACCTTAAGATGATGAACTAAGAAGATCATCAACTTCTTCAAGAAACAAAATGACGCGTAAGTTACATACAGAACCAACCAAATTCAGTTCAAGATAAGAAGAAAATTTAAAAAGCTCAGCTTTATACGATGGAACCTAATTATGATTTTCAAGGTGAAATAAACTGAAAAATGGTTACCTCCAATGGCGATGTATGGGACACGGTGCTGGCCAAAGATGTAGAATGAATCAGAGAGTATTCCATAGAAGGGTTTTGCAACCATGGGCAAGTTGGCTGAATTCTGAAGAATTTGCAGAGTGGAGGGATCCATTTTCAACCCATCTTTGAGGAAGAAATTCACACCCATCCATGGAAAGCATCTCAATCCTTGAACCCAGTACCCTATTCCAAGCAACAGTTTCCGATTCCTATCAATCTCACTCTCGCGCGACACCATTCCGGCACCTCCGACTGTAAAATAATAAACCAAATTTCACCCAAAAACCTTCAAGATTCAGCCTTTCAACTGTAGGAATCCCTACACCAACTGGGTTATTCTATAAATAGCTCCGAATCGTCAAGAATCGTCGGGAAAATCACCAGAACAGGGCCCCCCACCACCCACACCTGCGGACAATCAACATTCGATTCACATAAAAATATATATATACAAAAGGACACGTTGTGGTTAAGAGGAGAATAGGGGGTGGCAGTGTTGGGGAAGCTACACTTGGTTCATTTTTCTTGAATGATGTAATGAATCATTTATTGTTTAATAATTAGTAACCAAATTCAAGGGGGTTGGATTTTTGCGAGTGCTTTTTTTGAGAAAGAGAGAAATAAGATAAAAAGTTGGATACTTTAGAGGCCGAAAGTTTCTGGACTAACAACGTGGAGTGGTGCAGCCATGTTTCATTCTCATTTCTGGTCCCAATCGAACCACATTTATTGTGCTATTTTTTATTTTTTGACAAAAGATTGTGCTAATTTTTCTTTTTGGGGGAGAATATTAAGCTAAATTTAAATATGGGGAACTTTTGCTTTTGCTTCTTTGCTTGTTCTTCTTTTTAAAAAAAGAGAGAAATCTGAAAATATTAAGCTTTTCATAGTGTTGCTGCAGAACAAAGTTCATTAGATTAGGAGAAAAAGTAACAAATATATATAATTAGATTAGATTGTAGAAGTATTGATCTCCATCTCTATTATTACCCCCATAAAGATGGGTCAAATAGTTAAAAGAAATGCAATAATAAATGTTTTTTATATGAATTCTAACTCACATTATCAATTTCACGCAAGTAATAATAAATGTTTTTCACACCCAAGACCTTCTAAGTAATTCGCATTTTACATATCAATATTAGCAACACTTAAATGCAATTTTTGGTG
This sequence comes from Henckelia pumila, assembly GCF_033568475.1. NCBI lineage: Eukaryota > Viridiplantae > Streptophyta > Magnoliopsida > Lamiales > Gesneriaceae > Henckelia > Henckelia pumila. The sequence goes on from NC_133122.1 coordinate 45,008,452, forward strand.
TGAAGGATAACACATTGATTGATTAATCATCATTGATATGTCCAATATTTAGCTCAAGTTCTTTCAATGATTGGTGTCATGCACCATTTTATAATCCAAGTGTATTGATTTAAAATCCTTAGATTATTTATCCATCATCATATAATCCATGAACCAAACGGTCTAACAATGTGTGAAATTGGATGAGATATTAATTTTCCTTTTGGGCAACACTCATAGTGTGTAAAATAGGATGAATATCCCTTTAATAATAGTTATAATTACAATGACAATAACATATTATTTGGGCAATCCAAACTCGTAAACACCATTTGCTTTAACATAAAATCCACACACTCAAATCCATTTTCATGAGCATAATTCGTACGTGAATGAAGAGATACACACAGAAATTCAATTGTTTGGACTTTGGAATACAACATTAAGATATCCTTTAACACATATATTGTGGTAAAATTGGAATATAATAAGTTATTTCTAGTATAGTATCCTTTTAATATTTGTTCCTTATTTGTACCCATTAGTTAAGGTAACTAGACTTGTATATAGGGTGCTTGTAATTACACAAATAAGAGAGAAATAAATTAATGAGAAATTTTCAAATTTTCTCTTTTCTTCTCTGCGCTTTCACTGTGCTTTCATAGTATCAAAGCCTTCGGGCCTGATACATCGGCAAATTCAAAGATTTTTGGGCCCGATACTATTACTGAATTCTTGGGCTAGAGGAAATCGACATCTCCCAGTTTTGAGCGTGGAAAATCAACGTCTTCGCCTACTGGTCAAACAAAAACCAAGAAAGAGCGACATGTCTTCGTTGCAAGAAGAAAATGGGAGTAAAATTTCTTCCAGCAACAGTTTGGGTGTAAAATTACCTCAATCTTTCGCGCTCAATCATGGGCTTGACACTATTGCTGTCCAGATGAAAGTTCATGGACTCAAAAGCAAGAATTGTGTTTCATGGGCTCAATCCATTAAACAAATCATCTATGGAAAAGGATGGATGGGATATGTACTGGGAGAAGCTACTGAACCAGTAAAAACAGACCCAAAGTGGCCGACTTGGAAATCAGAAAACTCACTGGTAATCTCTCGGTTTTTTAATTTTATGGAACCATTGATTGGAAAGGCATATTTGTTACTTCCGCTAGCCAAAGATGTGTGGGAAGCTGTCAGGAAAACTTACTCTGCTTTAAAAGGTGAGGGACCTAACAGCTCAAAAACAGTACCAGGAGCAACCTATTTCATTAAGGAACAATTAGACAAACTGTACGAGTTTTTTCAATCCACACAATTCTCAAATTTTTCTTCTGCCTCATTCACTTGTTCCCTAGCTCCGCAAGGTAATTATCTTCGATCTATGATTCTTAAAGCGTCTAATTTATCCTTAAATCCTTGGATCATAGACTCTGGCGCTACTGACCACATGACAGGATCATCTCGATTATTTTTTTCATACTTTCCCTGTGCAGGAGACCAAAAAGTTAAGATAGCAGATGGTTCCTTATCTGCCATAGCTGGTAAAGGATCCGTTCTTATTTCTAAGAACTTGGTCCTTCATAATGTCCTTCACGTACCAAACCTATCATGCAATTTATTGTCCATTAGCAAACTAACCTGTGATTTAAATTGTTGTGCTAAATTTTCATCCAACCTATGTGAATTTCAGGATCTAGACTCGGGAAAGACGATTGGAAATGCTAGGGAGAGTGGAGGTCTATATTACTGTGAAGAGGAGGATAACTTGTATGGGCAAGCTCAACAATCCAGTAAGGAATCAACCCCTACTTTTAGTAACTCTGATATCATGATGTGACATCGTAGATTAGGTCATCCAAACTTCCAATATTTAAAGTATCTGTTTCCTGCACTGTTAAAAAATGCAAATCCATTTGATTTTAAGTGTGATATTTGTCAACTTGCAAAGCATCATCGAGCAGTTTTTCCTAGTCAACCATATCAAGCATCTAAACCTTTTTCCCTTATCCACAGTGATGTGTGGGGACCTTTTAAAACACCAATCCTTTCGGAAAAAAAATGGTTTGTCACATTTATTGATGATCATACACGTTTGAGTTGGGTTTATTTACTTTGTGACAAATCAGAAGTTAGACATACTTTTCAAACTTTTTATACCATGGTTGACACACAGTTCCATGAACAAATTCAAGTGTTTAGAAGTGACGGTAAAGAATTTTTTAATCACATGTTAGGATCATTTTTTCAGCAGAAAGGGATAATTCATCAAAGCTCTTGCATTGACACTCCACAGCAGAATGGGGTGGCATAAAGGAAAAATAGACATCTTGTAGTAACCCGTATCCAGAATTGACGATTTATGAGTAATTAATCGTGTAATTATGTTTAGATCAAGTAAAAAATGATTAAGGAAATTCCAAATGGGTTAACGGAGTCCAGAAATGAATTCAGGACACTCGAAAATAGCCGGGAAGGTCTCGAGGATCCGGAGGGTTCGGAAGCTCCGAACCAAGTCAGGAGGCTCCGAACTGGATCGGAGGATCCGAACTCAGGATCGGAGGCTCCGAAGTGGATCGGAAGCTCCGTCGGTAAAATCGGACGTTCCGATCGGGACCAGAGCACGTGTCATCGCTGACGTCAGCAAAGTGACGTCATGGCTGACGTAATATTGGGCGATCGGACGCTCCGAAGATGGGATCGGAGGTTCCGATCATGTTCGGAGGCTCCGAACTCCGTCTATAATAGGGGGCCGAAATTTCATTTTCAAGTGCACCTTTCCCTCTCTTCTCTCTGATTCCTAAGCCTTATAACTCAGATCTAGGGAGTTCTAGGCATCCTATTGGGAATCCGGAAGTGGCATAGCGATCTAGGCGTCAAGACGGAGCTGTGGCCTAGTTTTGAGGCAATTGTCATCAGCGGACTGACGACGGACGCAGGTATAGCTATGGTCTCCTTAAAATATTTAGGAGTATGTAATAGCTTAATTAAGACTTTTAGAGCTTAATTATTGATGCATGGGTATTTGCATTATAGAGCTGATATAGGCTGGGAACCTAGAGTGGGACTGCTAGAACTGCCTGTAGTAAGGTACGTAAGTACTGACTGAGATAGCCAGTGGGTTTTGCATGCTTATATGTTGCATTTGTATGTCATTTATTATGCAGCATGTGCATATCATATTGTGCCTATCCATCTTGTGAGATGAGCCATGTAGGGCCGCTCAGCCCTGTTTGGATGGTTGATGTCTAGTGCCCAGTGACTGACGGGTCATGGGTGATTAGCATCAGGGGACACAGTCCACGTCCTATAGGAATGAGCAGTGTACGCAGGGTTTGCTCCCCGGGTTGTACCACTCATATCCTAGGCGCCATTACTGAGCAGTTATATACAGTTATCCCAGATATGGATACCCTATCATTTGCATGCATCATATTTGTATGTTTTACCCAGTTCTTTCGTATTGAGCTTAGAGCTCACGCCCAGTCTTTTTTGTGTATCTGGACACCCCATTCGACGGGGCAGGTGTAGGTGCAGGATTGAGCATCAGGAGCTTGGAGTAGCCAGTGACCAGTGAAGACAGCAGGATTAGCTGTAGGTTTTGCCTTTAGGGTTTATTTATTCGATTTGGTTGTATAAATCGAATTGGTTTAACCGGTTGTATTCTGCCGGTATGTTTTTATTTAAGTTTTCCGCAGTGATTTATTTAATGCATGTTTAATTATGCTCTTAACTCTGATTAGGTAGTGGATCCGAGTAGGGTCGCTACATTTATTGGTATCAGAGCATATGCATGCAAGAGACTTGAGATATAGTAATGAGACTTTGGGTTATCCTTATAGGATTGATGAGACCTTGGAAGAGGTGATGATGCGGCAATTAGTTTTCCCAGAGACTATCGCCATCGGCCGGATTTCTGAAGATTTGGCTTATGGGATTCCAGCATGTGCGGACAGGAGTGATGGATCGTGTCCGAGTTTTCAAGACTTCTACTAATGTGGATCCTAGCTTTGGATCGAGTATCGGATGCCAGAGGCAGTGGCAGAACATTGGATGGGACGCACTTGATGCTTGCATCTGTATCGACCATACCATGATGACACTACTCTGAAGATTCTCCAGTCATAGTTGGAGAGATTGTCAGATAGACCTTCAACAGGGAATGCCTCGAGTGCCTAAAGCATGACAGGTTTCGAGCGTGAGGTCTTTAACCTCATGCAGTACATGGTTTTTCCGGTATGCTGATATCGATGCGTTCGGTAGGCACACGGGAAACTTCATGTTCAAAAGCATGATTTGGTTACAAGAAGAAAGCTGACGGTAGAACGTGAGCAGAAGAGGTCGATGGACATACACTGACGCAGAGCATAGCTGGTTAGCTATCACGAGCCATTTCTCCGGAGTTCTTCGTAAGAGGACATGTAGAGAGACTTGATCGGGAGTATGCTTGTATCGATGCGTGTGTCGATTAGAAGCTTTATGCTCAAGAAACGAAGACTAGTACGATGATTTAAATACTGTATTGATGTAGTTGTAAACAGTATTTCAGTTGTAATGAATCATCATACTTTGGTTGTATCATTTCAAGTTCGATTGTACATTTCATTGTATTTTGAATGCTGTATGTATTACATGGGTTTGTAATAAAGAGAATTGTACATAACTTGAAATAAGTGATACATGTTTATCCAGCAATTCGTGGATGATTGCATGATTGTGCAGAAGTTTAGATTGAGTTTAGTTGATTAGCGTTCAACTATTGCAGCTCATGGGATTTGAGTGGGCCGACTGTGACAGTGTGACTCGCGGTTAGTCTAGGCGTTTTCCTAGGATTGACCTAGTTAGTCAGTGGACTATGTTAGTGCCAACGATGAGTGGACTCATCTAGAGGCATTAAGAGTATTGTTCGGTTTAGAACATTTGGGCTTTGTTCTAGGTTGTTTCTTGGAACAATAGGCTGTCTGACCTTTGTTAGGTTGAGGCTTGTGATGATGGGTTTTCATCAGGATACCAGGTCCAGTATATGCCGATAGTTGTGGACTATGACCATGACTAGACGTGATGGGGCGCGATCCTATGCCAGTGTTACCTGGGAGCCTTTGTGTTTCGGGATTTGGCAGTGGGAAGGCTACTCAGTCTAGGGATTTGGTGACAGTCACGACGAGGTATGACCTTGGATTAGATATCAGGTTTGATATCGATGATTTGATATCATCTGGTGTGTCAGAGATATAATTTGAGTGTTCTGCTATGGGAACCAGTCATGGAGGGATTTTCTTGACAAGTGTGTACTCTGAACATATAGGTTTTAACCTTTGGATTATTGCTAGACATGTGGATCTAGTATGTGAACGGATTTCTACAAGCGATGACTAGGGGTTGTCATCAGAGTTGTGGTTAGAATTTTCTTGTGATAGGAATTATCCAAGATATTGGATGGGATGTTGTTACGAGACTTTGACTCGAATTTGAGGACTACTCCATGATGAATGACTTCATCTGCGAGGGATTATATCAGATGTTGAGGATTGTACATGACTAATTAAGATGTGAGGGAAGCATGACCTATAACCGTGAAACCTTGGTAGTTGTCCAGGTGGGTTAACATGGTAAGCTACCTTAGTCTTAAATTATTGCACAATCTTAAGCGAGGGATATAATCAGGAGAGTGTTCGAAGATTGTGGAAATCTTTGGAATTTCTTAGGTATAACTTTGGACTTAACGAATCGCGATGTTCATCCTGAATGAACGAGGCAAGTGAGTCCGATGATTGAACTAAAAGTACTGTCTGATATTTTCAGAGATTGAGCGTAGGATTTTCCATGGGATGGAGATGGACTTAGTTTATCTTGATGTTTGCCTTGGGTGAACAAGACAACGATTAGTAGTGCTAAGGTGGCACGGGATCTGTGCTAGTGACTACTAGTGGTTATTGGCTAACTCTGTCAGAGTTAGGATGATTAAGTTCAGAATACGAAGCAGCAGTTAATAGTGCTGAAAAGGCGCAGGACTTGTGCCAAGTAAACTACTTATGTACCATGATCTGACACCGTTTGGAAATGGTTCCTTGTGGCAGCTGAGTCATAGTTATTGACCGAGCCATGTAGTTGTATGATCAGTTGCTGAAAAGGGGTTAGTATGAGCTGATGGTATTATCAGAGACTCTGAGTTGAGTTATATCGGGCTCAATGACTGTCGAGTTTCGAGACGGAATAGGAAGCGTTTCCATATGTCTGTGCACTGTGGAATGTCCCAGTCGAGCATATTGGTGGGATCTTACCTTAGTCTTGATGAGTGCACAGTGATTGCGAGTATGTATAACTATCAGGAGGATGTCCAACGATTGAGATTCATGGGTGAATAACCTATGGTTGAAATGATGCAGATCATCAGAGGTGTAATAACTTCTATTGCAATGTATGCGTGACTTCGCAGACCAATGGCTAAAAGATGACTTAGTGTCATTATTAGTGATCGATGATAGTTTCATCAGAGCACAGTGTTGAGATTATACTAAGAAACGTGGACAGCAGAATGTACTAGACATGATGGTTTAAGTTCCCAGTATTCCTTGGGAAGCTGTTTGTGCTTCAGGGAGAGTGGGGAGGGTAACCAGTCTAGGAAACATTGTGAGCAGTTACGTTGAAGTATAGACTTGAGCCAACTGGAGTATCCTAAAGCGAGATTCATGTAAGAATGTGTCAGCACAATGTTGGGGATTAATGTTTTCCTAACTAGAGGTGTTGAGCACCCGGAACATTTGGAACCATTAGATGGTTAGATTCGATAAGTAATTCGACGAATGTCGTAAACCAGTCAGTTCATGACTTGGTCTTCGTCAGTATAAGATTTCTTTTTGGACGATGATCTCGATCAAGTGGGTGTTGGTATCTTTCGTGACCAGAGATATCGGGGTCAGTTTGGAAGACGTATCAATGTTGTGATATGCGAGTGCTAGAGGAGTTCGATTGACGACCAGTAGCGCAGTAATTTTCAGCTGGGAAAATGTTAAAGCGGTTCAGCATTAATGAAGCTTGCAGAGAATTCGACGAGAGTCTGAGTAGGTCGGAGGATATTTCGACCAGACACTCGAGCAAGGGTTTCTTGTACGTTCTCAAGGTTTTACCCTAGATTTCGAGGACGAAATTTTTTAAGAGGGGGGGGGGAGAATGTAGTAACCCGTATCCAGAATTGACGATTTATGAGTAATTAATCGTGTAATTATGTTTAGATCAAGTAAAACATGATTAAAGAAATTCCAAATGGGTTAACGGAGTCCAGAAATGAATTCAGGACACTCGAAAATAGCCGGGAAGGTCCCGAGGATCCGGAGGGTTCGGAAGCTCCGAACCAAGTCAGGGGCTGCGAACTGGATCGGAGGATCCGAATTCAGGATCGGAGGCTCCGAAGTGGATCGGAAGCTCCGTCGGTAAAATCGGACGTTCCGATCGGGACCAGGGCACGTGTCATCACTGACGTCAGCAAAGTGACGTCATGGCTGACGTAATATTGGGCGATCGGACGCTCCGAAGATGGGATCGGAGTTTCGATCATGTTCGGACGATCCGAACCGGGTTTGGAGGCTCCGAACTCCGTCTATAAATAGGGGGCCGAAATTTCATTTTCAAGTGCACCTTTCCCTCTCTTCTCTCTGATTCCTAAGCCTTCTAACTCAGATCTAGGGAGTTCTAGGCATCCTATTGGGAATCCGGAAGTGGCATAGCGATCCAGGCGTCGAGGCGGAGCTGTGGCCTAGTTTTGTGGCAATTGTCATCAGCGGACTGACGACGGACGCAGGTATAGCTATGGTCTCCTTAAAATATTTAGGAGTATGCAATAGCTTAATTAAGACTTTTAGAGCTTAATTATTGATGCATGGGTATTTGCATTGTAGAGCTGATATAGGCTGGGAACCTAGAGTGGGACTGCTAGAACTGCCTGTAGTAAGGTACGTAAGTACTGACTGAGATAGCCAGCGGGTTTTGCATGCTTATATGTTGCATTTGTATGTCATTTATTATGCAGCATGTGCATATCATATTGTGCTTATCCATCTTGTGAGATGAGCCATGTAGGGCCGCTCAGCCCTGTCTGAATGGTTGATGTCTAGTGCCCAGTGACTGACGGGTCATGGATGATTAGCATCGGAGGACAGTCCACGTCCTGTAGGAATGAGCAGTGTACGCAGGGTTTGCTCCCCGGGTTGTACCACTCATATCCTAGGCGCCATTACTGAGCAGTTATATACAGTTATCCCAGATATGGATATCCTATCATTTGCATGCATCATATTTGTATGTTTTATCCAGTGCTTTCGTATTGAGCTTAGAGCTCACGCCCAGTCTTTTCTGTGTACCTGGACACCCCATTCGACGGGGCAGGTGTAGGTGCAGGATTGAGCATCAGGAGCTTGAAGTAGCCAGTGACCAGTGAAGACAACAGGATTAGCTGTAGGTTTTTCCTTTAGGGTTTATTTATTCGATTTGGTTGTATAAATCGAATTGGTTTAACCGGTTGTATTCTGCCGGTATGTTTTTATTTAAGTCTTCCGCAGTGATTTATTTAATGCATGTTTAATTATGCTCTTAACTCTGATTAGGTAGTGGATCCGGGTAGGGTCGCTACACATCTCCTCGAAGTAGCTAGGTCCTTGATGTTTACTACTCGAGTGCCTAAATATCTTTGGGGAGAAGCCATTCTTACTGCCACATATCTCATTAATAGAGTGCCATCGAGAGTTTTGAACTTTAAATCTCCATTGACAGTGTTTAAAGAAACATTTCCTTTGTCTCATTTATCTTCTGATTTACCCCTGAAAGTTTTTGGGTGTGTGGTCTTTGTTCATGTACATCATCAACATCGTGATAAACTTGATCCTCGTGCTTTAAAATGTGTATTTTTAGGATATTCTCCTACACAGAAAGGGTACAAATGCTTTGATCCCAAAACGAAGAAGTTTTATGTGTCAATGGATGTTACATTGTTTGAAACACAAGCTTTTTTTGATACTCCTCTTCAAGGGGAGGATAAATTGGAAGACTCGTTCTTTGATTTGGAATCTAATTCTAAATTCATGATCAATGTGGATTTAAATACATCTAATCCATTGCCACTAGTGAATATTGATACTGGAGCCCGAGTTGAGGATGAAAGATTGTTTGGGCAAGTCTATACAAGAAGAAACCAACCTCAAAGTAAGCAAGATGCCACAATTCTTCCTAATCAACCGTCTGAACCAAGTATGGATCCTAATGACAAAGCCCCTCAAACTCCAGGTAAAGTATCCTCATCACCTCTTGATGAACCAAAATCCCCAGTATCTCTAGATCTTCCTATTGCTTTTCGGAAAGGTGTGAGATCATGCACCCAACATCCTCTGTCTAATTATGTGTCTTACAAAAACATTTCTAGATCATATTCTAATTTTATCTCACAACTTCGAAGTGTGGATGTCCCAAAAACTATACAGGAAGCTCTAAATGTTCCGGAATGGAAAAAAGCGGTTCTTGAGGAGATGAATGCATTGGAGAAAAATAGAACATGGGAAACAATGTTTTTGCCTAAGGGAAAACAAATAATGGGTTGCAAATGGGTGTTCAATGTAAAACTCAAGTCAGATGGATCATTGGAGAGGTACAAAGCAAGACTAGTTGCTAAAGGCTTCACTCAGACTTATGGGATTGATTATCAAGAGACGTTTTGTGAGGACCTCGGGTTGCTAATCTCATCTTAGGGCAATTAATGATTAAAACCAATTAATCATATATAAAAAGAATACTCAAAAAGAATATTCAAAATATATTTTTTTTTTTTGTGAATAGTGTTTGGCTAGATCGATAAGATCTTACCGATCTAGCGAGCACATTTTTCAGCTTCTCTGTTTTGGAAAAATCAGGGCTGGCTAGATCCGCCAACTTCTGCGAATCGAGCAGCCATCAAATTCCAGAAATTCAGCATAAAAGTTTTTGCTGTCACGGCTTGCATCTTGGCACAATTCAACATCAATCAAAGATACTAACATGATATAACTTCTATAAACATACATATACTCATAAATCAAGTCTTGAGCATAATAAACTAGCTTTTACAACTTCAACTAGATCACAAACTACTCAAAACATAAGATTACACAACTTGTTTCAAAGTTCTTCCAACATATCATGTTAAGTGTTCTACCATGCTTCTAAGTACATCTACAACCCGAGTCCTCACGTGCTAGACTCTCTCCCAGTTGTCAATGACGTCGATGACTAGCTCCTGCCCCATCTGTTGTCATGCACACATACAAAACAAGACAACAGCCGGATAAACTTCGGTGAGAAATCAATCTCAGTATAATCGACATATAAATGCGTTAAATAAATTCATATCAACTCTAAACATATCAACTCGAGAATAGAGTAAAAATAACGCATATATCGACTCAAACTTCAAATCAAACTTCTATTTATATAGCGCGCTAACTCAAGAATTGATTCTTATCACTTCATTGCCATCAAGATTCGTAACCGATCTTAACATGGATATCCATCTATCGTAGCCATTCCGGGCTAGAAAATAAGGTTAACCGCAACCTTGGCATAGAATCAATTCAATATACAATCATATCAAAAGCAATAAAGATCCACTACCTGTGATGGATCAACAATAACATAAGTTCTACCTCAAGAACAAATACTTAAACAAGTATGTGGTTTGTTCGGGATAACTCAAGAATAGTCGTTCTTGAGTTTCACAGTCCCTGACTCGCGATGTCGTCATTATACCTTTCATTTCATTGAGTCGTAGTTGCTTCAAATCTGTACAACTTTCATCAAAGAATAGCAATCAAACTTGCTCAAGTTCATTATCCAATCTTCAAGGTAGCATAACTTCAACCTTGAGCTATTTGATCTTGTTTCTCAAATGCTAAAATCTTGAGTCCGAATCTCTTATTTACAATCTGAAACATCATATCAAGCTATTTCTATCAGCTACAACTCACATAAAAATCAGCTCAATCACAACTCAAACTTCAAAGCAAAACGAGTTACAAACTTTGCTCAATTCTTGACCGATTCGAATTGTAGCTTCTCGAACTCGAAACATTCAAATATAATCTGATATGAAGTGTAAACATGCTGCATATATCAGCAACCAACTCATATCTAACTCAGCTCAAGCATTATAAACTCAAACATGATCAAAGTCTTGAACCGACGGCATAACGGTATAAAATCGGTAACCGAAACGATATCGAATTCAACTAACATCATATTCATCATACACCAGCAATATATCATCATAACCCATCATCTAAGCAGCTATAGATTTCGAAATATATGTTGTCATATCATAGCAATTACAAACGATAATCATTCTTCAATCCAACTTCGATATCGAACGGCATACGAACTCAAGAACACAAACATAAATGCATCATCTGATCTCTGCCATATATCGATCTTCAAAACATGCTGAAAGGATTAAATACTTACATCAAATCGAAGGCCTCGTCGCAAGGATTCCAGAACATCTTTCGGAATCGAAATCGGACAACCGGCGCAAAAGATACGGGATTTCGAAAATCGAAGAGCAAAAGAGAAAATAAGATCTCGACTCTTTCTCTGTTCTCATTTCAACTTTTCTGAAGGAATTCTGATTATACACGTGCCTATGCTGATAATCAAGTTAATAATCTGATATGTATTGCATAAATTGCAATTTAGTCCCTCAAGTTGTCATTAATTGCAATTCAGTCCTCGACCTTCTCTTTAAGTCAATTTCAATCCTAAATAATTTAAGAATATTAGAATTTAAATCAAAACTCTAAATATTTTCAAATTAAATATATTCGGATTAAAATTAAATAACTTCGGATTAATTAAATAATCCTGGCCTTTTGCACTTTAGCCCTTGCAACTTCAATATTTGCAAATCAGTCCCTGATCGGGTTGTATCTTCAAAATTCATCTTCTTTAATTCCCGAAACATGGAATTTAATCTTAAATCTCATAAATATTCAAATCGAATATTTATTCTTTTAATTTAAGAATTCTCGGGATTTAATTCTCAAAATCCATAAATTCTCAAATTAAATATTTTCGGTTCAAAAATTTAATCTATCATGTCCATAACTTCTCAAATCAATATTAGCTCATATTATGGAATTTAATTCTCAAATCCCATAATTAATAACTTAATATTTTTGGGCCTTACACGTTTGCTCCCGTCGCAAAATTGAATACAGTCCGAGTTTTACTCTCATTAGCTGTGAATCTAGATTGGTCCTTGAACCAGTTAGACATTAAAAATGCGTTTCTCAATGGCGATTTGGAGGAGGAAGTGTTTATGGATGCCCCACCAGGATTCGAGGAAAACTTTGGAGGGAAGGTGTGCAAACTAAAAAAAATCCCTGTATGGATTGAAACAATCTCCACGGGCATGGTTTGAAAAGTTCTCGAAATCAGTAAGAAGACAAGGCTATAGCCAAGGACAATCAGATCATACAACGTTAGTAAAACATAATTGTGATGGAAAAATGGCTATTCTGATTGTTTATGTTGATGATATAATTCTCACAGGAGATGATGATTCGGAAATAAACCGGCTGAAAAAATGTCTTGCATCAGAATTCGAAATTAAGGATCTTGGTCCTCTGCGTTACTTTCTAGGAATGGAGGTTGCTAGATCCAAGAAGGGAATTTATGTGTCTCAAAGAAAATATATCTTGGATCTACTTGAAGAAACATGGATGAGTGGATGCAGGCCCAGTGACACTCCCATGGATCCGAATCAAAAGTTGGGAAAAGTGCATGAAGGTAAACTAATTGAGAAGGGGAGATATCAACGTCTTGTAGGGAAATTAATTTATCTTTCTCATACAAGGCCTGATATTGCATTTGCAGTGAGTGTGGTGAGTCGGTTCATGCACTCACCTTGTGAAGAACACCTAGAAGCAGTATACAAGATTCTGCGATATCTCAAAAGTTCTCCCGGGAGAGGATTATTGTTTAAGAAAGAAAGTCAAAGAAACATTGAAGTTTTTACTGATGCAGATTGGGCAGGATCAGTCTCTGATAGAAAATCCACTTCTGGATATTGCACTTTTCTTTGGGGAAACCTTGTTACTTGGAGAAGTAAGAAACAATCTGTTGTGGCAAGAAGCAGTGTTGAAGCTGAGTTGAGGGCGATGGCTAATGGAGTGTGTGAGATATTGTGGTTAAAAAGAGTCCTTGAGGAATTGAAGTTGAACTTGGAGGTCCCAATGAAGTTATTTTGTGATAATAAATCTGCCATTAGTATAGCTAACAACCCAGTTCAACATGATCGCACGAAACACATTGAGGTTGACAGACACTGAAAAGCTGGAAAATGGAGTTATTTGCATGTCTTTTGTTACATCTGAACAACAAATTGCTGATGCCTTGACGAAAGGTCATTTTAGATCAAAGATTGAAGACTTTACTCGCAAGTTGGGCATGATAGATATTTTTGCACCAACTTAAGGGGGAGTGTGGTACAATTGGAATAGAATAAGTTATTTTTAGTATAGTATCCTTTTAATATTTGTTCCTTATTTGTACCCATTAGTTAAGGTAACTAGACTTGTATATAGGGTGCTTGTAATTACACAAATAAGAGAGAAATAAATTAATGAGAAATTTTCAGATTTTCTCTTTTCTTCTCTGCGATTTCACTGTGCTTTCATATATACTTGAAAACAACGAGACTTCCTACCATTACATTTCACTCGAGTAAAAGCCACCTTTTTCGCCGTAATAAATACCTAAATGGTGAACTCAGCTGTACATTTTTGGAACGTAAACAAACAATTATCGACAAATTTTACCTCATCCTACCAAAGAAAATACCCTACGTCCTTTGTATGAGGACGACCGCGGGAGGCAAGGAGGAGGCCTAAACATTGATACCTCTCATCCAAAACCTAGAAAAATGTGGGGCTATGTCAAATGTATACAGACAAACAAACAAATGGAACACGTCAGAAGAAATTGTGAGAGAACATAATTCAGTCGAAGCTTGTTGATCGGCTCCATCTACCACCCAAGTAATCCTCCACCGAGATGTTCTGCTCGGTGCTGCTAATGGAATCGGACTCGTTTTCCAAATTAAGCAACGCAAGATTGAGGAAGGATTGGATGTTTGTTGGGGAAGGTTCACCGAGAATATCATTTTCGGCTTTGGAAGAATCGATCTCGGTGCGTGCCCACTCAATAACTTCTGGAGAACCTTGAAGGAGTTTGAGAATCTGTTTGAAGAAAACACAAATAGTTCAAATGTGCAACTCCTCGAGGGGTTTACTACATGAAATATGTTTGAATCAGTGTTTTTAGCAAATGCTTACAAGGCTGATTTCAGGACGAGATTGTGGGGAGTCTCTGATACAAAGGGTTGCAGCTGAGACAATTTTCTCAACTTGGTCATTGTCATATTTACCGGCCAAGTCGGGGTCTTGCAGTTCTGAAATATCTCCTTTCTTTAAAATGTGTCTTGCCTGAAAATATCACAGAGTTAAGGTTGTAGAATGGGCCGAAAAGGGAGGAGGATCTCCATTCATATTACATACTACTGAAAATACTCACCCACATTACCAAGCTTTCCTGGCCCGTTGGATGTCCATTATCGATTGGCTTTCTACCTGACAAAAGCTCGAGGAGTACAACTCCAAACGCATAGACATCAATTTTTTCGTCTAGTTTCCCATGCATAAAATACTCGGGAGCCAGGTAGCTGTCATATATATCAGAATAGAGAAATAAATCCTTTTACCCAGTGACTAGGAAAAGAATAGAAATTACTGTGTGTATAAAAGACTTGCCCAAATGTTCCAGTAACGTCAGAAGCACCAATATGATGTGAACAACTTGAAGCCCACGTAGCAAGCCCAAAATCAGCAAGCTGTAAAGGCAAATGAGTTTCAGGAATGGAAAAAAATCACATCAAAATTGTCACTGATGAATAATAAGCAAAGTAAACTTCCATGGCCAATTCATACCTGCGGCTCGAAATCATCTGAAAGAAGGATATTGGATGACTTTACATCTCTGTGAATGATTGGCTCGGCCGTATTGTGCAGATAGTCCAGTGCCTCAGCGACTCCTAAAGCAACCTTATATCGCTCTTCCCAACCAAATGATTTACCAAACTTTTGAGTACCTGCGACAGTCCACGGTTGTTAGCGACATTCTCTGGCACAAAAAATGGTGATGATCAGAATAAAGTGCAGGAAGAATGCACGCACCATGGAGGTTGTCCTCCAGACTGCCTCTGGATAAAAGATCATAAACCAAAAGTAGTCTGTCATCCTCTAAACAAAATCCAACTAAAGAGATTATGTTTTTGTGGCGCAAGGACGTAATGATATTAATTTCAGAAAGAAACTGTTCCAATGCATCGCCAGATGGCTTCAGAATTTTAACAGCTAGCTCCTTGCCACCTTGCAGACAGCCTCTGTAAACCTCGCTGCTTCCCCCCTTTCCAATCAAATTTTCTATAATGAAGGAAAAGGTTACTAATTAGATTTCAAGAATGAGGGGAAGTTAAAATAATATAGAATTTGAGAGAACAAACCGGGTGCAAAATTGTTTGTTGCTTGCAAGAGTTCCTTGAAGCTAAATGATTGGCATGTAGTATAATATTTCTCGCCAAGACCCTTAAGTTCTGAGAAAATCTTAGAGGAATAAGCAACAGAATAAGTGTCATCTGACACAACAATAGCACTCTCCTCTTGATCCATTTCTAAACTACAATCATTCTTAAAAGATGAAGTGATCTGTTTCTGATCAGGATAAATAGCTGCAACAGATTGTCGACCAGGTAGTTTCAAAAACATCCATTGCAATATTGACGACTTCCTAGAAGAAGCATCAGGTATTTTTTGTCTGTGTAGAAAAATATTGCGAAGCAATGCCCATCCAGAAGTGGATTCGAGTATTCTATGGGTATTAATGGGTACTAGAGCCATGGAACTTCCGGCATTTTTACTGCGTGATGATGATAAAACACTAATGGGTGGTGAATTCAAAGGGCTTTTGGGTGTGGTCCTTCTCCTTTTGGATCTTGATTCAGAAACATCGCAACTACTGAACTCCAGAACATTAGAAGCAGCTGATTCTCTTTGAAACACAATCTTACCATTATCAGCACATACAACTAATATATTGTTTTGGAGATTCTTAGCACAGTACTTGGCAACAGAGATCCTTGACCGAATGGTGTGACGGACCTCGGAAGTACCCACAATTAAACTTGTCGCACCACATGACTTTGCTTCTCGGGAGAGGATTTTTCGAACAGGTGATCCCCTGCAGACCTTAAGCTTTAGATCCACCTACAAAGATTTGTAATATTTATAAAGTGAACTTGAGAAACCATTATCACAATCAGTGAAGCATCAGATGGTTATCAAAAATAATTTGGAACAAAAGATTTTTTTGATTCAGCCTAAAATGGCTTTCCAGCTACTCCTGAATTGGAAACATAAAAAAACAAAAAAAAAAAACAAAAAAAAAACAATGGTTCCACCTATCGGGGCCATAAATCAAACATTTTGGAACACAGCACCTACTGAACAACATTACATGGAAATAAAAAGAAGGCCTAAATTTTAGAAATACGTATGGAATCACGAAAATCTCAGAGTTAAGTCGGGAAAAAGAACAAAGAAATTCATTCAACCTAAAAAAGTACAAATTAAATTAAATTCATCGAGAAGAAGAAGAAGAGATATTATTATAATAGAGAGACCTGTTTCAGGTTACAGAAGCCTTCATAAGCAGCTAGCACGGAATCGAATGTTTTCACCAACGAAATCAGACTCGTCTTATCTGCTCCGCTCACAGGCAAAAAAAAAAAAAAAATCGTTATTCGAAGAGCAACACAATCAACAAACTCCAAATTTGAAACTAGCAACAACCCCGACTACTCCACAGGAACTATGAAATGAAAATCCATACTCTCACCAGTAAAAACACCCCCTCGAAATTCACGCAACTTGAAAAAAAACATGCTAAAAAATGATTTCCCATGCCCGGTTCCTCGCTTCAAATCACTCACCAGCACTTGGATCGAGGACATGCAACGCGATGACGCGATCACCGGCCTGTGCGACCTTCACCAACGCCCAAGTCAGTAATTCTCTGCTGCGTGAATCGAGCTTCACCCCGACGACCACCACCGCGCCTCCGCCGCAACTCTCGCCGGAGCATGGAGTCCCCGCCAATGTCATTCCAGATAGATCAAGCGGAAGCGACGCCGTTTGCGTTCTGGTCCGTTACCCTTGTTTCTCTCTCTACAATAAAGCAGTGCTTTAATATTCTTCGCCTTGTCGAGCCTCCAAGTCAGGGAAGAGGAAATGAATCCATTATTAGTTAATACTCCTTATAAAATGCACTGCAACCACACAACTAATAAATTCAGGCTTTTAATTCATTATTATTATTATAAATCCAAATTAATTATTTTCATGTAACACATCACTGCAAAACCCATGGATATGATGAAATTTTTCGCAGAGACAAATCTTATATATCAATTTTAATATATAAATTTTTTATTATGTACATTCACAAGAAAACTATTTTTGTATTAAAAAATATTATTTTTATTATAAATATTAACAAGATTTGACATGTTTCACGAATCTCGCCTCAAAAAACCTATAATTCATATGATATTATATTCTTTAATTTCATACATTAATTGGGTAAATCGAAACAAGCACAAACAATTTTAATAATTGTGATTGATTTAGCTTAAAAAAATTTAAAGTGTTACGTTGTAGCGATAGTTGTTTCGTTTTTTAAAAATATGTATATATTTCTCATATAAGTGATATATATATTATATCGTATAAGTGCTTATTTATTATTCGTCCATAGACGAATGATAGAAAAAACTAATACGCAAGCAGACTGCATGATATTCAATTATTGATCATATAATCTAATATTAAAATATTAATTCATAAAATAAGATGTGTGATTTATAAAGAATTGATGCTTATATAATTGAATTTGACACACACGCACACATACGTGTAAATATCCATCATATACTTATACTAAATACCAAATTATTAAACTCAGATGTTTTTTATATTAGCAACTTTTTATGTCATTGACTGTCCATATTTTATATTATTACCAATATTATGTATGTGTTGTGTGTTTGTACCATTTGTTTTTTATTATTATATTTATTGTTGGAGTTGAGTTAAATTTTGGGTTATGAACCATTTGTATTGAAAACATTTGCAATTATTTTATTATTATTTGATAGATTATTCGTGTGGAAAATGCCCGTTTTTTTTAAAAAAAATAATGATGATTATGTAAGTTCTTTGTATGATAAGGTTCGTATTATCAATTGAAAATTATTTTGTTTAGTGAGTTATTCGTAGTGTTGTCATTTAATACCAAGAGCAAGTTAGTTAGTATTGATATTGTCAATACTATTATATATAATATAAAAAGGTCTAAAGTAACTAACTTTGAGATTATGGTATAAATAATATAATTTTTAATAAATCAAAAGTACTTTTATGAAATTACAAAAAAAACACATTATTTTAATTTAATCAAAAAATATCTCAAACACCTATTTCAGTTTTTTTTTATCTATAACTATCATATCTAATAAAATATTTTTTACCTTTATATGTAACTTTGAATTTTTAAATGGTTATATCTCATTTAACATAAAAAAATAACTTAAATATTGTGTTTTTCAATTTTTTTATATAATCTTAAAGTGTTTAACAAAAATACAATATTTTGGGATTTTACTTTATAATATTAAATATCATTTATATGAAAATACTTTTAAAATATAAAGATATTATGAACATATCATATATAATATTTTTGTATTATATTACATGCACATGATATGTGTGCATCAGCTACTAGTTTATATAATAGTGTAATGTAGATAGCATTAGTTATTCAAGAAAATGTTTGTTTTCAATGATTTATCAACAAGAGTTGATATTTACATTCAATATCGTATTATTTACATTTCACTTCATATATAAAATGGAGTTCGAATTTACTCACAAATAAAATGAAAATAACAAAAAATATAGTGTAAAAATATTTAAATTTTCTTTCAATTTTATTCAAATGATTATACCATCTATCATATAAAAATATATCACAATCTTTTTCATACATATATCTATCACATAAAAATATATACACAATCTTTTTTAATACATATATGTGTGTGTGAATCGCGTGTAAGAGAGGGGGGGGGGGGGGGGGGGGGGGATTAAGAAAATGTATCGTCGTTAAGAAAATTTATTAGGGATGATTCAGCACTCGCAGCATGCAAGGTATCTTTCAAATATTAATTACCATTTACATTTTGAATAATCACGAAATGGGATTATGATATTTTTTGAGTTATGATTCGGTTTATTTATTTTTGTTCATTATTTTCCGTGTCGAATGTAATTATTTACAAATGAATTATTCGTTTAATGAATGCTCAAAAAAAAATTATTTATTTATTTATTTATTTTGAAGGTAGAACTTGTAATTTTATTATATATGGTAACCATAGTTCATTACAAGATTGATCAACCAAAATAAGATTGTTTTTTTAAAAAAAGTTTTTGAGCTTATTTCTTCAGAAATTTTTCAAAAACAATTAAAAAAATTCAAAAGCTAGTATTTTATCTTTGTTATATAATATAGATAGGTTATGAGATGGGATGCAAAAATAAAGTCTTCATTAATTACATTGCCACAAATTTAATTGAGATGGTGTAGGTTAGAAAAGGGTTTAATTTTCTTTGACTGGTGATCAGCATGAGATTGTTAACCTTAAATTATTATTTATTGTTGTAATTGACATGCACTAATTAATTCCACATTTTATACATTTCATTAACACAGCTTTGACCACAACAAAATAATTGTTATTATGATATTAAGCCTCATTCTCCAACGTTTTATTAAAATGTTATTTAATAATCTCAAAATGGTATTATTTAATTAAGTTAAACTCAATAATTTTGAAATTCATAGATTATATATTTATTATTAATAATGGAATAATATATCAGATCGTAAATTTATAATCTATTTATTTATACATTAGTTTTTTTTGAAAGGATTTATACATTAGTTAAATAAGGTATAATGAATTTTAAATTATATTATTATGGGGTAAACTTAAAATCCATTTTGATTAACATGAAATACTATATAGTCTTGCAGAAGTAAATTTGTAGTTTATAAGTTTACTTATCTAAACAAAAATACATTTAAAATCAATGAACTGATATATTTCTGTATAAACACAACCTTAAAAAATTTAAGGCACGAATGTTCAATATTGTAGCCTTCTTTCCCAATTGGAAATTTAATATTGTAAGACAGGTTATAATTATAAACTAAATAAATATAATGCTTGGTCAAGTGTGTTCCTCTGAAAGGTTAGAAGGAAAGCATGGACCTACGCATGGTTCCTTTTTGTGGTCAAAAGACAAATGATTCCCTTTCAATGGTCGTTCAACCGTGGCTATTTGATTTTTTTAAAAAAATAATTTTATTTAATTTTGATAATTCATTGAATGCAATTTTATCCTAAAAAAAGACTTAAAACTTTATTCACGAGATCATATTTTAAAAATAGATCTAAAGATAAATATTTTCATATGTGTGGTCTATCGAAAAATATATGAACCTGATCATATGTATCGATAATTATATCATCATTTGATGCACATGCACTCTTAAGACAGGAGACTTGTGCCAATTAGCATACATTTAGTTATTGTCAATATAATTTATTTTGAGTTATTTATTAACATTTAAAGTGCAAGCCAAAGTAGATACCACGGGAAATTTCAAGCTACTTATTTTCCTCAATTGCAAAAATCTAAGAAAGGTCCCTCTCGAGGGTCAATCTCAAAAGCTTCTCTATAGCGAATGAGACCATGTCTTCAAAGTTCAAAGCACATCAACCTTATAAGCAATAATTGTGATTGTAATGAAGCACTCACCTTTTTCTTCATAATTTTTTCTTTAAAACACAGTAACTTTATAGGTAGTGTTTAGGATTACTTTTAAAAAATACTTTTCGGTTTTTCTTCACAAATTTTGAAAACAGTTTATGATAGTGTTTGAGAGTGATAAATGAAAATGCTTTTGAATTTTTTGTCACAATTTTTTTAATGAAAAATTTGTGATGAAAGAGCCGAAAATTACTTCCTATAAGCATTCACTAACACTGTCATAATACATCTTGAATTAATTTACTTTACCAACGCCATATATGATTCATTATAATATTCAAATTTTGGGGTAATGAAACATTTTCTTATCTCATTATTCGATCAAAATGCTCTCGGAGTGCAATAATTATTCTGTCTAAGAAAACAATCAAAATGTAGTATTTGAGCTGTGGTACGACTTTAAATATTTGAGTTGCATCGTTATCATCAACTATAATTTTTGATAAAAAGAAGTGTTTGATTATAAATTCCCAATTAAAATGATAATCCGTTACGGGTGGTATTTTGTTCCGTTAAAAAATATTGTTTGCCTTTGAAGATGAAAGATATTCACCTACTTAAATAAAAACTTTTAGTTCATTCATTTTTTTGTCTTGAAACTTCCCTTCAAGAAAATCATGAGTAAGTCTCTTATTGAATCACTCTCATATGAAAAACTTAGTTAGACACTTAGACTATTACAAAATGTAATACATTGATATAAATTATCTTAAGCATGTAAGCGCGAGGGTCTTATGACAAATTACTTTGGAATATCTTTTGAGAATAATCCCATTTGCAATTTCGCACGCAAAAGTTGAAACCAAATGAAGTAATTTTCCCCCACCACTCATTCTCTTTGCACTCGATTCGTTTGCCTTTGTAATGCAACTTTATTTTCTCTTTTTTTGGTACTTTGGGAACTTAATCAAATTAAATGAGCAAAGTTTCACGAGAATAACTAAAATAAAAGTAAGGAATTAATTATGACTTTCAAAGTAAGCTACGTGAACAAGCGATCATGATGAGATCCATTGAAAAGATGAAACTAAAATTAAAAAAATATCTTGGGGAGATAATTAAATATTTTTTTATTCTATGTATGTATTAGAAAATTTATTTATTTGTACTAATTAAAGTATAGAGTTCAAAAAAGTATAGAGCTAATTTTTGTATATTGGTGAAACCTTTTTATGATTCCAAAATTATATTTTAGTTACTCAAATTTATATTTGGCATATCTTAATTTTTTCGCCTAACATTTCAATTTAAAAAACTGATATCATTCGTTTTAATTTTTTTAAAGCCACTTCTCTATTTTTGGTCGGCATCAAACATGATGTTTACATTGTTTGGTTTGGTGTATTATTAATCTATGTATAATTATCTCATCCAATTTCGTGTTATTTTTGTCATATTATTTATTCATTTATTAATTATTAATTTTACATCAATCAAATGAAATAAACTATAATCAATTCATCTAATCAAATAATAGATTAACTATTATTTCTTATTTATTTTTAATTACATAATATTATTATCTATGTATTACTTATTCTATCACTCAAACCAAACGTAGTTATCATAGTTTTTTAAAACTCTAAAGATAACTATTTTGCATATGAGGTACGGAGTTAAGGAGGTCAGTGGTTGCACTCATCTATCTCAACTTCATCTCGTCGATAGTATGTCATTGATGGGCTTATCGTCAGCCAACAAATTTAAAATTTCTACTCCCTAACAAAACGAGTATAGTAATGAGCAGGGTCGAATCCACAGAGAACGAAAATTTATCTCTTTCGAGGAATAACAAATAAAAAGGGGAAATTTTTGGTTTTCAGTAATAAAATAAAAAATTAAGACTATTGCGAAAATTAAACAATAAATGGGATGAACAAATAATTAAATGAGAAATTCAATATTTTACCAAACTATGATTCAAGGAATTTCCGTATTCCAATTATATCACTGATCATCGGCTAACAAATAATTTATTCATGCAATTCTAGCAATTAACCTTAAAATCATAGGGATAGCCACTAAGATTTTTGCGTTCTCCTATTTTAATTGACCAAACCCAGCATTCAGTCAAAACTTATCAATAACCAACTGGGCACAATAGCGTTCCATGTTGATTAAAAATAGCTTTTCGATTTGTGAAAACAGTTAATCCTAAAATATAACAATCGAGATAGCTGCAATTGTTAAACCTAGTTTAGTTAATTTATTTAGATCAAACATGTCATGATAGCACAACACACCTAATCTATCGCTACTCAAGTACCAATCATTCAAGATAATTACGGATCATTGAATTCTTGGATAGCAATAGAAAATCATAAATAGATTTATTTGTCAGATTAATCGACTCACAACTTTCATGAAATAAATCATAAATTAACAAATACTAATTCAAACTCAAAACCTCACAGTGATAAATTGAAATACAAGAAATATCCCTTGAATCAGAAATAAAAAAACTTAGCCAAGCCTAGCTGACTTCATAATTCTCTAGAAATATAAAAGATTAAACCTAGAAATTATGAAGAGAAAAATAAAAAAATATTCACTGTCTTGGCCGTGCAGAGCGTGTAGAACGCAGGAACAGAACTTTGGAATTTTCCCTATCCCTAAACTAACGTGTAAAACTAAGAAAAAAATAAAAAAATAAAATCCCAAAAATTCAAAAAGAGATAAAGTCTAACTAAAAAGATAATTAGAGATATTGTTTTTTAAATAGAAATCTCCAACTATCTTTATTTATCTAGAAGAAAATCCTTTCTTCAAAAGTCTTCCATAAATTAAATACCATATTTAGAATTCCTAAAATATGATATTTTCTTCTCAAATTCTGAAATCTTAAATATCCCACTAGACAGTAAAAGTGTAGTAACACAGCGCACCCACGCTTTGCTCCAGATCCTCTTTTAGTTTGCTCAATTCCTCAAAATTTCTCTTGGCAACTCCAAATGTGATAGAATTCAACTCTTTTAGCCCAAATTTTGTCCAAGATCGTCAAAATTACTCCAACTACAAAACACAACAAAAAATGCACCAATTAACATATGTAAAATACAAAAACCCAAGAAATATGATATTGAAAATATAAATATTATGAACCTATCAAAATCTCTCACACCTAAATCATGTTTGTCCTCAAGCATATAATAGTTCAATCCATCATCCCAACTCATCATCCTCATTTCTCTTCCTCAACCAATCCCATACAAATATTCATGCATATCATGCATCAAAACAAGCCAAAAGAAAAAATTCTCACACCAACATCATAGACAATCAACTCAATCAATTGTATTGAAATTAAAATGCATAAGGTCCAACAACTCCTCACGGGATTCACTCATTGCATTCAACAAAAAATATTTTTGGTGTATATATATATATATCAAAGAAAACGCTCATGTCAAAACATAGAAGATTTTTAACCATAAGCTTGCAAATATATCACGTTTTTCCCATCAAATGAATGAATTAAAATTCATGATCAAAGGGCATAAAATGGGTTGTAACGGGGCTAGGGGTAAGGTAGGAAAAAAAGATAAAATGGCTAATAGAATTGAAATGATCATATAAATCCTTCCACAGACACCAATTCACCCAATTATTCATATGCAGCTCATTAAAATATTAACTTCCAATAAACTCATTCATCACTCTTCAATTTTTTTTTTCAACTATCTTCTCTTTTCTTTTTGACTTTTTTTTTTAATTTCCCGTATTTTTTCTTTCTTTTTTTTCGAGAATTCGAAATGTAGAAAAGAGAATTATAAGACTCGGAGCATAAGTAACTAAGTCTCCACATTTTTCACAGCTTTTGCTTCAAATAGTGTCTTATGTGAAAATTTTACATGATTCAATTCAAGGTTCAAAAATGGGATAATCAATAAAGAAAGGATTTTCATGGCTTGTAGTGTGGGTATTTTGCAAAGAAAAAGATCAGGCTCAAAATTGGCTCACTAAGGGTATATGATAAGGGTAGGTTCAAAGAAGGGGCATGTGAAAAAAATTGGTTTTAACCTAGGGCCCTTAATTTTTGAACAATGCATTCAATCCACCAAAAGGGGTTAATGAGAACATGTATAACAATGCAAGTTTTAGAAAAATCAACAATGCATGACAAACACACCATCAAGAAAAAAAAGCATGATATAGTGACTGCTCATTAGCTCAAATCTCACCACAAAAAAATTGGTTATGTGTTAGACCCATACATCTGTCCTTTCAACCAATTATCAAGAGCAACTACCTACAATGCAGCAAAGAGAATACAAAATTTTATTTTTTCATTTTTTTTCAAAGGATCAGTGTCAGAAGTATCCAGGATTCAGAAAAGAGAAACAATAATCATGAACTAAATACCTCTTGGACAGAAACTCACAAAATGGAATTAAAAGAAAGAAAAACAACAACAATAATTATCCACCTATAAGAATGACACAAACAACTTAAACCCTCCCACACCTAAATCTGGCATTGTCCTCAATGACATAAATAAATGCTCAAATAAAAAAATGAAAAGCGCAAGGATAGTTAGAGAACTCCCCTGACAGTTTTGAGCATTAACGAAAGTGTCATCTACTGCTGAGGTGGGGGAAACGGCGGATAAAAACCCATGTGTCGATAAAATGCCAGCTGATTTTTCTCCATTCTTATCAATTGCTGCCGGATATCAGAAATTTCCTTGATGAAGCGCCTGGTAGACGGTCGAGAACCGGATAATGGTGTAGAAATCGGTGATGGTGGACGAATGTCCAGTGGCTCGGGCGAGATATCAGGATCAAAATTGGTCTGGCTGGACTTCGCTGAAGCAGGATCTGGTGGACAAAACGAGAAAACTCCCTGCACTTGTTTTATGAGTCTCATACTCTCTAAACAACGCAAATCCAAAGGATACATAAGACAAGCCACATGCAAATTATTATCATTCAAATCAAGCAATTTGGCATTGACAGCTAGTGCAGTAATCAAAGAACCAAGAATCAAATGGCGTTTATTTGCTACTACACTAGCAAATTGTGAAACCAACCAATAACCCAAATTAAATTTTTTCTGGCCTTTCATGCACCAAAGGAAAAAAAGTTCAGATTTTGTTAACACACCTGCAGAATCTTTTCGACCCGAGAAATTAAAAGCCAAGAACCTATGAATGTATTTCCAAGCTGGGTCATAAAGGTACGAGTCCTTGGACTTACTTGGGTCATAATATTTTTGGTTCGATGTAGCTCGATAAACAAGAATGAGAGTAAATTTGTCATCATAGTCACAAGCACTAGTCAAATAGTCATCAGTTTTAGCAAATTATTCGGTGATAAAACCAAAGGTCAGATTAAATTCAGTGATTGATAATTTGAAAGTGCTCCCCATCAAACGAAAACGAACTACTCCTGGGCTCGAGAGTGTAAAATTTTCAGGTTTGACAAATTCAAAAGTAGTATAAAACTCTTGCACCAGCTCGATATATGCAGGACATGAAATAGAAAAATAAGACTCCCACCCAATGTTATGAATTAATTTCAACGCTTTATCCTTAATATTCAAAGTCTCCAAGGTGGGGTGATCAATATAATTACAGGGAATTATTTGTTTTTGACAAATCAATTTGTACCTATCCTTTTCCGCCTTTTTAGTAAAAACTAAATTACCATTCAAATCAGATTCAGAAGACGGTAACACATTCATTCCCTTTCCCATTCTCGCCCTTTTATACGCAGGAGATGAACTAGATTCACCGACTCTCTTTTTTGTAGCACTAGACTCTCGACCCATGATACCAAAAAAAAAAAAATTATCTCACAACAAAGTATCTCACAACAATGAATCCCAAATCACAGTAATACACAAGCAATCAATTAATGAGCAAACAAAAAGGGAAGAGATATCACCGATTTGTTGTTGGCGGAGTCGCTGGCAGCAGATGAGAGGCACACGGCTGATTGAGATGAAAAGGGGCAGTAACGCCGAAGAAGATGAAGGTGATGGAGCAACTACGTCGGTGATCGCAGACGGCACTTCGAGATGGAGAATAGAAACAGCAGCTGGAGATGATGGAGATTGCCGATGATGATGATGATAAAGGCAGGGGGTGAACAGGGGACGCAGCAGCGGCGGTCTTTTGGAGAGCAGAAGCAGCGTTGTTGTGAGGAAGATGGTGGTGTACGCAGACGTCGGAGTGAAGTTTGCACGGTGAAGATGGGTAGTAGCGACGCTGCTGTTCCATGATGACGAAGGTGATACGATGGGGATGTTTGCGCGAGAAGATGGCAGGCGGCGTTGTGTTGAAGCATGAACGAGAGAGACGATGATGACGAGGCTGCTGTTGACGGCGGGTGGCAGCGATGAAGGACGTACAGAAGCGGTGTCCCTGTTATGATGAGAGGAACGGACTGTGATGATGAAAAACAGCGGGGTGATGCGATGGAGAAAATGGCAAGCGCCCGAATTGAAGAGTGCTAGCGGCAGTCGTTTGTGATGATTGTCGATGATGATGATGCTAAAGGCAAGGGATGAACAGGGGTATGCAGCGGCGGCGTTCTTGTTGGACATGAGAGAAACGAGTTCGGCGATGATTTTGTGAGGAAGATGGCGGTGTGAAGCTGGGACAAAGGTTGTTGATGATGGTGAAGGTGGCCGCTGTTTTGGAGACGAGGGAGAAAAGAAAAAAAAAACGACGCAAGAGAAAAGAGAGGAACAGAAACGAAAAAGGAGGCGGCGGCCCTGTAGAGAAAAAAAAAGGATTAACCCTTATTGATTATTATTATTAACGTAATTAATATAAAAAAAACTAAAATAAATTTCTAACTCTTTTTAAAACAGAAAATAATATTTATAGAAATTTATTTTCTGAAAATTTTAAACTTCTAAGGAAGAAAAATTGATTTTTTTGTACAAAAAAAAGAGTTTTCATAGGGCGTGGGCACGCCTTGTAAAAAATTATTTTCTGAATTTTTTTTTCAAAAGTAAGCATAAAAAAACTAATAATAATAAATACAAAAACGCTGGGTTGCCTCCCAAAAGCGCAATTTTTTAGCATCGTTATGCTCGACGTTACCAATCTCCTCAAGTTGTGGAATAATCAGGATATGTTAACTCGATCTCCATGTACGACACACTCTCATCTGCAAGAAACACCTTCAGTCGATGTCCATTCATTTTGAAAATTTTCTATGTATCCAAACTCTTAATTTCTACTGCACCATAAGGGAACACGTGAGTAACAACAAATGGACTAATCCATTGAGAACGAAGCTTACCTGACATGAATTTCAACCGAGAATTAAAGAGCAGTATTTTTTGGCCAACATTAAATTGCTTTCTCAAGATGGAGTTATCATGAAACAACTTCTTTTTCTCTTTATAAATCATTGAGTTCTCATAAGCCTCCAAACGTAGTTCCTCTAACTCTTGCAGGTGCAGCTTCCTAGTCTTTCCTGCCTCATCCAAATCCATGTTACAGCGTCTCACCACCCAATATGCTTTATGCTCAATCTCAACTGGCAGATGACACGTGTGACGACCCGGTTCTTAATCTCTCAAATCACAAAATTAATCCAAAATCATGAATTAAATCTAACTTTAAGCTATAAAGAAAAGGAAAAGAAAATAAAAAAAAAATTTAAATGAGCTGCGCTCGCGCGGCTAAAAAGTGTCGCGCGAGCGCACCCTGTTTTACTCAAAACAGAGGTGCAGCTCGGGGCTGCGCGCGAGCTGCTCTTTTCTACAGCTCGGGCACGGTCCTGGGCAGAAAAATATTCAGAAATTCTCAACATTTTCTCATCTTAGAAAACATCCTCAATCATCTGTACCAAATCTAAGAAATCTCATACAAATTCCAAAACATGAATAAGTATGTGGATTTTGCGGGCCAACTCAAGATTAGTCGTTCTTGAGTTTCAAAGTCCCTACTTCGCGATGTCGTCATTATACCTTCGTTTATCTCGGTTCTGAACTCTTCAAATCTGAAAGATACAACCAAAATACATATATCAAACTTTATTTCAATCTATCATTTTAGAAACGAGTCAAAACCATCAAGAATTCATCAATCAATCGCATTTCAAACCTCCACTCTTTCTTCGTTCGTTCAAGTCGACGTCTTGTGTCGTTTAGCCTTCAAACTCGACTGAAACGGAAGAATAAAATTCCATAACATTCACATCATCAAGATAAGTATTTCAGCTTAGCTATCGAATAACAAAACAGTCCAAAAACTCGATTAAACGGCGTAGCGATTGAAAATCGGTAACCGACGCAATCCCGAAACCATTTCTTTTATTCAAACCATATGTACGTGCTCTCAATCAAGAAAACCAGCTGATATATCATTCAAAACTTCATCTCAATAGCTATAAAAATCGATTAACATGCTGAAATCAAGATTGGATACAAATAACACAAACTCATCAATCCGGTTTCGATATAGAATCACATAAACGTCGATAAACATAATCGAAAACTCAACATCTGATATATATCAACTTTCGAGCTTCAAACCATACTGAAAGATATGTACACTTAAACTAAATCGAAGCCCTCGTCGTAAGGATTTCAGAACAATTTACGGAATCGAAATCGGACAACCGGTTCAAAAGTTATAAGGATTTGAAGATTGCAAATCCAAAAGAAACGAAAGGATCTCAGTTTTTCTGTTCTTCTTTTTCTGAATAGAGCCTAAAGTTACACGTGCACATGTTGAATCATATATTTCAAATCTGATAACTTTCAATCAAAATTGCACTTTAGTCCCTCAACTCTTCAATAATTGCAATTCGGTCCTCGGGCCTTATTTTAATTCAATTTCAATCCTAAATAATTTAAGAATATTAGAATTTAAATCGAAACTCTAAATATTCCCAAATTAAATATACTCGGATTAAAATTTAATAAATTCGGATTAATATTAATTAATCCGGGGCCTTACATTTCTCCCCCACTAAGACATGAGTTCGTCCTCGAATTCATAAACAGTATAGATATACAGTCCGCATGCTCATAAGAATAAAGAATAACTGAAAACTGAATCAGAACTCACATCAGTGGAATAGATAAGGAAATCGTTGCTTCATATCTTCTTCGACTTCCCAAGTTGCTTCTTCAACTCCGTGTCTACTCCATTGAATCTTCACCAATGGAATTGTCTTCATTCGGAGTTGCTTCGTCTTCCTATCAAGAATCTGAATAGGTCGTTCGAAATAGCAAAGAGTATCATCCAACTCAGCTTCATCAGATCGAATCACATGAGACGCATCAGATATATACTTCCTCAACATCGATACATGAAAGACATCATGTATCCCAGATAAAGACATAGGAAGAGCGAGTCGATAAGCTAGATTGCCTATCTTCTCGAGAATCTCATACGGCCCAATATACCTCGGAGATAATTTTTATCGTTTGCCAAATCGAACTGTGCCCCTGAATGGTGAAATTTTCAGAAACACCCTATCTCCCTGATCAAAAGATAACGGCCGTCGTCGTACATTTGCATATCTCGTATGTCTGTGTTGTGCTGTTCTCATTCTTTGCTGTATCAGTTTCACCTTCTCAGTCATCTGTCTGATCATATCTGGCCCTAACTCAGGTATCTCAGAAACATCATCCCAATACAAAGGCGATCGACACTTCTTTCCATATAATGCTTCGAATGGTGTCATCTCTATACTCGTCTGATAACTGTTGTTATAAGAAAATTCCACGAGTGGTATAGAATCTTGCCATGTAACACCAAAATCAAGTACTACAGCTCTAAGCATATCCTCAAGCGTCTGAATAGTTCGTTCGGATTGACCGTCAGTTTGAGGATGATAAGCAGTACTCAAATGTAAACGCGTACCTAGAGCTTCCTGTAGGCTATGCCAAAAGTGTGAAGTGAACCTCGGATCTCGGTCAGATACAATCGACTTCGGCACACCGTGTAGTCTTACCACTTCTCGAATATAGAGATCCGCCATTTGATCATGACGATAAGTCATTCGGTAAGGAATAAAGCATGCAGATTTCGTCAATCTGTCGATGATCACCCAAACAGCATCGCATCCTCGAGATGATCGTGGTAACTTCGTTACAAAGTTCATAAAAATGTGGTCCCATTTCCATTCAGGAATCGATAAACTCTGTAATAAGCCACCTGGTTTCTTTCTTTCAGCTTTCACCTGTTGGCAATTCAAACATTTAGATACAAATTCAGTCACATCAGACTTCATTTGTTTCCACCAGTACTGACTCTTCAAATCGTTGCACATCTTTCTGCCTCCAGGGTGAACACTGAAGCGACTACAATGGGCTTCTTTCAAAATATTCTGTCTCAAGTCTGCAATATCGGAAACAACTATTCGGTCATTCACATATAAGATATCATCGTCACTAACCTTGTACTCAGACTGATGTCCTGATCGAATCATTTCAATCGACTTCTGCACATTCTGATCGGCTTTTTGTGCTTCTTTGATACGAATCAATAACTCTGGCTCAGCACTGATTGCATACACTATCATCGGTCTTCTATCTGTCTCAAATACATACGCAGAAACACAACAATTCTCAATCAAATTAGATACACCTATAGTAGATAAAGATAGAGCACATACTTTTCTACTCAGGGCATCTGCTGCTGCATTAGATCTTCCCGGATAGTATTTGATTTCACAATCGAAATCCTTCAACAAATCAAGCCATCGTCGTTGTCTCATATTCAACTCAGATTGTGAGAACAGATACTTCAGACTTTTGTGATCAAAAAAGATTTCAAACTTCTCGCCATATAAATAATGTCTCCAGATTTTCAAGGCAAAGACGATTGCAGCCAATTCAAGATCATGAATCGGATACCTGACTTCATGTGGTTTCAGTTGTCGAGAAGCATAAGCGACAACATGTCATTTCTGCATTAAAATACATCCCAAACCCTGGTGAGAAGCATCACAATAAACAACAAAATCACCAGTACCTGTAGGGATTATTAAAATTGGCGCTGTAGTCAATCTCTTTTTGAGTTCGATAAAACTTCTTTCACACGCCTCAGACCATACAAATGGTGCATTCTTCTGTGTAAGCTGTGTAATAGGCTTCGCTATAGATGAAAAATCTCGAATGAATCGACGATAATAACCTGCCAAGCCCATAAAACTTCGAATTTCTGGCACAGATGTCGGTCTCTGCCAACTGATCACAGCTTCAACCTTACTCGGATCCACTGAAATACCATCTCCTGAAATTACATGACCAAGAAAAACAACTCGCTGCAACCAAAACTCACATTTGGATAACTTGGCATACAATTTCTCTTCTCTTAATATTCTCAATACAGTTCGGAGATGATCAGCATGTTCACACAGATTCTTAGAGTATATCAAAATATCATCGATAAAGATAATCACAAAGTCATCTAAATATCTTTGAAATACTCTATTCATCAATCCCATAAAAACTGCCGGTGCATTCGTTAGACCAAAAGGCATGACTATGAATTCATAATGGCCATATCTGGTTCTAAACGCAGTCTTAAGAATGTCTTCGTCTCTAACCCTCAGTTGATGATATCCGGATCGTAAGTCAATCTTCGAATATACTGATGATCCCTGCAATTGATCAAATAAATAATCGATACGAGGTAAAGGATAGCGATTCTTTACCGTTGCTTTGTTCAATTGCCGGTAGTCAATACACAATCTCATCGATCCGTCTTTCTTTCGAACAAATAATACCGGAGCACCCCATGGGGATACACTCGGTCTGATATATCATTTGGCCAACAAATCTTCAAGTTGGTCCTTCAGTTCTTTCAATTCAATTGGTGCCATTCGGTACGGTGCTTTCGATATCGGTTGTGTACCTGGCATCAATTCAATACCGAAATCTACCTCTCTGTACGGTGGCAATCCTGGAATCTCGTCAGGGAATACATCTGCAAACTCACTCACCACCGGTATATCAGTCAATTTCGGACTAGTCTTCAGTATATCGACTGCATAAATAAGGAATCCTTCTGCCCCTTTCTGTAACAAGTCAGTCATAGAAAGAACAGATATCAAAGGAATTTTGGCTCGTGATACCTTACCATAGAATTTCCATTCATCAGTCATATCAGGTCTGAACTTTACAATCTTCTGAAAACAATCCACTGTAGCTCTGTACTTGGTTAGCATATCGATACCGATTATGCAATCAAAATCAGATAACCCAAAAACGATACAGTCAAGCTCAACTTCATTACCTTCGTACTGTAGTACACAGTTTCTAACAGATTTCACTGATACTATACCTTTTTCCAATGGTGAAGATATAGACACTACAGTAGCTAATGACTCAACAGGCAATGAATACATCGTAACAAATTGTTCAGATATGCGACGCACCAGTATCAAATAAGACATAGGCAGGATAACCAGAAAGAAAACTGTTACCTGCAATCACATCGTCCGGTGCTGCTTGTGCTTGCTCTTCTATCAATGCAAACACTCGTGCTTGTTGCCTGGGAGGTTGATTCACTGTCTGACCTCCTCCTCTACTCGGTGCTACAGGCTGTGGTTGAAAAGATTGAACAGAAGATGTAGGTTGACCTACCGGTCTCGATGATCCTGTACCCTGTGCACCTTTAGAACCTCGTTGTGGACACACCCTCGCAAAGTGTCCCATCTTATTGCAAATGTGGCAGCTTCCAAATACACCTCGGCATTGTTCATTGGTATGGCGTCCACCACACTTGGTGCAATACACATTAGGCTTCTGTCCGGCCCTAGACTGTCGGGAACTACCTGAACTCGAAGAGCTACTACCACCAGATCTCTTGAACTGTTTACTCTTGCCCTTAAAAAAATTCTTCTTTCCACTACTGCTACCTCCAACTTCAAATCGACGTGGCGGTGGAATCTGTGACTGTTCTTGAGACTGTCTCACTGGCTGTGGCACAAACTGTGCTCCTCGTTGTTTCAATATCCCTGCTTTTGCACCCTTTGCTCGATTCAGAGCATCAGCAAAGGTATTCGGTCTTTCCGAATTCACAAGTGTAAATACATCAGGATTCAAGCCATTGATGAATTGATCGGCTTGAGCTTCATCATTAACAACGATATGTGGAGTAAACTTCAACAAGCTAGTAAACTTGGCAACATATTCCTCGATATTTTACAGTCCCTGTTGCAAACTCGCAAACTCTGCTCCTTTGTCCTTGCGATAAGACACAGGAAAGAAACGCTGATAGAAAGCAGTTCGAAATACAGACCAGGTAATAACAGTACCTTGGTTCTCCAATGCTTTCTTCGTCGCTATCCACCAACTCTTGGCAAGGCCATGCAGTTGATGAATAACCAGTCTCACACGATGATCATATGAATAGTCAATAGACTCATATAACTGCTCAATATCTTCCAGCCAATTCTCACATTCCACAGCATTCTCAGTTCCTTGCAACTTCGGGGGTTGGAATGACTGGAATCGTTTCAGAAGTTTCTCCATCGGATTAGCATCACTAAACTCATCAGTAGAAGTACTACCCTGTCCATGTTCAGTTGCTGTCACTGGGACCTGTGCAGCATTTGTCTGTTCAGGCTCATTCACAGCCAATGTCTGTCTAACCCTCGGTGCTGGTCGGGGAGGCATATCTGATAATCAAACAGATTAGTGTACAGTTCAATCTCAGATAAAACCATTCTGTTTCAACTCACAATGCCTTCTCAAATGATCGAATCTGATTCAGTCGTAATCATACATGCTTCCAATCATATCAGATAACAGATAACATGCAATTCTTAAAGCTATAAATCAAGTCAAATAATAAACATGCTTCAAGAATAACTAAATCAGAATAAAAGACTCGATCTAACCCTGCTCATCTATTCTCAGTCCGAGAAACTTATGCTCTGATACCACCTGTTGTGACGACCCGGTTCTTAATCTCTCAAATCACAAAATTAATCAAAAATCATGAATTAAATCTAACTTTAAGCTATAAAGAAAAGGAAAAGAAAATAAAAAAAAATTTAAAATAAGCTGCGCTCGCGCGGCTAAAAAGTGCCGCGCGAGCGCACCCTGTTTTACTCAAAACAGAGGTGCAGCTCGGGGCTGCGCGCGAGCTGCTCTTTTCTACAGCTCTGGCACGGTCCTGGGCAGAAAAATATTCAGAAATTCTCAGCCTTTTTTCAGCTTAGAAAACATCCTCAATCATCTGTACCAAGTCTAAGAAATCTCATACAAATTCCAAAACATGAATAAGTATGTGGTTTTTGCGGGCCAACTCAAGATTAGTCGTTCTTGAGTTTCAAAGTCCCTACTTCACGATGTCGTCATTATACCTTTGTTTATCTCGGTTCTGAACTCTTCAAATCTGAAAGATACAACCAAAATACATATATCAAACTTCATTTCAATCTATCATTTCAGAAACGAGTCAAAACCATTAAGAATTCATCAATCAATTGCATTTCAAACCTCCACTCTTTCTTCGTTCGTTCAAGTCGACGTCTTGTGTTGTTTAGCATTCAAACTCGACTGAAACGGAAGAATAAAATTCCATAACATTCACACCATCAAGATAAGTGTTTCAGCTTAGCTATCGAATAACAAAACAGTCCAAAAACTCGATTAAACGGCGTAGCGATTGAAAATCGGTAACCGACGTAATCCAGAAACCATTTCTTTTATTCAAACCATATGTACGTGATCTCAATCAAGAAAACCAGCTGATATATCATTCAAAACTTCATCTCAATAGCTATAAAAATCGATTAACATGCTGGAATCAAGATTGGATACAAATAACACAAACTCATCAATCCGGTTTTGATATAGAATCGCATAAACGTCGATAAACATAATCGAAAACTCAACATCTGATATCTACCAACTTTCGAGCTTCAAACCATACTGAAAGATATGAACACTTACACTAAATCGAAGCCCTCGTCGTAAGGATTCCAGAACAATTTACGGAATCGAAATCGGACAACCGGTTCAAAAGTTATAAGGATTTGAAGATTGCAAATCCAAAAGAAACGAAAGGATCTCAGTTTTTCTGTTCTTCTTTTTCTGAATAGAGCCTAAAGTTACACGTGCACATGCTGAATCATATATTTCAAATCTGATAACTTTCAATCAAAATTGCACTTTAGTCCCTCAACTCTTCAATAATTTCAATTCGGTCCTCGGCCCTTATTTTAATTCAATTTCAATCCTAAATAATTTAAGAATATTAGAATTTAAATCGAAACTCTAAATATTCCCAAATTAAATATACTCGGATTAAAATTTAATAAATTTGGATTAATATTAATTAATCCGGGGCCTTACAACACGCCTTCCCAAACACTAATCTGTAAGGGGACATCCCAATAGGAGTTTTGTATGTTGTTCGGTAGGCCCAAAGTGCATCATCTAGATGAATACTACAATCTTTCCTCCCTGGATTTACCGTTTTCGCAAGAATAGACTTGATCTCCCTATTGGAAACTTCTGCATGACCATTTGTTTGCGGATGGTAAGCGGTGGCTACCCTGTGATGCACTCCATATTTTTTCAGTAAAGCCTCAACAGTTCTATTGCAAAAATGAGTCCCTTGGTCGCTGATTAGCGCTCTAGGGATTCCAAATCTGCTAAAAATGTTAGACTTGAGGAAACCTACAACAACCTGCAAATCGTTAGTCCTGGTGGGTTTTGCTTCCACCCACTTCGATACATAATCAACCGCCAAAAGGATATAAACATAACAACATGATGAAGGAAACGGACCCATGAAATCTATACCTCAGATATCAAAAATTTCACAAACAAGAATGGGAGTTTGGGGCATTTGATTTCTATGAGATAAAGAACCCGTTCTTTGGCACTTTTCACAGTTTTTACAAAATAGATAAGCATCTTTAAATAGAGTTTCCCAGTACAAACCACTATCCAATATTTTTCTAGCAGTTATTTTCGGTCCAAAATGACCACCACATGCATAATTATGACAGAAAATTAAAACTGACTTATACTCATTTTCAGGCACACATCTCCTAATGACTTGATCAGCACAAAATTTCCATAAATCAGGTTCCTCCCACGCATAATACTTTGCCTCACATCGAATCTTATTCTTACGGGATTTACTAAGCGAAGAGGGAAAAATTCCACTAACCAAATAGTTTACTATATCCGCATACCAAGGAACCATACATTTAACTTGGAATAACTGTTCATCAGGAAAGAATTCAGAAATAGGCATGGATTCCTCTTCTTTCACCAATCTGCTCAGGTGATCGGCCACTGGATTTTCGGTTCCCTTTCGATCCTTGATTTTAAAGTCAAACTCTTGGAGCAGAAGTATCCACCGTATCAACCTCGGTTTCGACTCCTTTTTTGTCAATAGATCCGAATACACCAACACTTTATAACCAAGTAAATATGATCTGAATTTATTTAAAGCAAAAACAATTGCTAAAAGCTCCTTTTCAGTAGTTGTGTAGTTGCATTGTGCAGGGTCCAACGTCTTTGATTCATAATATATGACATGACTCTTCTTATCAATCTGTTGGCCTAAAAAAGCTCCCACAGCATAGTTACTAGCATCACACATGATTTCGAATGGCAAGGTCCAGTCAGGAGGCTTGATTATTGGTGCCATAGTCAGCATGTTCTTGAGTTTGTCAAAAGCCTCCTTGCATTTCTCTCCAAACTCGAAGGGCACATCCTTTTGCAATAACTTGTACATTGGAAAAAGCGATCTTTGAAAAATCCTTAATAAACCTGCGATAAAAACCTGCATGCCCAAGAAAAACTCGAATTTCCTTAACGTTAGTGGGGAATCGCAAGTGTGTGATCAAATCAATCTTTGCTTTATCAACCTCTATACCTCTTGAATAAACAACATGTCCCAACACAATACCTTCATTCACCATAAAATGACACTTTTCATAATTCAGAACCAAGTTGGTTTCCATACATCTTTTCAAAATCTTGGCTAAGTGATCCAGGCAAACCTCAAATGAGTTTCCATATACAGTGAAATTGTCCATGAATACTTCAATGCAATTCTCAATATATTCAGAAAATATACTTAGCATGCACCTTTGGAACGTACCTGGGGCATTACAAAGTCTGAATGGCATGCATCTATGGGCGAATGTTCCAAAAGGGCATGTGAAAGTTGTTTTCTCCTGATCTTCCTGAGCAATGACTATCTGGTAGTAACCTGAAAATCCATCAAGAAAACAAAATTAAGTTTTTCTCGCTAGCCTTTCCAATGTCTGATCAATAAAAGGTAAGGGAAAGTGATCTTTTATGGTGGCTAAATTCAGCCTTCGAAAATCAATAACCATTCTTCAACCATTATGCACCCGTGTTGGTACCAACTCATCATTTTGATTTCTTACCACAGTAATGCCTGTTTTTTTTGGTACAACATGGATCGGGCTCACCAATTTGCTATCCGAGATAGGATAGATTATTCCTTCATCTAAGAGCTTGATGATTTCTTTCATTACCACTTCCTTCATTACTGGATTCAGTTTTCTTTGGAACTCTCTTACCGGTTTGGCATCATACTCCAAAAGAATCCTATGCATGCAAATCAACGGACTTATGCCTTTGATATAGCTAAAGTCCACCCGATTGCAGTTTTGTGCTCCTTGAGTACTGTGACCAACCTCTCTTCCTGGTCCTCCGTCAATTTCTTTGAGATGATCACTGGTAAAGTCTCTTCATCACCCATATATATATATTTCAAATGATCTGGCAAACTCTTCAACTCTATTTTGGGTGCCTGCAAAACGGAAGGTAGTAATTTTTTATGAAAGAATGGAATTTCAATCTTTGAATTTGTTACCCTCGTTTGATCAATTTCGTGTTCTGAAATTTCATAAGCTTCAGCGAATTCTTCTTCAAATCCAATTGTGCATACATCTGAAAATTTTCATTCTCACGTTCTTCCTCAAAAACTTCCTGCACAATTGAATCAACAACATCAATAGAGCATATAGAATGATTTTCACTTGGGTACTTCATAGCATCAAAAATATTAAATTTTACAATCTCTCCGTCAAATTCGACGGAGAGGGTACCATCATCGACATCAATCTTTGTCCTAGTTGTCTTCATGAATGGCCTTACCAACAGAATTGGAGGTGAATTCGACATGGAATCCTCTTCCATTCGCAAGATATAGAAATCTGCGGGAAATATAAATTCCTTAACCTGCACCAAGACATCTTCAACAACCCCTTCCGGGTAAGCATTAGAACGATCAGCTAGTTGAATCACCACTCTAGTTTCTTTCAAAGGACCCAGATTTAGAGCACAATAAATCGAATATGACATGACATTTATGGATGCACCTAAATCTAACATGGCACGCTCAATCTTCAAATTCCCAATAACACAAGGCATAGTAAACATACCTGGATCCTTGCACTTATTTGGTAAGGTGGAAATTAACATACCCTTGATTGATGCAATTAAGCAAATTCCAAGGTATGCTAAATTTTTGAAGGATTTGTGCACTAACAAGAGGAGGCTGAGAGGTGATGAGAAAGTGAGTGTGGGAGAAAATGTATTTGGTAATGATTTTTTTATCACAGCCGATACATTTTCTCCCACACTCACTTTCTCATCACCTCTCAGCCTCATCTTGTTAGTGCACAAATCCTTCAAAAATTTAGCATACCTTGGAATTTGCTTAATTGCATCAATCAAGGGTATGTTAATTTCCACCTTCCTAAACATCTCCAACACTTCATTCTCATAGTCAGTCTTCTTAGATTTTTCCAACCTAGAGGGAAAAGGAGGAACAACCACATTAGATATATCAGATGAAGGGGATGTGGGTTTTACCTTTGTTTGCTACTCGGATGTGTTTTCAACCTCCTTATCCATGTCCTTTCCTTCACTAGTCTTCATAGGGGAGGTAGACTCAATTTCTATCTTCTTTCCACTTCTCAACACCATTGCACTTGCATTTTCTCTTGGATTTACTACCGTTTGTGATGGTAGTTTTCCATAATTTTGAGCCTCTAAATTGGTTACCGCCGTAGCTAATTGGGTTATCTGATTTCCTAGGTTCTGAATGCTGACCCTCGTTTCCTCTTTGAATTTTTGAGTGTTAGTTGCAAGGGCCTTAACAATTTCATCTAGAGACATATCTGAGTCAGAGGATTGTGCAGGTGCTGGTTGTTTGTTGTAATTCTGTTGTGGAAATCCTTGTTGCCCTACTTGGTTCTTGTAGCTGAAATTCGGGTGATCTCTCCATCCCGGATTGTAGGTATTGGAATATGGGTCATATCGACGTTGTGGTTGTCCAGGAAAACCACCAATTGCATTGGCTTGCTGCGTTGGATCTTCTTGTAATGTTGGACACATATCCGTCGGATGTCCAACAACCGAACATATCCCACAAGATTTGACCTGTTGTGCTTGTCCTACAACCAATTTTTCCAAAAGAGATGTTAAAGAATCTAATTTTTTATCAATGGGACTAACACTTACCTCTTTAACCTGTCGTGGAGCATTGTCTTCTCTTGTTCCGAACTGTTGAGCATTAGCTGCCATGTTGGCGATCAGATCACTTGCTTCTTGAGGTGTTTTATTCACTAATGCTCCTCCACTTGCAGCATCAATCATGTTCCTATAAAAAACTGAGAGTCCCTCATAAAAATACTGAACCAAAAGTAGTTCAGAAATTTGATGTTGCGGGCAACTCGCACACAGTTTCTTGAATCTTTCCCAGTACTCATACAAAGTCTCTCCTTGTAATTGTCGGATCCCACAAATCTTCTTCCTAATGTTTGCTGCTCTCGAAGCTGGGAATAACTTTTTTCAGAAATTGCTGCTTCATTCCATTCCAAGTTGTTATTGTTCCAGATGGCAAATAGTAGAGCCAATCCTTAGCCTTGTCAGCCAGAGAGAATGGAAAAGCTCGCAGTTAAATTTGTTCCTCTGTAATCCCTTGAGGTTTCATGGCACTGCAAACAATATGAAACTCCTTTAAATGCTTATGCGGGTCTTCACCTACAAGACCACGAAAAGTTGGCAATAAATGAATCAAACCAGACTTTAATTCAAAATTGGCTTCAGTAGTAGGAAATTGAATGCATAATGGTTGTTCAGTAACATTAGGATTAGCCAACTCCCTGAGGGTTCTCTGTGTTGGTTCTGCCATTGTTTCTTCTTTCTCACTTTCTTCAGTTTCAAACTCGAGGTCAGATTCCCTTTCAGATTCGCTCGAGTTCAATTCTGCGTTCAAACTAGGAGATGGAATTGATGCTTGGTTACGTCGCAGCCTCGCCTCTTTTCTCAATCTCTTAGTTGTCTTCTCGATTTCTGGAACATATTCTAATTCACCTGTACGAGAAGAATGAGGAATAAAAAAAATAATAATTAAATAACAAGAACTCGAAAGAAATAATTATAAACACCGTTCCCCGGCAACGACGCCAAAATTTGATGGGTTTGTCGTCAGCCAACAAACTTAAAATTCCTACTCCCTAACAAAACGAGTATAGTAATGAGCAGGGTCGAATCCACATGAAACAAAAATTTATCTCTTTCGAGGAATAACAAATAAAAAGGAGGGATTTTTGGTTTTCAGTAATAAAATAAAAAATTAAGACTATTGCAAAAATTAACTAATAAATGGGATGAACAAATAATTAAATGAGAAATTCAATATTTTATCAAACTCTGATTCAAGGAATTTCCGTATTTCAATTATATCACTGATCATCGGCTAAAAAATAATTTATTCATGCAATTCTAGCAATTAACCTTAAAATCATAGGGATAACCACTAAGATTTTTGTGTTCTCATATTTTAATTGACCAAACCCAGCATCCAGTCAAAACTTATCAATAACCAACTGGGCACGATAGCGTTCCATGTTGATTAAAAATAGCTTTTCGATTTGTGAAAACAGTTAATCCTAAAATCTAACAATCGAGATAGTTGCAATTGTTAAACCTAGTTTCGTTAATTTATTTAGATCAAACATGTCATGATAGCACAACACACCTAATCAATCGCTACTCAAGTACCAATCATTCATGACAATTACGGATAACTGAATTCCTGGATAGCAATAGAAAATCATAAATCGATTTATTTGTCAGATTAATCGACTCACAACTTTCATGAAATAAATCATAATCATAAATTAACAAATACTAGAAAAAAGCAAGAACTTCAATTCAAACTCAAAACCTCACAGTGATAAATTGAAATACAAGAAATATCCCTTGAATCATAAATAAAAAACTTAGCCAAGCATAGCTGGCTTCATAATTCTCTAGAAATATAAAAGATTAAACCTAGAAATTATGAAGAGAAAAAGAAGAAAATATTCATTGTCTTGGCCGTGCAGAGCTTGTAGAACGCAGGAACAGAACTCTGGAATTTTCCCAATCCCTAAACTAACGTGTAAAACTAACAAAAAATAAAATAAATAAAATCCCAAAAATTCAGAAAGAGATAAAGTCTAACTAAAAAGATAATGTAGAGATATTATTTTTTAAATAGAAATCTCCAACTATCTTTATTTATCTAGAAAAAAATATTTTCTTCAAAAGTCTTCCATAAATTAAATACCATATTTAAAATTCCTAAAATATGGTATTTTCTTCTCAAATTCTGAAATCTTCAATTTTCCACCCGACAGTAAAAGTGTAGTAACACAGCGCGCCCACGCCTTGCTCCAGATCCTTTTCTAGTTTGCTCAATTCCTCAAAATTTTTCTTGGCAACTCCAAATGTGATAAAATTAAACTCTTTTAGCCCAAATTTTGTCCAAGATCATCAAAATTTCTCCAACTACAAAACACAACAAAAAATGCATCAATTAACATATGCAAAATACAAAAACCCGAGGAATATGATATTGAAAATATAAATATTATGAGCCTATCAGTCATTCTTCACATTTACAATAATAATTTTTTAAAATAATTTATCCTCGTCGCCACTCTCTCTTCTTATAAAAATTCAATTTCATATATTTAGTTGAATTTTCTGACTTTATTCAAGCCGTGATGATTCATCCCTCATTCCCTTGACTCAACTCATCGTTCCAAAATGAACTTTTTAGAATTCAAAATTAATTGGTAGAACGGAATAATGTGACCAACTGGT
Source organism: Henckelia pumila (assembly GCF_033568475.1). Classification (NCBI taxonomy): domain Eukaryota; kingdom Viridiplantae; phylum Streptophyta; class Magnoliopsida; order Lamiales; family Gesneriaceae; genus Henckelia; species Henckelia pumila. Next base: position 45,051,534 of record NC_133122.1, read on the forward strand.
CCCACTTCCAACATTGAAGTCGTCCCTAATAAGGCACTTTTTCTATTAGTTATTAATTATGACTAAGTACTAAGAAGGGTTTTAACGAATAATCTTACGAACTCAACAGTTATTAAATGATGTTTAACTAACTTTATTAAAAAAAACTTATAATATTCTAATTGTTCTAAACGTTAATAAGTTCTTAGATCTTATTTTAAAAATAAATTGTTAAAATATTTGTATAAACTTATTTTAAAAAATTTAAAGATATTAATGTGTTAGTATTATAAGATCGTTTTATTGTTAAAATTATCAAAACAATATAATACTATAAAAGTAATATAAATAGTAATATACATAAAAAAATAAGTTTAAATTTATCATAAATGTTTACCATATATTAAAAAATACAACTATTTTTATTTTTTACATAGAAAAAATTTGATAAATTATGTCAATATGAGCAGAGGCGTGTCGAAAATTTAATAAAATATATGAAAATAATATGGAGAAATAAAATAGCATAAGATTTTTTCTAAAAAAAATAAAGGTGACATAATTTTTAAAAACAACTTATAAGCTCTCAAATAATTTATTTCGACAGCTTATAAATTGTTTTCAAGAGCTTATAAGCTTTGTCAAACACCATAATCTGAAATATTAGAGACTTTGTTATTTCAAATCAACATTTCAAACAAATTCTCAAATCAAATCTCTCATTTCAAATTAAATATTCATCCAAGCACAACTAAAGTTGAATTGTTCAAGATTAGGGAAATTTGCTTTTTTGCTCCTGTATGTTTATTATTTTGCGATTTTAGTCCTTTATATTTTCATATTTCAGTTTTAGTCCGTTAATTTTATTTTTTGGCAATTTAAGTTCTTTTTTCCGACGTGGCGCAGACGTGGCACCAATTCAGTGCTGATGTGGAGATGATGTGTACAGTTTCACGTAAACATTTTCGAATAAAAAAGGACCGATATTATCAAAAATCGGAGCATGCAGGACTAAAACTAAAATATGAAAACATAGAGGACCAAAAGCGCAAAGTGACAAACATACAAGATCAAATTTGCAGTTTTTCCTTCAAAATTAATTTAACTTTCGATCGGATCGCTATTGAAAAATCGCAAAACATGCTTAAACTAATCGATTTGGAATAACCAAAATAATTCTAGTGATAGAGCTAACCAAACCAAAATATTTACTTTATCAACCTTTATACATATATAATTTCGTGAATCCTGTTTTCGAATTAAGCAAGTTAGATATTCTCATTTCTAAAGGGGCAAAAAACGACATTTTAATTTTGCAAAAAATAAATAAATTAATTAATAAATAAATATTCACCTGATCCCCCTTCGATAGAATAAATAATTAGTTGAGAGGGTAATTTGTGTAAATATTGTTATGAAAAACAGAAAAAGAAAAAAAGAACGTTTAATCTGTAGTAATTATAAAAAAAGAAAAACATTTCGAACCCGTCTGGCTCGAAAAGTGGAAAACGTACATGTTATTATTATTTTTAATTTTATAATAAATTAAGATGAAAATTTTATAATAATAATAATAATAATAATAATAATAATAATAATAAAAGCTTTGTACGAAAATGGCCAAATGGGAACCACTCGTTTGCGTCTCTGCTTTTTGGCGGCGGCCCATGCTGGCCCCGAATGGTCGGTTTTATTACGTTTTGTTTGTCTGCCTATTAAATTGTTTGTAGGGGCCCTAAATATATATTTATTTAATTATTATAGTGGACAAATAAAATATTAAATTGAGTGTCAAGTGAATTTTAATACGACGCAAGTGATGAATACGATGTCGTATTCACTTGGATTTCGAATCAAAATTCAATATAATCCTCAAAACAAAATGTTTTTTTAATTATAAAAAAATCAAAAAAATAAAATGTTTTTTCGAGTTAATAATGGATATGTTTTTTATCACCAATCAAATATTAATGATTATTTTTTTTCGGAAAACCCTCATTAATTATTATTATTTTTCAAAAAGAAACACTCGAACGAATTTCTAGCCTAGCTAACTCTATCCCAAGTTCACAACGGATACTTACAATTAAACGGTGTCCGATCATACAAAACAAACTTGATTTTACTATACGAAATCTTTTCCTTTATTTTTGAAATAAAAAGATCCAATGGAAATTTATATATACAGGACCACATGACGTGACAACAATTGGTCACACACCCATAATTACTTTCTTTCTTATAATTTCTTGTAGTGATTTTATGATAAACACGATATCTCTCTCGGTGCTTATTAATTTTCTGAGTTAAAATCGATTTAGGAGCTTATATAAAATTATATAGAGTAGAAGATAAACTTAAATTGCCGACAATAGACTCGATTATGAACGAAAGATGCATAGATTGTCTCAACTTTAGATTTTTGAGGCGCACATGTTCATCTCTTTTTGACATTAAATTCTTTCGTCGAATCCCGATCTTACTGAGTTTGAAGCGCACGGACCATAGGAATAATATAACCGGGATCGAACAGCCCCATGTTACCGATGTGGGGTGCACGTCGTTTAGTCGTGTTGGGCTGCGGCTTGTTTGATTAGCAACATGTGCAATTGCTGTGGGATCGGAGCATGTAGCGTGGAAATGTATATATATAGTTTCATTTCACTTTGGATCCTTTAATTTTGTTCGTTTTCTACTTTTAGGTGGGCATTTTTGTAGATCACGGATCTGCTTTTTCATAGAATAATCTTTATTTATTTATTTATTTATCTTTTGCCGAGCTATAATTTTTTTTTTTTTTTTTTTGCCATTTGAAAGATTTTGGAAAAAAATGAGGTTCATGTGATTCTCATACCTCACCCATGAAATCGATACATTTGTATGATCTGAATTAAAGATACTAAAATAGTCATATTTTTCTGATCAAAGAATTGGGTGCGCTATACATGTTTCATGTGATATTCGAAAATAGCTAAAAACTTCAATAAGTAAGATAGACACAAAATCTAGATAAATACAATACTAAGAACTAATTATGTCTCTCTCAAAAAAAAAAAGAACTAATTATGTCTTCCAAGAAAACTTCATCACGCTAGACACGTTGGCATTTGTGATATCACATTAATATTTTTAGTGTTATATGAGCACTTTCATAAAAAATTATCTAATCCAGAACGCAAAACCAAAACCCTAAATTCAAGTACTTACATGACCAAAACACAAAAATAAACATGTTATAAAGGCCACTTTCACTTATGGTTTTTGTGTGAAAGAAAAGAAAGGGTGTGAGCACAAGTTACACCTGAAGTATTAATCTTCATATGATGCTCTTAGATCATCAACACATACATGCCATCTTTCATAAAAATATAAAACATACACATAATCTAATAATATTGAAATAGAGAAGAAAATACTATCAATTTAGCATAAACTGCCGTCTTCTTCAATTTCATGTTTATTATTTACATAAATAAATAGGTGTATTTGAGACTGCTGACTCGCTAGAAGTGAGTAAAATAACAAAAAACGAAAGCATAAAAATGTGCACACGATATACCATTTCGTGTAGATAGTTTCTAGCTAGCGATATCTATATTCTATACATTCAATCGCTAGAAATTTTATTTAAAATTTCCCATTTGAAAAAATTATAATTAACTATCTCTAAATTATACACGGGCGTTACTAGAAAATGGCCGCTGCAGGAAAAGTTTTCACCTCCAAAATGCCAAGTGTTGCTATATAATAGTCTTATATATAACAATCGTTTATTTTGATAAAATAAACTATATTTGAAAATGACATGATTTCTCTTCATCATGAATGACGCGCGGCCAAATTACTGAATTAGTATACATATTATGAAGTCATGATCTCTGATTAGAGACTAACCATCTTTCTGTCAATTATGAAAATTTATTTCATGAAAAATAAATGTAAGTTTTTAGGAGATATTCAACTTTTAGTAATTTAAATTAAATATAAAAATTGTCCATTACTAAAAATTAATTTAAATTAAATAAAAAAGTGTCCATTTAAAAAATATATATGTCTCTTGTGAGACGATCTCGCAACGGGTCGACTTGACCTAGATTTATAATAAAAATTAATATTTTTAACATAAAAAATAATATTTTTCATTGAATTAAATAAAATAAGAGATCGTATAAAAAAATTGATTTTTGAAACGACCGTTTCATTAGAGTTTATGTGATTAAGGGAGTGTTTGCAATCACTAAAAAAAAGTGATTGTTAGCTTTTTGCTTAAAAAAATCATTTTTGTGTGTTTTTTAAACCTAGATTATGTGTTAGCTTATGCTTAACTTAATTGAAATCCAAAAGCTAGTCATGTGATGATTATGAATCTCCAAAAGTGATTCTAATAAGAAGGTCATTGTTAAAATCATTATAATCACTTATTTATCAAACATACCCAACTTTGATTTTTAGATTCTCACATTTGTTTCCAAACACTACCAACTTTTGATTTTTCTTAATTTTTTTATAATTTATAAATTAATCACTTCTACAAAAGTACAATCTATTCCAAACACTTTCAGATTATTTTTAGATGCATTATATCATATAAAACTCGGTGGTGTCCATAAATGTGTTGGGCCGAGCCCACCTCCAAACCGGTCCGTTTGCCCCAGGATTACGGAAGCTTTCGAGATATTTTGATTTAAAATGAAATATATACAAATTTTATTTATGATTAATAATGAGTTTAATACATTATTAGATCATATCTAGAATGCTTAATAATTAAAATCACACAAAAATGAAATATTTCTTTTCTCCTAGTTCTCAAAATCTTCGAGTTCTTCGTGATATATTTTTGTCGGACTTAATAATAATATTATTTTTTAAAGATAGAACTCGCAGTTACTAACTTTCGGTAAATGTTGCACACTTATTATTAGAGTCGTCAATTTGGGTTAAGCCCGCCGGGTCGGCCCGGCCCGCCACACAATTTAAGTGGGTTGGTTTGAAATTTTTTCAACCCAACAAAAGGTAGGCCTAGATGGGCCAACACGCCTAGGCCCACGACCCACGCGGGTTGGCCCGCCACGGGCCTGGGTTGGCCCGCGGGCCCGAAGAATTAATAATTTATTTTTATTTTTATTGTGATATATGTATTTTTTAATTAAAGTTGTGAATTTTTTTTGTATTAATTACTTTATATAAAATTCACACACATAAAATCAATAATTAAAATTTTTATTAATATGTTTCTATTAATATTTATTTATGAAATGATATTTATAATTAATTATAATATTATTTATTTATTTTTATTTGTCGTGAGTCAATCCGCGGGCCGGCCCGCTTAACCCGCAACCCACCTTGGGTTGGGGATTTCCAGCCCGCCAGGATGGTGGGTTGACCCGCCATAGACCCGCTAAAAGGTGGGTTTTTGATGGTTCGACCCGCCCTGCCATGGGTTGACCCATTTGACAACTCTAATTTTATTTACTTGTAGTGTCGAAAATGATAAGATAAGGAAACAAATGGAACCACACGGCCCAAAAATTGATGGATCGTATTTCTGGTGTGGTAATTGCAATAAGCCCAAGCCCACTTACGAAAGAAATGTCTTTAAAGCATGTCACCGATATAAGATTTTACACTTTCCCCTAAACGGTTTAATGTAAAAAAACATAAAAAAGAAAAAAAGAGAGATTAATTTGTGTAAAGGTATATTATCCGTCGACAAATGTCGAAAGCGATTATCGAGTAATGAATAATTTGTTTATCGTTAATTATTACATGCTGAAATTAATCCTCCAAATTGGGTTTATTTTCTTAAAAATGCGTGAGTAACATAACATCATCAAAAGGAGGAAGATGTTCAATTTCTGGAATATCAAAGTAACCATCAAGGTTTTATTGGGCCATTGAGCCAAATTGTAATTATTACATGTGATTTGTTAAAATCGTCAATCTTAGTGACGTTAATCTCAACAGAATACATTAATTAAGGAAGAATTTTAACGGGAATTAAGATTTGATTAAGAATATCTAATCAAAATGGGTTATTTATGTAATGCTTCTTACGTTACAAATTTAAATAAAATGCTTTATTACTTTCAACTATACCTAACATTAATGATACTTTTCCCCCCAAGGTAAGGCTTTTTTTATATTAAACATAAAACTAGAAACGTGATATTAACCAATTATACCAATTAGCGCAATATAAAAAATTTGTTACGACACTTAATAAAATACTTATTGAAATTAAAGTCTAAAGTTTGGTCAAGATTATGTCTCATTTGTAATTAAATAATAAGGTGACTTTTGTGCTTGTGGCACCGATTAGGCACGTAACTCTACAATTGCACATTTCCGAAAATGCAGTCAACGGTATTGAAATAGACAAATCAAAGCTCTCACGACTGTGTTGTAATTAGAATACAAAATAACCCATCACGACTATTAATTAATTATTAATATTAGTATAACTTGTTTTTTCATATTTTTAAATAGAAAAACGCATGCATATTTTTAGTAATCTATTCGAGTACAAATAATTGAAATTTGAACTCGGTCATATCGAATGCATAGAACTGAACGTTTGCAGTTTTCTTAAAAGCTATATGTGGTGGTAATTGTGCAAGTCAAATCATGTAATTGCACAATAGTCGAAGCATCATTGTTTGAATATTTTACTCAGCAGAGACGATTATTGCATCCAATAGAGTACGAGTCAAATTTTGATCATGTTGCTCACGCGAGTAGCTTGCTTGACTCAAAATAAAGACTTTTTGGGATATTGTACCGAAATTTTTTTTCGATATATAGACATTTTTTTGGTACATCGAATTTTTTTTGGTATCTATATGGTATCAGTATGGATTTTTTTCATACCAAAATTTTAAAATTTTTATATCAATATTTTGATACGATATATCGAAAACCTACCCCTGCTTACACCCCGTTTGACTCAAAAGAATCCTTCCAATATCACATTTGTTTCAGAGATGTTTGGTTGATGCATGTTATTAGTTTGTTATTGAATAAAGGGATGCATACCAAAAATGTTTATTTAATGCAAAAAAATCGAAATCAGGCGTGGGATTGATCACTAATTAAGTAGACAAATCTCGAAGCTTGTGCATGATCCAAGTTTTGGTTAGGTTAGGTGGTCCAATGTTTGAACACAAACAATTTCATTTAATTTGCTAAACTATTATAACAAAGCAAGTTCTAAATAAATGAAAGGGAAAATTGATCAAGAAATTTTGAATTCTAACTTCTCATTTCACACATAATTTTGAATTCTAACTTCTCATTTCGTAACATGACTAGTCGTCTATTGCTACTACTACTATTTTTATTAACTTAATTAAGAGAAAATAAGTTAACTAAAAAGAGAAAACAATTAAAATAACAATCTCAGTTTTTTTTATTATTAAAAAAACTGTATTTTTGGTCATGTTGTTTTTGTTTTACAATTTTGGTATTTTATATTATTAATATTATATACATTTGAGGATATATACAACACATGGAGAAACCCAAAATATGTAAATTTCAAGAAAGTTCTTAATTTGATTGTTGAAAGCGAACATGTCGTTGGACATAAATGCATGTAATAATCAAAAGGGGTATTAATTTTCTTGAAGGTGGACTTAATGCATAAATATGATCAATCAGTGTATTCCACATGAATCTTTTTTGAGGATTAGACGCAACAAATTTGAGACGACGAAGTCATTCACAAAATCTATAAAATATAATCTTGACAGTGTTGTTAATAAGGACAGATGATTGCATGGCCACTTTTACATGGAGACACAACAAACTCGAGATGTTGATTGAAGATTATAATTTCATCAATATTTGAATAACTAAATCGAATCTAGCTAATTTGATTATGATTACACATCGATACCATTTATTGTTTGATATGAAAATTGCATTAATTATATGTTTGGCACAGATCAGTTTGATACATGCATGTGAAATAATACATAGCTTCTCAAGAGTTTCTTATAACATGATAAAATTTCAATTTCGATCATCTATATTTGTTTTTTCTATGATTTTGATCATATATGTTATTGCGTTTCAGTCTTAGTCTACAACCATTGTTTTATATGTTTATATTTTCTTTTATATAGTGATTTACAATTCTTTTTCTGACATAGACTAACATGACACTGTTTTTTATAATGTAAAATCAGCGGTACTCTTGAAAAAAAGCTTAAAATTTCTAAAAGTTGAAAGATACAATATTGAAAGTGAAATTTAACTCATTAAATAAATAAACAAAATAACAACGAAGTAAACAACACAACCAAAATCACGATATCCCTTTATTTCGAGCATGATTGCGGATTCACATTGTTCCCGATAGAAAGTTGGTCCTCAAGCCCAAGCCATGTATTTTATCAATTATATTCAGGTTTTCTATATATTATTATTTTCTGATTTTTCTTGATTAAAAAAATAGCAATTTATAGAAAAGTTAAAAAAAAACATATTAGCACATATTTTGAAAAAAAGCATATTATATAAATATAAAATATAGATTAAATTTAAACATTTTATGTCCTTTTAGGTATTGAAGTCTGAATATACACAGCTTCACATGCATTCAGCTCACAGGGTGCTTTCTTTTACAAAATTCTTCCTCATTTTTTTTTATAGAATTCCTCTAAATCAAAAATTATGTCATGATATCTCCTTTTTTAAAAATCAGAGACGTTTATTTTTCTCAAATTGATGTTAGTCGATCATAAAATACGAGTAATATATTAAATGATTTGATGATATTGACGGAAATGAGAGTTTTTTTCTCGATATAACATAGAACATGCCCGAGTAGTCGGATTCTTATGATATTCAGATTCGTTTACAAATATCTCAGACAAATAATACTATGATAAATATTACAAGTTAATGGAAGAGAATGTTCTTGGAATGATTAATTGGTAGAATCTTGCGAAGGCCAAACACTTGACGGCTGACATTCAGCCTCTATCCTTGACCACTTTCTAATACACAAAACTATACACTAAATACTCATAATTCAATATTATATATATCTCACTTAAATTATTTCTTCTTGACAATCATATCATATGTATATCATATAAATGTGTCTATATATATATATATATATATATATATAGATATCATATCATAAAAAAAGATTACTTTGAAGTCTTCAAAATTTGACCCTCTCACTAAATTTACATAGTAATTAATGTGATTTATGGTGTGTGTGAAGCCGACCATGGTGGCTACACCACAAATACTTGTTGTTGGTTGACTTGTGGGTCAAAAACTAATCAAAAACCCACTCGTTTTTTTTTTTGTAAATATAAATATTATTCGGATTAATTAAATTATCTTATACTTCAAATGCATTGTATTTGTACCCGAAAGTTCAGCTACACGAGACCATATCATCAAAAATTACCATCTCAGCACGTGCCGCTTGTGTGCACGTGGGAATTGCAGCTCGTGTGATTTCTTGTTCGCCGACAACAAATCACGACTCATATTATATATATTAATTTAATTTGAAATTTTATCGATTTGTTTGTTATTTCATCATTATTCCTACGGTATAATAAGCATTTTTAAGAAGTAATTAAGTAAATATTTATAATTAGTAATAGTTGGGTTCAATTTATTATTGGGACTCCTGCCCATTTCATGTATGTTACAAAATATAATACAATCATTCAAAGTGGTCAAATATATAGAAGGTTCTTAAATTTTTCGGCAAGTGCCCACGAAAAATGTACACAAATAATTTTTCTATAATATAACATTCAATAAAAAATAAACGTTAATTTATTTTTAATTACGTCAGAAAATTTAAAACTCACTCTCTCTATCTCCTATTGTGTTACTCCATAGAGTGGTGGCTTTTGTCTACAGTGGCATAGGCGAGTTGATAAGCCCTGAGGTGACGTGGGAAGAAACTCTTCAGCGTTGCGGGTTCGATCTTTTGTGGAGCATATTCCTTGCTGAAATATTGTGGGGGTATGCTCCGGGGATTGGGTCATGTGCTCCCTTCTTCAGGTCTCTGCCGCTCGTGCACATCCCTCGATTTACCCTTCGCATGAGTCAATGGGTCTCTAACTCATGTGGAATGGAGTCCCCTTCGGGGTCAACCCTTTAAAAAAAAAAACATAGAGTGGTGGCTTTTACACGTAGGCCTTTTGTAAACGTGAGACATGGTAGATGCCACGCTAGATAAAGATATGTATTATGGGACATAAAGTTTGAATCTTCTGGAAAAATCATATATATATAATATTATAAACTTTATTGTGACGAAATTTTCTGTATTTATGTTCATTTATTAGATTAAATCACTTATCCCGTTGTAATTATTTAGCAATATATATGAGATATCTATATTTTTTACTTGAATTTTACAGAAATATTCTCTTTATAACATTATCTTAAAGATATCATGATTTTTTTTTTATAACGCATTTACAATTTATTAATATCCTCCTCGATTGAATCCCAAACTAAGATGCCCTAATAATAATAATAATTATAATTCCTTTGCTTGTGGCATGTCTCCTTCTAGAAAGCATGCAATTAAGATAATTAGGTTTCCTCCACAAATAAGATGGGACTAGGTTTAGTTTTTACTAGCACTCATCAATGTGTAATCTAAGCTACTGAGTGCAAAATCTATTCCAAATCATTCCACTTTCTTACTTTTTTTCATATAATTTTTTAGGGGATATGAGAGTGTTATACTTAATGATCTTCAATTTGAGATCCCGTATCAAATTATAGACTTTTTTTTTTATATCAGATAAACTACAAGATATTTTTTCTCACTTTATATATATATATTAGAAAACATACATTTATGCATGTAGGAATCAATATTTCTCTCTCTCTCTCTCTAAAAAAAACTATTTTTTGCTCAATAAAAATGTATGATATTTTAACAAAAAAATAAATTTTATTTTACAAAATTACATAATGACCTACTAAAATTTTAACTCTCTACATAAATTTTTTTAAAGAAGAAAAATCATGAATTGAGACATGGATGGGGATGCCTATCAGGTAACCATACTCTATTGTCTTTTGCTTTTAAAATTTGTGGTCCCAAAAATGTGATTGGTTCCCTTAAAAAACAATTATAAAAATTAAGGCTGTCACGAATTGGTAGGAGATTTTATAAATGATATATATTATAGTTTGAGGATACAATTATTTCCCCCACTTTTGTTGAGTAGAAAATAAAAGGAAAAGAAAATAGTTATAATTGATTTATTGTCATTTAATAACCTTTCCACCTGAACTCCACTAGAGGACACACGAAGTTCACACTTTTCCTAACCAAAAATATTATACTTTCTCTTTGGACATCATTTTTATTGTTTTTTTCCTTCTTGGATTCTTCCAATTTGATTGTTTTTTAAACTTAAATTGTTGACAACATCATTAACACCACATTAACCAGTTTATTTAATAAATATTAAAGTTCACGGAGATTAACTCTCTCGCTTCCTTTAAAAGATACAAAACGTGAGAACATGAATGATAATACGAAAACTCATATGAGACAAACTCATTGATCTTTTATTAAATTCGATCCATGAAAATGTATTATTTTTACGTCAAAATTATTATCTTTTATTATAAATAAGAGACGAATCAATCCGTCTCATGGATATAAATTAATTCATGAGATCGTCTTATCAACAATATATATTTCGAAAAATAATTTGAATAAAATAATCCCAACATATACAATGATTTTAGAACCAATATATAAGTAAAATGTAGTGTGCTATCCGGGAAAAAAATTAATGTAGTATATATGTACTACCCCCGTTCTCAAAAGCAAAATGGAGACAAACATCCATTTCCTTTGCAAACAATTAACTATTTGTTTGCACACAATCTACGACATTATGTTTATGTTTCCTTTTCACGACACATTGTTTAATAAGAGACTAATTTAAGGTGCCTAAAGTAGATATCCATTGCGCGACTTTTATCAAACTTTTATTGGTGAATTACATGTATTTGCAATCTACTTTTTTCAATTTAAAAAAAAAAAAACAAATTGCACATATTTTCACATCTGAATAAATAAAAAGACCCCAGGGATGAAGGACACGTAGGTTATTTAACCACCATGCAAAATGAATTTTTTAAGGGAACTTAGTATTATCTTTTTTGAAAAGATGAACATACTTATGAATGTAGTTATGATTTTTTTCCCCCCAAGAAATGCTTGTCCAATATAAACATACTTTACAAGAGAGGGAACATATTTATCCAAAGTTTGAAGATTTTGATCAACTTTTATTATCTACTTTCATCAGCTACATCTTTTTCGTCGCGTGACGAATGCTCGATTTCATGATAACCATGGCTAGGGTTGCAATCAAACGCAAGTTCACTGCTTCGCTCGAACACTCAATAATTAAACAGTAAATCTCAAACCTTTTGAACTCGATCAGCTCATCAGTTAGGTTGGACGGAGTCGAGCTCGAATTCGACTAGCATTGAAAGACTGCATAAAAGAATATATAGTAGTAGTTTAGGTTGGCCAACATGGTTACGGCCAAACCATAACGAAACGAGCAGGTTGATTTGGCTGAGCCTCTCATTTGTAAACATCAATGTGACCCAACTGTCTCCATGATATGAATAATAATATGGTAAAATGTTGCTGACAATTGGGTCCAATGTTGTTCTTTCGAGGACAGAATAATATCTCTGATATAATCCCAACCCCATCAGTGAATCCAACTCAACCCACTGTCCCAACTTCACAAGATATATTTCTACATGGAGAAACCAAGAAAAAAAGGGATTTGAGAGTAGGGTATATTCTATCTTTGTTAAGTTTATGCCTTTTTTTAAGATAATTCAGGGAGTGGATTACAGCTCGGGGTTTCGAACTCAAAACATCGTCCTTTTGTTAGAATGCTGGTGTCACATGCCAAAGCTCGTGGCTAATTTATGGCGTTGAATAATCAAGAAATAGGTAGAAAAGATGATAAAATCAAGAATCTAAAAACATGTGAGTTGTGGGGGCAGCAATTGAATTGGTCCGTGTGCTGAGGTTTTTTTTTTTTTTTTTTTTTTGGTAATCTGGTTGAATTAATATTTGGTTTGTATGTAAAATATGGAAGCAAGACATTTTTGAAATATTTCAAACCAATATCAACCCAAATTATTTTGTTAAAAAATCAACTAGAACAATGGAGCTCGAATTTGAACTCTAATTCAAGCTCCTTAAGGTTAGAGAAACTTGAAGCTGGAATTAAAATATAAATAGAGATAGTAGTATTCAATTTATGGACAACAGTACGTTAAGCAAGCCTATAGCAGAGTTGTCTGTTTGCAGCCATAGAACAAACAAAAGAATTATATGCTTATGGTCCATTATGTTGCCTTAAACCTTGCCAACATTAATGCAAAGAGCAGAGTTTTCTCAGTTGTCTTTACCTTCAATTTTCCTAGGCCATGGCATTAAGCCAGAGGTCCCAACTCAACAAACAGCAACAGCAAATCTCTAGTCCAAGAAAACAAAACGGGCATTTCATCGAACTTCACGCGTCGTATCGACCGATGGTGAGACAATTCAGCTATAACAAATACAAGGAAGAGCCGTCAGTCCCTCTCACAAAATCTCAAGTTCAAGATTTGCAATATTTTCCTAAAGAAACGAAATATACAATACCAAGTCAATAAGCCACCACTTGAGCCAATATGTACAAGTGGATTACAAACAAGAAAAATTTAACACATTCCATAAATAGCAAAGGTCATCCTTAACATGGTAAATGAGGAATGGGATTGTAGATGGTTTTTTCTTTGATTGGGAAAAGGTGAAAATGTGGTGGGAACTGTGTGAAAAAAGTAAAGAAGATCTCTATGAAATCTTCCTTTTCTGTGACTTTTTATATTCAACTTGGCATGAGTAATTGTGTTTCTATTTTGTACACAAAAGAGCCCAAAAAGAACTAAAAAGAAACTAGAGAACCATCCATCCGAGTAGGCAGTCTACATACGGATTCTTCATACTGAAGATAGGTTGACCCTGCAACACAAAATTTCTCTTTAAATTCCCTCAACTCTTCACCCTTGGTTCTTCTACATCCCGACCCCTGCCTTTCAAAGTTCAAAAACACAAAAATTGGAAGCTTTTCTTTCTTTCTTTCTTTTTTTAGACATCTAGAAGCAAAGAAACATGAAACCAAGTAGCAGTAATATTTCTTTCAATAGAAATTCCATGCCTTTGATAGTATGCTGCATGGCTATCAGACTAAGCCTCTGTTTTTCTAGCCTCGAATCATCGCTAAGGGGACTACATATTCAGGGGAGTTTCAGTTTCGATGGAAATGAATTTGCAGCAAAAGATTTCGGAAACCAAATTCATTTCCTTCCTTCTGCGGTTCTACACCCAAAAAAAGTGTCCGATATCGCCACAATTATACAGCATGTCTGGCAAATGGGTTCAGGTTCTGGGCTTACTATTGCGGCGAGAGGACATGGACATTCACTTCAAGGTCAAGCACAAGCACCACAAGGAATTGTAATCAACATGGAATCACTAAGTGGGAAAGAAATGGCTGTTCATAAGGGAATATTCCCTTATGTCGATGTCTCGGCTGGCGAGCTGTGGATTAATATCTTGCATGAGTGCTTGAAACATGGATTAGCACCAAAATCTTGGACAGATTACCTGCATCTAACGGTAGGTGGTACGTTGTCAAATGCGGGAATCAGTGGACAGGCATTTCGACATGGGCCTCAAATCAGTAATGTTCACCAGCTTGAGGTTGTCACAGGTTTGTGTAACAAAAAATATATTATGGCATGACAGTAGATTGCTACATATAACACGAGTAGAAGTGCAGAGAGAATATTAGGTTGACAAAATCTCTGCTATATAATATGACCACTGAGACAGAAAATGGAACATATATATCTTCAAGTTTCTTATCAAATACCGTCTTTCTTCCATCAATTCTCAAACAATAATTAATTAAATGCAGGAAAAGGAGAAGTAGTAATTTGTTCGGAAGAGCAGAATGCTGACCTCTTTCATGGAGTTCTGGGTGGCCTAGGCCAGTTTGGCATAATAACTAGAGCAAGAATCGCTCTCGAGCCAGCACCAAAGATGGTAAAAATGCTGCATCCCTTGTCAACAATTATTTTCAATGTTTTCAATGGTCGAACGTTTCACAAGATTGTAATTCAACTTGCCACAGGTGAAATGGATTAGAGTTCTATATTCAGATTTCTCCACTTTTGCCAGAGACCAGGAGTATTTAATATCTGCAGAAAACACCTTTGATTACATAGAAGGTCTTGTGATCATAAACAAGACAGGTCTAGTTAATTACTGGAGATCATCATTCAATCCCCAAGACCCAACTCTAGCCAGTCAGTTCATATCTGATGGAAAGACATTATTTTGTCTGGAATTGACCAAAAATTTTAATCCACACGAGGCTGATACAATAGACATGGTGAGATTCATGAAAAACCATTAGTTTATCATTATTTCCGTTTTGAAATAAATATTAAGATTTCTGAGAGAGAGGAATCAGTCAAACGTATCTAATATCCAAAACATTTTTGGTCTTATGCAGGAGGTTGATTCCTTGTTGTCTCAATTAAACCACATCCCTTCAACGCTCTTTATTACAGAAGTTCCATATGTAGAATTCTTGGACAGGGTCCACACAGCCGAACTGAAACTACGGTCTAAGGGAATATGGGATCTTCCACACCCATGGCTCAATCTAATTATTCCAAAAAGCCAAATAAACATCTTTGCTGATGTTGTCTTCGGCAACATTTTAACGGACACAAATAACGGACCAGTCCTCGTCTACCCAGTCAATAAATCAATGTAAAGATCTCACTCAAAAACTCACAGACAACCAACGTATAAAGCTCTTTCATGTAGTTTTGCCAATAAATCAATGATAATTTATTTTCAGGTGGGACAATAGAACTTCATTTGTACTTCCAGAGGAAGACATTTTCTACCTGGTGGCATTTCTTCCACATGCAGTTCCCTCATCCACAGAACATGACGGCTTACAATATATCCTAGGTCTAAACAAAAAGATTTTAGATTTCTGTGAGGCAGCCAACTTAGGAGTAAAGCAATATCTGCCTCATTACACGACACAGGAAGAGTGGAGAGCGCATTTTGGTCTACGGTGGGATATCTTTGTACAAAGGAAGTTAGCCTACGACCCTCTAGCAATACTTGCCCCAGGGCAGAGAATTTTTCAGAAGGACGTATCCATTTTATGACAGTCAACCTTGGTCATTTAGAAAAAAACTGCCTACAGGATGTGCAAACAGCTCAAAGGTTACAATCAATTCTCCGCAATCTAACGTGCAGACCAAGGGGTTCACCAAATTTTAGAAAAAGGTCTAGTTTATTATATTGATAGGATAATGGAAGTTCAATATTTTTTCCCCAGTTCTTGGGAATGTATAAAGGTCGCCGCTGGTTAAATTCTATTGAATTTAAAGAATTATAATCAATTATTACATAAAAATGGTATGCTGTCATATTCAATGTCAAAAGCACTGGATTGATTCTAAAACTTTAGCGCCATCATATTACTGGAAGGCAATTCTTTAAGCATCAATTTCAATGACATGATTGAAGCATTACTAGACAAATGTGAACCTGCTCAATGTTCAAATTTTTTGAATCTCATTGAAGTTTACTGAACCCAATGGCTAGGACTAACTTTCACATAAAACGGCAAAAGCTAAAGCCACCCCTCTGCTCAACGCCCTTCCTGAACCTTGAAACAACCTAATTTTAACTTCATCTAGATACATATGAAGCTGGAAAATATAAATTATACACTATAGACAACAATTTTCAATTGTTTCAGGGAAAAACTAAAAGTACAATGCAACTCTGCATCTAGCATAGGGTAAACCTCAAACGATATCTCAACTCTACCATATCTTTCCTTTCTTCTACAATATCACAATCGCTTTTAGACATAGAACTAATTGCAACTGCTACATCTACCGGAGCACTGTATGCTCAATGACCCAAATAAAAATGTTTAAATACTGACTTAATCACCCCTATAATTTAATATGTTCTCCCGGGATTTTTCAGACGATCAGAATTGAAAAAACAAACTCAGCGTCTACTTTACACTTCCATCATCCTGTTGGCAACAGGTTATTGGGGAATCAATATAAAGTTCAATGGGATAAAACAAATGAATAGCCGATTTACATAATTTTAAGGGCCACATATGAGATATTGAGCAGTCAGAAATTTCTGCCATTCATTAAACAATGGAAATGGCATGATAGACTGACCTGTTGAGCCACTACTCAAGTAGCTCAATACCCATTCTATTTATCCACAGTACCTTTAAAATTATGAAACAAACATTTCCATCATCAAGATCCATTGTTCAATTTAATCTGCGCATAACACATATTTTTAGATCAACTCAACGCTTCAAGCGTTTTTAAGAAATGCTCAAGGCATACACACACACACACACGCACATGAAGCGCCGCTTAAGTTTTGAGTACAGCAAGATTTTTTCATGAGAACATTTGTCTCGCAGAACTTCTAAATTGAACACTCGAGAAATCATTTGATGATGGAGAGCACATAATCTACAGCCACTCACATCATATTATATGATGTCATACATATAGTGGAACATAAAAAGTGAAAAAGGCATAGATTCTTCATACCATTTTTGGATGGTGGAATGTACAGACTTCAGAATTGAAGGTACATCACCAACATTTCTTTTTACCTTGATTGGAGGATTGTCACTTTCATGTAGAATATCACTGTCCGTTGCTTTTGTGGTGCCAGAATCAAACATTGTTGGTGAAATGGACTCCAATGGAAAATTCAGAATCTCAAAACCATGATACTCAACTCGTTTTATAATTGCCAACTTAAAAAGAGACGTAAGCAATTGATTGCACTATATCATGCAGCGGCTGGATAATTTGAGGAACAGACCCTATGCATCCTTTTATTAAAATTACACTTGAAAGGCACAAAGGCTCTTACAAGTCGAGATCTCTACGTGGCATAATTTTCTTCAGTTACATTGAACCTAAAATATTGCCTTAGTGTACCTCATTTCAATATTACTGAAAAGAATATTACTCATCCACTTTTCCTCATAACTAAAGTCCCAACAGTTCGTGAGTAGAGGTTCCACGAAATGCTTCTTGCACACTATTTACAGAGTACCAGCGACAAGAATAGCAAAAGATCAAATGAGTAATGGTCGTCTTTATGTTCTCACAGCAGATTTATGTCAGGTCCGGAAGCTCTTGTCACAGTTTCATCTTAAAATTACTAAAAAGGCTTAGAATCATACCACGATTTCTCGCCAAATCAAATTCTTTCTATTGCAGATAAGGAGAATTTTGCCTCAAGCTAAAAGTTCATCTAGCACTTCAGTTTTCAATTCTTGTCAATTAGTTAAAGGAAGCCTGCATGCACTTTACACAAACAAGAAAAGAACGCAACAAATCCCTGCATAAATTTTTATGCATCTAGAAAGCTAAAGATATATAGCAAAAGACCTAAACTGAATCTAGAATTAACAGCACGCCAGAAAATTGGATTATCACGGCACTGATTTCACCGAATACCTGTAGACAGTTTGGTATTTAACAATTTGTATCTTGTGGCTAAGGAAGGAAGTTCCGGTGGCAAAAGATAGTAAAGGTTAATTTTGTTTCCTGACTGCAGTTTCGCTATAGCTGATTGGTGGAATGGATTTCATTCAGATGTGTAGCGGTCCATTTCATAACTTCCAACTGGAAATTACAAACTTGTTATGAGTAAGAAACATGCCAAGCATGAGAACCACAAAAAAAGCTCCAGAAGTCCTCACCAAAAGTAGAGTTAGGACATAATGTATGTCCAAGTCCTCAATGTCCAAAAACAAGTATCAAGTTCTAGGGTTCCACGTACTAGGACAACAAACAACTATTATCCTCCTTGAGCATCAAATTCAGAACCAATTCAACCAAGGTCAGAATCCTAACCACAGATCCAACTCAGAATCCAAGGACAACTTTCAAGGAGCAACCACAAAACAAGCTCCAGAAGACGTGATTCAGGAACAGCCAATTGCCTTTGTTGAGTAGTTATGTGAACCAACGTGCAGGATGTGAGAGATAGTTTGGTTTCTTATCTAAAGCTAACAGGACGCAAAATTTTTTATTCCCAGCTCCTTAACCTACATCTTCCTCCATTACAATTAATAATTAACTGTAGAAACACCTATAATTTGAGAAGAAGGAAAACTTTCTATGAGGATATGACCAGAGAAGCATATTTTGCTTCAGAGGAAATAACCAGTAAAAATATTTTGATGGTGTCCTGGAGATCGAGAATTCAGAACATGAAAAAGTAGTTATTCCAAGGCAGTTATCAAACAGAAGCCAATAACAACAAAGATCGAGTTTTGAACCCCCTTCACAGTCGATCAAGTAGGATCTTCACCTTCCTGCAGCAAAGTATCCAGTTATTTTTGGTCTTTCGAGAACCACAGCTAAGAGATGTCCGAAAGACATTGCAATTCGCTGTTTACTCCCACACACAGGAAATAATGAACATAGGAAATAACGAAGTGTCTCAAAAGCATACTCCTGGAACATAAAGAAGCCAAGATATGGATACCACCATACCTTTGGAAGGATAGAGGTCAAGGGAGAAGGAGATGTATAAATTTACTCAAAAACACTCAGCGGCAAAACCAGAGTAGAAATAACAGAATTTTATTCAGATAGTTTGACATGAAATGAGAACAATGAACCATCAGAGAATGTGCAAACTAAAAGAAATAAAAAAAAAACATAACTTCAAATTCCAGTTCTCACAAATTAGGAAATTAAAGCTCTACATCGGTCACAATTCAAGCTATTTGTCTAAACTTTGAGTCAGTTTATGCACTCTCTGAAGAGGTCTCATTTCAAAACTGAGATCGGAGTGGTTAAGTAACTTAAAATGCACCAGGTTGTTATTAGTTGAGAGTTCTTTGGATATTACAGGCTATTGTGACACAGATTGAGTTATTTGTCTAGTGACTAGAAGATCTTTAACTCACTATTGCATTAAATTGCTTAACTCGCTGGTAAGTGGTATCCTGGAGAACAAAGAAACAGAGTAGAGTTTCTGCTGAAGCCGAATAATGAGCAATGGCCGCAACAACTTGTGAGATCATCTGGATAAGAGGCATACTAAAGGACATGTGAGTTGAGTTCAAAGACGCTGCTGCACTCTTGTATTGCGAGTTGCGACAACGAAGCTGCTATACAAATTGCTGCAAACCCAATGTTATCTAATCAGACAAAGGATCAAGATTTGTTCTTTACTTTCTCTTCAGTATAATACAAGTACTCCAAACTTTACAACCGTAATTCACCTTGATGTGAATGAGATGGAGAAAAAGATTCAGAGACATTGCAATAAAGTTTCTTTCTCCACATTGATGATAATAAAAGCACAATAAGAAGCACAATCCGAACAAATTAAAGAAGAAACAGTGATTCATCTACATGTGCGTAGAAAAAAAACAAGGAGATAGTAATGGCCCAAAATAATAATAATTTTTGCTTGTTAAATATTAAAATGGTGTATGATTCAATTGCACGCTACAAATCAGCAAACGGCCAGGGAAACTAGAACGCATGGCTATATTGAAAGTACATGCATTGTGCAGTCGAATTTCGAAGAGGGAATTGTGCGAGCGAGCAGGAACCCTATGAAAATGGAGGGGAATCTGAATCGCTGTTCCATTAGAGCGACGGGAGTGATAGAAGCAACGCAACAGGGGAAGTTATAACTTTAGGCAATGGAACCACACGTGTGCCGGTGATACAAGTCGGGGTCGGTTTAGAGTTTGAGATAGCTTTTTAAAAGCATTTTTTAGATTTTTCGTTAATAAAAAATTAAAATTAAATTTTGTTAATAAAAAATGGAGAATTGATCTTTATAAGCTATTTTAAACACTAACTTAGACTACTGTTTTAGTTTGGGATTAGCATAAATTTTTTGTGAGATGAAGATCACTTATTTATTTCCAATCATAAAAAAATAATACTATTTTTCGTTCTCGTGTAGAAATTGGATTTTTTTTTTCATGAAAAGTATATAGATTTTATATGTTTTTAATTTAAATCAAGATTATATTTCTACTCATAAAAAAGGATATATAATGACTAATTTTCATCTGTAAATATATTATACTTTATTCTGCTATTACTGTTTTTTCATAATATTGTTATCTTTAAGAGTGAAAATTTAATACTGTTAAAAAAAAAAAGGAGAGAGAGAGAGAGAAAATTTAATAATAAAATAATAATTTAAACATGAAATTAGAGAAGTTTTGCTCTTGGATATTCTGGAAAAGTATCTAGGAAAATATATATTAGGAGTTTGTAAGGAAAATATATATTAGGAGTTTGTAAGGAAAATATAATATATGTTTATATTTTGTTGTAACATATACATATTGATTTTACTATATGTATCATGTAGTACAAGGAATTTATTAGGCTTTCTTCTTCTTTTTTTTGACGGTCTCTTTATTAAGCTAGTGATATTGAAACGTTTTAAAATTATTTTAACAATGTGTGAGGTATTTAAAATTTTTAAATATGGTTAATTTTGTAATTAAAACTTGATACAATAATATGACATTTTTAGAAACGACAAAAATTGAATTTAAATATTGATTTAATAGAAGACAAAATGATGATATACTTTACAATAACATATGTAAATTTAATTGTATTTTCGAAGAACATAAATATATTGATAATCAAGTATAACATCTAAAATCAATCACATCGTCTTCTATCCAAACATCATCCCAATATTGTTGTAGTAATCCAACTCGAGTAGCCTTACGATGCTAAGCTCTTTTCAAACGAATAAAATAATGAGATTGCGTTCGGATTGAAATATTTGAATTCGAGTTTGAAAAAAAAAAATTGAAATGACACATTGATATGAATTTGAAATTATACATAAAAAAATATATAATAACTGACTCAAAAAAATATAATAATAATTAAATGTGGATTTCAAATCATTGGCAAATGGATTTAACCAAACAAATAGATGGACTTGTTGTCATGATTCGAAAGTTTCAAATCCATCGATCCAAACGCAATCCGAAAGAAATTTTAACACAATCCGAAAGAACTTTAAAGTGACAGAAAGCAAGAATCCCTCACCAGTTCCCTTTCCTTGTCTGTGTAGATTTGCACTCAACTTGGATCATCTACTCAAAATTTAACTCACATATCTTTTGAAAAGAAAAAAAAATTACTTTCTTCTTCAAGCTCGATCCGGTCCAGATGGCAACGGTTCATAGCCATCATGATGATGCACGGCTATTCCGGTACTCTTAGGCATTGAAACAGGGATGCATTTGAGAACAATGGCAACAAGCAAACTTCCTGCTCCTAACCCAATGCTCACAATCCATAATTCTCGCCCCAACGGTATGGTATCGGCGAAAGTACCCAAGAATTCAACTATTATAACTTGGAACGTCACTGTGGATGCCAAAATAAGCATGAACATCCCGCTGCTGAGCATGCCCCTGAGTACGTTTATCTTCTCCATGTCGCGGCTGTTGATTTCATTGAATATCTAGATTTGTTTTGGGAAAACAGTATCAAATTAGCACAAACATTAGATGTCTAAACAATTTAAAATGAAAAATGTATAGTTGTGGTTGATGGGGAGATTCTTTAATCTTATCGCCATGGACTCGGTCCCCATTCCAAGCAAGTAGTTCAGAAACTGTCAGCAAAGTTATGTTAAGCGTGAAACTTGCATTTATTCATAGTCGAGGCCTCGAGGGAGGCAATATTTTTCTACTTGTCGTGCTGTTGTGTCCGAGTCAGATTCTTGGTTAATGGTATAAAAGTCTCATATTGTAGAGGCTATACCTGGCAAAAAACAAAGGTGTTGAAGATCAGAGTGTTAAGAGTTGCATCTGAATCTTGATCATTGAGTTTGAAGATCCTTTTCCCATTAAACAAGAGAACCCCGAGCACAACCAACTGATAAAAACTCTGACCAATTATATTTCTCCACATAACTTTTGTTATCAAATTCACGTTCCTTCCCACAGGTGATCTTGTCATCAATCCGTCATGTGGGGGTTCTGTGGCAAGTGCTAATGCACCAAGTGTATCCATTATCATGTTTACCCAAAGCAACTGCACAGCAGTAAGTGGTGCAGAACCTGCAGTAATGTAAGGTCTCTGTCGATATTTAGATACCGTATAAGATTGCGAGATAAAATAAGGCCATTCCAAGAATGATTCTTGAACGAATTATACCTGTGATACATGCTGAAGTAAAATTTGTCATGAGAGCCACGACGTTTACTGTGAGTTGGAACTGGATAAATTTTTGGATGTTGATGTATACCGCCCGGCCCCATTTTGCTACATTCAAAATGGTTGTGAAATTGTCGTCCATTATCACCACGTCAGCACTTTCTTTAGCAACCTGAGGATGTTAAAAAGCTCTCGTTATTGAGGATACAGAGCAAAGACAAAATTTGTTAGGGAAAAGTTGAGAAGTGCTTCCTAGAAGCTCTCCTAAACACTACCGTAATCTTGATCTTATTGGTGCAAATGGGTCAAGATTTTCATGGTTTCAGGTTCATATTCACATAAAAATTATCGAGCTTGAGCTTCAGAATGATATCATTTTCTTTAGAAACCGGAAGATGATGCAGAAGTTTCCTTTATATCGTGAAATTAAAAAAACGATCCCTCAACTTGACTTGCATTCCAGAGTATGTAAAGGATCCGAGCTTTTACAAATGTTGAGGGTTCAAATTTACATTTAATTATCGAGTTTGTGGTTGAGTATGATAAACAGACTATAGAATTTTCACCGCTTGTTGAGTTCCTAAAGAATTACAAACCTCAGTTCCTGCTATACCCATGGCCAGTCCAATATCTGCCTCATGAAGTGCAGGAGCATCATTAGTTCCATCACCAGTCACAGCAACAACCTCTTTAAATTCTTTCCTCAAAAGGGTCACGAGTTTGTGTTTATCCAAAGGTAAAGACCGTGCCATAACCTGCAAAATTGATTTTTTCCAAAGGATTACCAATAATCCTGCATTGTCACACTGAATTAGTACTAGAGACTAATGTCAAACCTGTAGTTTTGGTATTATCTCCTGCATTTCCTGCATACTTTTCTCCCGAAAATCTGGGCCTTCTATTGCTATGCCATCATCTGTCAATATACCACATTCTCTAGCTATGGCCTTGGCTGTATAGATGTTATCTCCAGTCACCATTCGCACGATAATCCCAGCATTCAAACAGGTTTTTACCGCTTCTTTTACACCAGGACGCACTGGATCCTTAATCCCAAGTACTGCTAAAAGTGTGTAGTTATCATCGGGGATTGATTCGTCGGATGATTTTTCCATATCCTTAAAAGCTATGCAAAGTGTTCTAAGAGCTTCACTGGCAAAACAATTAATAACATTTGTGATGTCCTCTTTCTGTTCATGAGATAAAGGCACTGATTCCCCCTTCATTCCTACAATCCTGTCACACATTTCAAGAACGATTTCCGATGCGCCTTTAAGAAACACCTGATTCCCACCACCAGAATTCCCCACCAGAACTGACATTTTCTTCTTGACAGAGTTAAAGGGTTCTATTTTCAAGATTTTAAATTCTTGTTTTCGCGCATCAAAGTTCTTTTCAAACAGCAAGCCAAACTCGAGCAATGCCGTCTCTGTTGGTGAACCTAGTATCTCTTTTTTCCCATCTTTACCATACACAACCTCAGCTCCTGTATTTAGAAATAAAGCATTTACAAATGTTTTCATGATATCCTCAGATGCAAGAGACTTGAGAGCATTTCCATCTACTCCTTTAACTTCTCCACAGATCCAAATTCTCGAAACCACCATATGATTTGTAGTCAATGTTCCTGTTTTATCAGTACAAATACAAGTAGCAGAACCCATCGTCTCACAAGCTGATAGATGCCTAACCAATGCCTTATCATTCATAAGTTTCTTCATTGCAAAAGCAAGACTCAAAGTCACTGCTAAAGGAAGCCCTTCTGGTACGGCAACCACAAGAATGGTAACAGCAATAGCAAAGAAATTCAGAATGTTCACCACATCGGCTATCGACCATTTCATGAAGTGACCATGCATCACCTTTTCAACTAAAAACCGAGCTGTCAGAACAAGAAAAGTTAAAACCGAAAAGGCTAAACCGATCTTCCCAATAACGGTTGCAACCCCATTCAACTTCACTTGCAATGGCGTCTCATCTTCTCCACCTTCACTCAAAGTCACCATCAACCTCCCCCATTCAGTTCTCATACCGACAGATGTAACGAGCATTTTGCCCGATCCGTCCTGCACTTTTGTCCCAGATAACAAAAAAGGCCGATTCATGTCAATATTGACCGGCTCACTCTCACCCGATAAGCTCGATTCATCGACAGATAAGCTGTATCCTGATATGAAAATCCCATCAGCGGGAACCTGATTTCCTATGGACAGATTAACAATATCTCCAGCAACTAAATCATAAATGGAAACCTTCTTCCGACTCCCATTTCTAGTTACATGAACAATTATATTCCTTTTTTCCTTATCCAAATCCCTAAACTGCAAAGACTGTTTGTAATCACTAACGGCAGTAACAATGACAACCAAGAAAATACACGTGCTGATTCCAATCCCATCATACAAACCCTTGGGAAATCCTTCGGTTGCGATACCAACGCCAACCGATATGACAGCACAAACCATCAAAATGATCAGAGTCAAATCCTGCAATGCATCCCACACAAACATCCAAAACGATCTCGCAGGTTTTTCAAGAAACTTATTCACGCCATATATATTCTGCCTGTTCGAAATTTCACTCACCGATATCCCATTTTCAAGTGAGACTGAGAGTTTTCTCGATAACCCCTCGAGTCCTCCATGGGATTCCAATATGTTGATATCGTGTTTACGGGCGATCGAAGCAAGATCATCAGGATCAATTTCGAAACCAGCCTGCCTCACTTCCTCCGGGATATTGCGCCGTTCCGGTCGGTTCACAGCTGCGCTACAAAAGAAGTGGAAACTATAAAGGAAACAGAGGTAAAACCCATCAGAATTTAGCAAGCAAAAAATGCTTAAATCTTACCATCAATGAAATGCAGGGCGGCTTTTTGAACATATAAAGCAATTCGAATCTTTTCCTGGGAAAAAAGAAGAGAATTTGTATGATTTTCAACCTGTACAAAGCATCATGCATTTTCCTACTCTAATTCAGCAAATGCAGAGTATGTTGAGCAAGATCTTGATGTAATCAGTAATGCTTGGTGCATGAGTGTGGAATTGGTGATGAAATTGAGTGAATCATGAGTACCGTTTTCATTTTTTTCATTAATTTGATCCAAAAGTATATGAAGAAATGCCAAATTGAAGATAAGGAGCCTGAAAATCATTCTTCTTCTGAATCCAAGAAAGATTTTTCTTTGAATTAATTTTTCTCGAACTTGGTCAAATATATTTAATTGATTTTTATATTTCACTGGCTCTATCGTGGTTGAGACTCGAGTGGTTGGATTATTTATAGCACACATTAAGCCATAAACAAATTTGACAATTCAATAATCTATAATATATTGTTATTTTCGTACTTTTTTTTTCATTTGGACAAGTTATTATGAAATTTTTTTATAAAAATATATATTTTTAAAAAAATTATAAAATATTTTAACAGTTTTTTGAATAATAAAGATATATTCATATAACTATTCTACAAAAACATTTTTAGAGTTGAAAAGTTGTTTGAATAATCATTTTATAAAACATTTTAATTCTCATTTAACTCACTTTTTTTTATAAAATATAAAAAAAACATCTTTCAATTTTTCTTTAAAAATATATATATTTGGAAAATATTATTTTAAAATATATATTTTTAAAAACGTTTTACAAAAATAGTATACATAACATGTTTTAATTTTTTCACTTATAGAATATAAGAAATATTTTTAAAATATTTATTCAAAACGGACCTAAATTTTATAAGTTTGTAATAATTTATGTAATTTTTTATCATAAATAATATTTATTAGCATTTGTGTGGACAAAATATAAAAAGCAAGTTGGTGTGGTTTCCAAACGACCAACTCATATATTGTAGTAGGACCATTTTGTATAAGATCACAAGGACAACTAAATAATTGCTCAAAATTAAAGAAGCCGTTGAAAGAAAACAACTTGATTTATTTTCGAATATAAGATTCATAATATGAATGTATCAGTTGGTTTCATCGTTATAAACAAATATATATTGAACGAATTTGAGATTTCTAATTATTTGGTTTGCGATAACATAATTCTCTTGTTTAATTGTTTTATTCAATAGTTTGTTTGTTTAGAAAAATATGGAAAAATATATTACATAAAATCAAATTTATATATTCATTACTATTATTAAATGTAAACCCTTTAATGGTATGTAGGTGAATTTTTTTAAAAAAAAAAAATCTATAAATATCCCTTTAATTTTTCTCACATCACTCCTTTCTATATTACATTTCTCTTTAATTATTTAAAGAAACATTGAAAGATAATACGAATTTTTTAATATTTAATTTAATATAGTTACAAATATTTATAAATTTATGTTATTTGTTTATTAGAATAAATTAATTATGATTTAAAATTATAACAAAAACTTTTTATTTTACATACGAATATTATGCGACATGTGCGTTGATAAATAGTTTAGTTGCTCAATTAGAAATATAACCCTCCTCCACTAGCTAGTTTCTTAGATTTTTTACAATAATGGCTTTTTAATTTTGTAGACTGACCTCCATTTAGAATTATAATTTTTTTTCAAAATTATTGTGTTATCGTTTGATTTGAGTGATGAGATGAATAATATATAGATAAGTAATATATTGTAATAAAAATTAAATAAAAAATGATAGTTAATATAGTATTTGATTTGATTGATAGATTATAGTTTATTTGATTTGATTGATTAAATTTTATATAAAATAATAAATTACTATTTTATTATTTTAAAAATAAATAAAATATTAATAATATTATTTATAAGGGGTAATATAGTAATTTAAATTCAATGATTTGATTGATGTAAGATAAATTATTAATGATTTGATTGATATAAAATTAATAATTAATAGATGAATACATAATATGACGAGAAGAACGTGAGATTGTATGAGATAAGTTATACATAGAATAATAATACATTCAACCAAACGGTATGGAGTACTACTCAATCCCAAAATTACAATACCTCACAAAAAAATTCATTTTTATCATCATTCGTCACCTTCACCGATTGTTCATATAACTCTCTTTCTTTTTAAAAAAATATTCAATATTTTACATTTTCCTTGTTATTCTAAAAAATTTTGAGCAACCGAAAACATAAAAAGAAAATATTTGAGCAAATAATAACAACTTAATGATGTTTTCAAAAAGATTATGATGAATGGGGACAGAGGGAGAAGATATTCTTATTTCTTCTTTGTGTACCTTCATGGAGATAGTATTTCATTAAAAAGGTTAAGAATACAATAAGACTGAATAAATTGAAGAGACAAGGTTATATTTCTAGTGAAATGGAGGTTATTTATATATCCCTAGTTAGTACTTAGTAGTAGTTTATATATCATATAAAGACAATTTTGAAAAAAAAATGTTGATTTTTCTAGCGGCTCAACTATTATAATATATACATATATATATATATGTATTTATTTTCAAAAAATATATATATATATGTATTTATGAAAGTGATCAAAGAAACTTTATATATGTATTGTACACAGCTAACCTGCATCATCAAAGGATGGGCTGAAGGACGAAAATCTCTCGGACATGAATCTAAAATATTTGCACCTTTGTTTTATTGGTATTAATATATAGATGTTTGTATATATAATATGTGTGTGTGTGTGCGCATGGAAAGTTACTTGGCAAAAGGTCGTGTTAGTATTTGTGTGAATAACAGAAATGCGTGACAAAGAAGAGAAGATTTTAATTTTCGCAAATTCCAAGAAATTGCCCCGAAACAAGTCACGGGTATAAAAGTTGGACTTCAGATTACGTAAACACATGTACATTCGAGAATCCCTGAAAATATATCCTATACAAGTTTTGACTTTATAATACGTTAATATAAACTTTTTACATTAAATTACATTGGCGTCAATATTACCAATCGGTTAAACTTAAACATGCAAACGTGAAACAAGTGGGTCAGATCGAGTCGAGCTAGAACCAATGGCAGACCCAGAATTTAAAAACTACTCTGGCTAAAATTTTAGTCTCTATAATTATTTAACCTTTTGAATCAAACAATCCGGACTACTATCAAATTAATTCAAAAATTTTCGAAATTAATATATATAAAATTTTAAAATTTTTTCGGGCCCCCGGGTACAACTACACTTGGGTCCGCCCTTGACTAGAACTTAAAAAGGGTTATTTCACAAGGCTACTTGTGTGTGGGTTGGTCATGTCCTCGCCCAGGCCCGTCAGTGAACCGGTCGTGGTTAGACTCAAAGTCTCAAACTAATCGTTGATGAGATATAGTCATTGTACTTGACACTTAGCACACGGCAACATCTAATGACCCTTTAAATTCATAACCATCTGAATATAGATTATTCTATGTTATATTTGAAGTACTTTTCCTTTTATTATGTAGTCAAATTACAACTATTTAATCATTAACACACGTGTCAATTTTCATAAAAATATAAGAGTCTCACATGATCTAATGATATTGAAATAGGGGGTATAAACACTCCCGGTGTAACATAGACTAACCCTCTGAATATGAATACACATATTTAATGCTCAACAACTATGAGGAAGAATTGATATAAAATACATACATATAAGACCGGATCAATTTTATTTTTTTTTTTAAAAAGACCAATTCCCTTACACCTAAATCTTCCAGTATAATTAGCCGTGTTCTAAAATGCGACATTTAAGACTGCTTAGGCACTAAGCACTGTCCCGATTTCTAGACAATTAATGTTCAGAGTGTTATTACATTAATTGGTCATCTAGACCGCATAATCATCACCTAGGCTGCTCGAAATTCGCCTAGATTAATATATAATATATTTATTTCTAAAAATTTATTTTAAAAAAAACATTATTTTGCATATTTGCCATCAATTTTAGATATTTAGAATAAAAAGAAAAAAAAAACCATCTAAGCGGTGGATAATTAGGGGCGAGGACTTTCGAATCGAGACATTCTCACATTCATGAGAATAACATATCACTGGGTCAAATGGCCAACGGCGAGATTGAATGTTTTTGCTAAGACCAAAGATTGCGGTTTGGAAACAGTATAGCGAATGTAATTTAATTTGACATAAACCAATATAGAATGTCAATATATAGGTAATAGGTGCATCAAAAACTCAAAAGAATTTAAAAAAAAAATAATCATGTTCACAGAAAACAAAAAGAACCTGGATTTTTTTACGTTTGCGCTTCGCCTCCGCACGCTTGGCAAGATCAGCTACCATTCGGAATCGGCGGCGGGGATTCTTGACGAGCCAAACGGCGGATCTCCATCTCTTCAATGCTTCTTCCGATGGCCTTTTAGCATCGACCTCGAAATTATTCTTTAAATACTCCTCCATCATCTAACGATTAATAGAATCACGATCAAATATGGCTTCTCAAAGTTGCCATGCTTATTTCGAGATCAATTGTAATTGTGTCTTATAATCGATAAATTTCAATATTTTTGGTGCACAAAACATTGAGTGAGGATGGTGCATGTTTGAGAAGTGGATATGAGTTTATGGATTTGTACAAAATGAAGGAAAGAGTCGTTGAATCGTCCATCAAAATAGGCGGCCGGGAAGAAAGAGTAAAGAGATTTGCTGATACACATTAGTCCTACACTTTGCTTACAAGTGTTGTTGATTTTATGGACAATGATTCTTAGTTATATTTATTATTGTTTTATACATGTTCTTATTTTAGTGGATTTTTTTTTTGGTTATGTGAAACCGTAGATGTTATTGTTCGGTGTGCAGTGTGCTTTTTTTTTTGGACTAACACAATAGTCTGCAAATCAGGTCACGTTTTATATTTTCATAAATTTGCATGTTACAATAACCAATTTCATAAAGTTAACATACATTTTCTATGCATTCACCAGAATATTTTTAACACACATCTAAACTTAAATTATTGCTATTTTTATTTTCCCCAATATTGAATATACTCCTTTTTTAAGGGGGAAAAACATGAACATCAAAACCCAAACAAAACAAAAAAAGCTTTGCCGTATGATAAATTTTATGTGGGCTCCGGCGCGTCAACTTGCGACCTGGGCTATCGAGCCCGTGAATGAGAATATGAGATCACTAGGCCCAGCCCTAATGGGTGAATAATGACAAGTACTTTATCTTGTGATGGAACCCGTAATTCTAATAAAGTTGGAGGGCCAAAGAGCAGTTGTAGTAAAGTAATGTCACCCACCAAGGCACTATCCCCCAGATATTCTTTGGGTCCTTTGGTTCCCACATGTGCACGGGTAAATCTTTCCCCATTTGATTCTCAAAACACTTTATAATATATATATATATATATATATATATATATATATAAAAGATAGTAAATTTCATAAAATTTAACAACTTATTCTTTCACAAATATGAAGAAACACAAAACCTCCATCAAAGTGAAGTCATGTGTTCTATTAGGTCGAGTTGAGCATGCGCGCGAGCATCGGAGGAGAACAAGTTAGCTTGGTCGACTCGGAGTATCACATTTGTATGTGCATCGACGAAAAATGTTAGAAACAAAACAAATCGTATGGCACAACCAATATCAATATAAATCCAATTAAAATAACTATTAGTCAGCTTCAAGTAACTTTATAATTGAGGTTGACCGATTGATTTGCAACATGATCTTCATCTCAAGTTTAATTATATTGAATTTTTTCCCCCAAATAGACAATAGTTTGAGAGGATTATTTAAATAATTATAATAAAGAAAAATAGTGAACAGGGACGGGTCACATGGGCATTTGGTGGAATGGACCCAATCAACAGTGGACATAATATAGAGAACATATGCAAAGTCATCTCCCATGTGATGATGTGCTTCTTGTGACCCTCACCCTCTTTCAAAGGGGATTTATATTTTTCATATAATTTATGATTTTTAATATACGTACATACATATGTGTATATATACATATACATATATATCTTTTGCCGATAATTTTCAACGGGGGTACGAACGGTCCGGATCTCTTTGTAGATCAAATGATTTGATCTGCAATGATGATCCAAGCCATTCGATCTGACTTCAAGACAATGCCCTGAAGCCAGCATCGACAGATTCCATCTGCAACTAAGTGACAAAACTCCTGGACAATATAAAAATATTAAAAGCCATAATCATACTTGGAAAAGGACACAAATCATAGCCATTTTTTTAAGCAAAAAAGTCGAAGGACAATTTTCCTAATTTCTTCCTTCGTAATAATGACACTAAACGTACCCTACCCCCAATGTTTCCTAAGTTTGGTCTATACATAACCGAATAAATTTATCCTACATTTTTAACAAAAATGTAGATTAATATATCTATGTTCTACCTGGATTATTTAATTTTATTTTTTTTCTTATTTATACCATGAGTTTCTTTCGTAAAAAAAACAAAAAATAATGTGAAGTCTCATATTTTTATCAAAATTAATGTAAATATTGATGATCCAAAAACTTATATTTGACTACATACGTCATACCGCGTACATCAAAAGAAGAAAAATACTCCAACTTAAGCATAAAATAATTACAAAATATATACAAAAAAATAGTAAAATTCTAAAAAAATGTTGCCCCAAATGTAACATCACACTAGATTTTCATGATATTCTACACGACTCGACTCGAACTGCGTGAAAATTTAACTTTCAAAAATTACATGCAAAATTTTGAACCATTTTTTCTAATAAATACACCCCTAACCAAACAGAGGACCCATCACATTTCAAGTAAACGAGACCAAATATCTGAAACTCTGTTCGAAGATTCGACGTGCGAGTATTCAAGAGTTTCTGGTTAAGGTAATAACAGAAAGCAAGAAGAAAACACAAGGGGATAAATCTATATAATTTTCATGTAATAATATTATGTAATTATACTGATCAGCCGCGTAAAATATCCGCATCAGCTATACATGGACTTCAATTATATATAAGAGAATGGAAACCTCAAATTTTCTTGAATTATACAGCGGGAGATGGAAGCCATCAATGGCGACAGACAAAAGAAGAGAAAAATTACAGCTCCTGATAAAAAGTGTTATTCCTTTGAAGTTTTGAGTAAGATGAAGACTATCTTTTTATACCTGTGGTCCGACTTGAGAAAAAAGATGGCTGTCCCACTTTCTTTTACTGCCTTTTAATATATATGCATATTTTGTTTTGTAACAAGTAGTATAGTATTTATTAGTTAGGCGACGGTGACGGGGATGGTGATGGGGATGGTGAAGGTGGTGGTTATGGCGACGGCGGAGGTGGTGGAGGTGGTGCTTTACAGGTAAGAATCTTTATCCTGTAAAAAAAGAAGCCGGGGATATGGTTTCTTGAATTAGGTGAAGGAATAAATAAGTTTGATAAAGACTTGAATAATTGTTGGCATCTTACCTTTGAATAAGGTGGTTGGAGGGCAACAAGATATTTAAGCCTACATTCCAATGGTCTCATGACCAGAAGCAAACCTACATTAAGGTCATGTATGATTTTTCTAGTACTAATCAATGCTTTGCAATTATAGTTTAAGAAAATTATTAGAGTAATGTAAGAGAGAGTATAATGTTACCTAGGAACTTGGAAGTAACAGGATTTGAACGGAGCAACGTCGAGTGAAGTGGAGGGAAGAAAGGTTGGGCCGGCGATCATATTATCGTTCTTCAAAGCTGGTGTAGCTTTGAATCCATTCTCGTCGGCAGTCTGCGTCCCGCCGGTAGAGAAAGCCATTGTACAGTCACCAGCAGCGATCGATGAAGCGAAGGGGCTATCGGGGAGGTTGTGATCAGAGCTGTATTTTTTTAGTTTTAATTAACTTTAATCCATGGATGCATCATGCATGATATACTGGAATGGAACATCAGATCTACATCATTGGACTAGAGTGTGTCGATACCTTTCTTGTAAATCACATTCTTTAGAAGGGCTTTCCTTTCCGTTGTCGCTTTCGCTTTTGACAAAAGAATCTATGTTCACCGCGCTTTCGGTAGGATTAATGGCCTCATTGGCAGAAACATTTACCGGATTCGGAATTGTCCCATTCGGGATATTTCCTGCAATAACATAGTTCCACATGTTCAATCTCCATACATTGATTACCCAATCTTGGGAGAGAATGAGAGATCTAGTAAAATGGGAACACCTTCTAATTTGGCTTCCGGACTGCTACGATCAGAAAAAACCATGCTTTGATTGTAAAAAGTTGGCGAGTACGCGGACGGTGAAAAAAGGGCACCGGTGGAGAGGGTACGGTTGTGGCTATTCCTCTTGACATCAAGAAGCTGTAGGCTCATAAGTCTCCTATTCTGTAGTTCAATGGCTTGTTGCAAGTCAGCTTGTTCCTCCAATTTTCTCCTCCACAATATATCCTGTGTATTGTACAACATTCTCGCACCTAATGTGCGGCCAAAGATTATATTAATGTTCGAATGAGAAATTGCCATCTTGGGAAACCCAAAAAGTGAAAGTAAAACATATAAACATAGCGTTGAACCAACCATTAAGATCACGAGCTTTCGGAAAGATTAATTCATAAAATTATACCAAAGAGCCATGGCATTGCAAGTTCAAAAGCCTATGTGCAATCACGTTCACTCACACCGCGAAAGTACGCACATGCATGTAATTAATTCTTGGCTTATATTACCGAATGAAGGGGTCCAGCATAAAACAATTGTTTTGACCATCAATAATTAGTTCGATTCTTACCAAGGTGAAGATCGAAATGATCTCTAGATTCAAGACCGGTAGGGCTACCACAAGAATTGAATTCGCCTCTTTCCATTTGTTGTCTCCTGCAAAATTAGCAAGAATTCAAGAATCTTGCACCCTATACTAAACCAGAAACAAGTTAGGAATAAAAAGCTTAACAAATCCACCTATGCTTATCTGGGATTTTGCCCTTCTCTTTGTATGGCTTCACGAGAACTCGAGCATCGCACACGAAATGAGGATTACCCTTTGCAAGTATAAGCTTCACAGTTTCTGGATAATCAAATGTGACGAAGCCAAACATCCTCTTCTGCTGATACGGAATTCTCACATCTTGGACCGGCCCGAAGATACTTCAAGATCAAAGAAAAATGCATATAAATCAAGTCCCAAAAGTTCAAATAGCTTAGAAATGGAAGAAATCAACTTCATTTAGTTCAATTAAATATAATGCACCTAAAGTAAGTGGAAACATCTTCTTCTTTGAAAGTGCTGTCAGCTGGAAATGTCAGGTAAATTTGCCTTGAACCGGGATTCACTATTCCAAGATCGCCTCTTTCAAGCCTATTTCTGCTAGATTTATACATGCCTTCGCCCATCATTAATGCTCTGAAAAATAAAACGTAAAAAAGAAAGAATATATCAAGTAATCAAGAAAACAACCCGAAGATCAACAAGATCTGGAAGGCAAAACATTATTATTTTCTGCTACAAACCTTGCACCGTCGGCAGAAAATTGCTGCTGCAAGAGAAAATTCATGCATTTGCTTGTGGGCTGTGAAGAATAAGCAGCCTGCCGCTGCTGTTGAGTTGACTTCGACCGGAGCAAATCTTGGCACTGCTGCTCCATCATCTCAAACTTACTAGGTGAACCCACAGCCACAGCTCCGCCTTCCCCCGCCATAGAACCGCCACCGTCGCCGCCGTGGAGGAAGGGGCAGCTGGTACCATTCTTGCAGTACCCTCTAGCGTAATACAAACAAGGCTTCCACCCATACCCACCTCCCCCCAGATCATCGGGCCCCATGCAGATGTCATTCACAGAGCAACTCCTACGGTGGACCGCGGCGGCGCCAGCCCAGCTGCCGGCGTACGAAGGGAAGCAAACGGGGTCGCTTCCATCGTTCAGAAAAGACAACTGATCTTGGAGCTGAAGCTCGTCGATCAAATCCACCTCCCCACTCGTGTAAAAGGGAGTCGCAGCAGAGTTCATAGTAGATGGTGAGCTGCCATTAATGTAACCACCGGGACTGATTAAATCATCCGAGCTCTGAAAATCCGAGAAGCTGGAACTTATACTAAGTGGAGAAGGAAGATTAAATCCACCAAGAACTCTAGACGAAGCAGAAGAACAAGAATTCTGCCTCGAAAGAGATGACAAAGGGTTGCTATAAGTTGAAGGAGACAAAGGAGTTGAAGGGGAGTTGGATGACACTAAACCAAGTTCCTTTCTTGCTTTAAGAATCACAGAGTGTAGCAAAGATTCAGGCCCAAAAGCTAAGCGGATCAGTTCTTTCTCCCCATGATCTTGAATCAGCAAGACCCCCATGATTTTAGAAGCATTTTCAGGGTCCAAACTTTGGATCCTCTGAAAGACAATCTTTGTTGCTTCATATGGTTCCATGTTTCTTTTTAGGGTTGGTAGCAGATTTCACTCCAACCCTTCCCAAATTCTCTACCTTTATGTGAGTAAAGATTGCAAAAAAGCAAATGGGTGAAAAAAAAAAAAGGAAAAATCTTTCTTTTCTTGCTTCCACGCTCACACCCACCAGCTGTAAATTAGAGTACCATCAGTAGTCCACTACCTGCAGAAAATCATAAAAAGAAGAAAAGGCAAGTGTTAAATAAAGGAGTATTTCCCTTGAGGAAAAAAGGTAAAAGAAAAGGAAAAAAAATCATTCAAAGTTGCCTCTGCGCAAAAAAAAAAAAAACAGTAGTTGAATTTCTCAATGAAGAAATAAAATTAATTACACTGGCATCATCAAACACAGGCTGATGATGGCCGACGAAGATAAAAAGATCTCAAGCTTCAAGAAAATGATTACTTAAAAAAACCTCACAATCAAAACACAAAGATCAGCTTGCTCTGAAAACCAAGTATTTCATCTTTCTTCCTCATACTAGTACTATTTCTGCTTAATTTCTCCTCTCTTTTGCTCCTGCAG
Organism: Henckelia pumila; assembly: GCF_033568475.1. Classification (NCBI taxonomy): domain Eukaryota; kingdom Viridiplantae; phylum Streptophyta; class Magnoliopsida; order Lamiales; family Gesneriaceae; genus Henckelia; species Henckelia pumila. The sequence goes on from NC_133122.1 coordinate 45,088,754, forward strand.
GTTTTTCAAATGTTTATCATTCAATGGGAAGTAAGTAACAAAAGCCAAACCACCGCCTTCTCTCCTGTGTCTTCAGGATTCAGCAGCAGTTTGACAGCAACAACAGCATCATGCACAGCACAGAACAATTAATTCAGTATTTGGAAAAAAAAGAACCCACCATGGATTCACCCTCGTGTTAAATGGGCAGTTGATAATTTCATTTCATTAAAAAAAAATGAAAAGAAAACAGTGACATCAATTCAAAAGCTGTAAAATTTATATTATCAAGAATTTACTGCACTTCTATCGTAATAAACATACATACATAGATGTGAACTATAATATAATTTCACCATCCTCTTTTTTTTTTTTTCTTTTGTTTTGGAAAAATATATATATTTAATTAATGAGGCGCTTGGAGAGTCGTAGGGTCGTCCTGTTGAGTGGGTTCAGATCTGTGTACAAAATAGTGCACGTTCTCTCTCTGACACACAAACACACACTATCTTCCATTTTTTCTCTTCTTTTTGAGCTGCTTCGGGCGGTGAACCCTTACATGCACACCCCTGCGCGTCACCACCACGCGTCAATGGTGCTTGTCTGGGTGGGCCATGGCCGTAGGCGGGTCCGGGTTTTGTGTACCAAATTAGTCGGGGATTCGGGTTTCCGTTAAAAGCCAATTAACACGTCTGATTTTATTACTAATACGTACTTATGCAAGCTGAATCGCCATTGCGTTTAGAGATTGCTTACACTTCTTAAATTTTGGTAGAGATTGATTGTATGAGGTCGAGTAAATTCAAGTCGTGTTTTGCCAAGTTCTACGTGAAGACTGTTGTGCTGGTTTGAATTCGAGGTAAACTGTATATCATTATTGTATGAATCAAGTTATATATTAATTGGTATATTAAAAATTAGATGTGTGGTGTTTTTTTTAAATAAAAATTCATTAATCACTCGATAATAAATCATGGTTTATGGAAGGACCCAAAAATAAATTAAGGACGTGACTCTTTAAAATCTAAAATTGTCCCATAATATAAATCATGAGAAGCAAGAAGATGCGCAACATGGTTCGCAGTACGTCTACAAGCTTGGATTGTCCAATTCGACGCACGTAAACAAGAATTGCGAACAAAAGATATAACAGAGGTGTCTGGTGCCATAGGGGAAGGATTTGAAATGAAATTGATCACGTTGATAGCATCTGATTCGATGATCATATCATTCAAAAGATGAGAGAGAGCTACAACCACACCTTTCCGGACAGCCATCAATTCTGCAGCAAAAGGCGAAAAGATCCCTGCAATACTGTTAGCCCGAGCAGGAATCACAACACCATGATCATCACGAGCTACCACGCCAATGCCAATACTCTAAGATTCTTGCGACACAGTTGCGTCCCCATTAATCTTGATAAGACCGGAAGGATGTTTGCACCAAGTAAAATCGAGAGAATGGGATAATTGATGTGGAATCAATTTTTTCTAGCAAATTAAATATTAATTTCAAAGAAAACTGGCGTTAGAAGCGATATCAACAGCTGTTAAGAAACGATTCTCAAATTTCTGCGATCAAGCCAAATGCTCCAGGAAACCTTCGCAACAACTCCAAGATAAGATATCTCCCCATGTGAGATAACCCATCTCCAAAGATCCATAATACTTCTGCCTTTGAACCGAGATAACAATGGCCATATCGAAGTGAAAGTCCAAATATCTCGTGCCCGTTTACAATATCATAACACATGAAAGTTATGCTCCGGGTACGAGTGACATCGAGGACATGCGATATCCATATGTATCCCACGAGAAACTAGATGTAATCTAGTTGGCAGAATCTCATGAAAAGTTCTCCAGTTAAAAATCTTGATCTTGTTTCGGATATTTAATCGCCAAAGCATACGGAATAAGAGAGCTAGGGATGGCAATGGGTCAGGTCTAAACCCGATCCCGCATTGAACCCAGCCCTACGGGGAGGGTTTAGACCCGTCCAAGCGGGTCCAAATACGGGTCTGGGGTGGGTTCCGAGTTTGGCCAAACCCGCCCCGCCAAAAAATATATATATTAAATATAAATATAAATTATATATGTATATATATTAACAATATATAATTATATTATTTATATTACATAATCAATACTTTATCCTTAATTTGAGTTTATAATATTTTTGAATTTAAATAATTTTAATATATATTATGATATTTTTAATATGAAAATATATTATTATGATTTTTTCTTGGTTATTAATTATTATTTAAATTAAAATGATATATTTTAACTTGTAAAACATTTTTTATATTAAATATTATTAATATAAATTTTAAAAATAAATTTAATAATGATTTGTTAATTTTTTAAATTAATTAAAATTTTATTTAATATAATTTAAATTATATTTAATTTGGCGGGTCCATCAGGTCTAACCCGGATTGGACCCACAGGGTTCACGGGGCGGGGCGGGTCCACGGGAAGGCGGGGCGTGTAAGGACCCGATATTAATATATTAATTAATCTATGTGTTAAAAATATGTAGGTTTATAGATGATATTAAAATGAATATGTTATTAATGGAGCATACAGGAGTTGAAATAACTCGAACCGGGTCAAGTTTAAACCTCGAATAAATAAAATAAGACACACATTAAAGCAATACATATCTAATTAAATAGATATGGATATATATAGTCAGACTGTTTCTCTCTCCTCACGCGTTCATCGTCATCCCCGTCTGTATCGTTTTCTTTTTCTTTCAAAATCTTTCCGTCGCTTGTAAGGGTCGTATCTTATTCGTTTTTGGCCGGATTTCAAAAGTAAATATAGTTCTGGAATCCTCTCGACGAGAGCTATCTTTCGGTACCTATATTTCATATTTTTATTGAGATTTCCGGAAACCCGTCGCACCAGCCGCCGTCGCCGATCGCCGCCGGAGTTTAGAGGGTTGTTGTTTCGGTTGATTAGACCTCTAATTCGAATATTTGAGGTAGATTTTGAGATTATTGTTTCGAATTTTGGGAATTTTGATTCAATCGACTTCCGATAATTAATATTTGATTTATTATTGGTTGTAGGTATTATATCGGACTCGATTGGAGGTATTGGCTATTTTTTCAGAAATTATTCTAGCATTATTTCGAAATTTCAGATTATTGTAGTTGGGGATTTTTGACTTTTAAGATTATTGCAATAACTATTTAAATGTTTCACTATGTTAGAATTGTCTTATAGTAATTTAGGATTTAGTAACTAATTATGGACAATTTCAGATTATTTATATTTAGGTAATTCGACTTTTAGAGTCGTATATTCGATATTTGGTCATTAATAGGATGTTTTAATAGTAAATATGAATTTTAGGATTTATGAGCAATTTTTCTGGAATTACAGATTCTGAAAATTTGGGATTGGAATATCCGAGAAATATTTGGGATAACTTCTATGGTAAATTAAGAATTGGCTGAGGTACGTATGAGCTGTTTATATTACGACGCCTATAATGACATGTTATGATATTAAGTATTTTGTAATGAGTGATAATGTGCTTTATATGCTTATGTGGATTATATGATTGCATTCACTCATTTACAATTTTTCATAGCACGTTGAGCTTTGACTCCTTTGATTGTTATTGATATTGATCTCTTGAGATGTATTGAGTCATCGATGGAGCGAATGACATTATTTAGTGCACTTCTGAGTTAGCACGAGACCGAGCGGGTAACAGCCGTGCTCTCGATGCTACGTACGACACTCCTGATGACAGCATGAGGCTGGATGGGTCGCTCCTGTCACCCTCCGATGCTACGTGTATGGATTAGCAGTGATGATTTGAGGTCTGCTGCGTTTCTGGCATGGGTGGCCACTGAGTTTATTGTGATACGATTATTTGGACTCCTTTTGGTATCCTTTATTTTATTGATACCTGTCACGCATTACATTGCATTTCATTGCATTGTACTTGATTTTATTCATGTCAGTTATATTTGTCGTAATTTTTATAGTTCGTCGTACTGGGGTCCGACCCCTGTTTTCTTTTTATGCTGTGGTTGTTTGTGATTCCATAGCAGGTTATCCAGGGGGATTTGACGCATCTGGTAGAGCGTCATCTAGTGGTACCCAGTGAGGCGAGCGTGGAGTCGAGTTCCCAGATATATGTATATATCAGTTTAGCGAGTTTTATATTTGCCGGGGTGATGCCCTGTGTATCTGTATAAATAGTTTTGGACCTTGTTTTGAATTGTTATTTGTGTGATCGAGCCTTGCCGGCTCTGCATGTGTTTAGTCCTGGCCAGTGCGGCTATAGGTTTGTAAATTGGAGTTGTGACTCTATTTTTGAGTATATATTGCTGGTTGTATTGTACAGATTTTGGGATGTCCTATTTACGAATAGGTCGTGCCGAAATTTCTGTAGGTCGCTGTTTACATTAATTAATCCTGGTTGTTTGATCATTAAATATTAAATCAGGACACGGGCCCTTTCATTTGGTATCAGAGCGTATACTGGGATATGCTCGAATTAGAGTCTAGGACACTCGAGTTTAGACACTAACAAAATGGTTGCGTATGTGTGTGACTACTTGTTCTTACGTGACTTACTTGTTGTGTTTATTTTTGAACGTATCTGTTAGAACCAGTAGTTCTTGGCTTTAGAATTAGTTTATGAATTCTATTAGAACTCTGAGTTCCTATCATAGTTTTCTGTTTGTTAAGATATTTTTGTCTGTATTTAAATCCTTGTGTCTTGTAGAATGGCACCAGGAGGAAGAGGTAGAAAAGGGAAGGAAGTTGTAGAAGAGTCTGCAGCGAAAAATGTTAGAAATCTTGATGATATTGTCAGGGAAAGACGTGGTCGACCAGCTGTCCATCCTCCGAAAGATGTGGATTTAGAGGTGGAACAACAACCACGGGTAACTCCTGACAAAGGAAAAGCGATTCAGGCTGAGGCTGATCCAGTAGCCCAATTGACTGAGAAAATGGGAGGAATACGATTAATAATTTCTCAATTTCAGGAGTTGCGTTCACAAAAGTTCTTTGGCAATGAAGGAAGTGAGAAAGCTGCTAGTTCATTGAAAAGTCTCAACAATATGTTTAATGGATTAGAATATCCTGATAACATTCGACTGAAGTTAGTTCCTTTTCAGCTGAAAGACCGAGCGCAACTTTGGTGGGAAACGACAGCAGAAACATTTTCTGATTCTGGTGAAAAGATCACATGGGAAGTATTTTGTAAGCAGTTTGCACAAGAATATTGATGAAACTTAAAATTTGTAATTATTTATATGTTAAAAAGTGTGTTTTAAAATTTAAGTTTAATTAAAATTATGAAGTTGTATTATTTTAGTGTTATGTGTTTATATTTAAATGTTTTACTAAAATATTGTATTTTACGGTTTGCGCAGGTTTGGTAAAAATAAAATTACTCAAGCTACAGTGGTCATAATGGAGTAATCTCAAAACCTGTAGAATCAAAAAAGAGGCATCTTCAACTTTGTAGAAGACAAGAAATTCCAAAAACTTCATTAAGATGATCAAAATAATAAAACATCAAAATGGAGATGGATTTACTTTTACTATGACCAGCTTGGAGTAAAAATATCATAAGTATTTCATATTTTATCCAAAATGGGTGAATGAGTTGTCCAAACACATCTACACAAAATATCCTACGTGTTTTATGTTGAAAAGAAAGGCTGAATCGGTGGTCTAAGGTATCAAACATGCCAATTAAAGTTGGGTCATGGTATTGACATTCAAGGAGACAAGCACCCACCAACTTTACTATTTCACATTTAATGAGCCTTGGACTCTTGCTCTCATTTGGCCTATAAATAGATGTGTTGTATAAGCTTTGTAGTGTGCAAGAGTGTAGAGAATTCTTCATTTATAAAATAAATATTGTGTGTGTGAGAATAAAAGTTTGAGTGTGCAAGTTTCTCAAGTTCAAGTATGAAATTTCTTTTATCTTTATTCTTGAGTTTCATGTTCATGGAAAGCTAAATCTTTTTATGTCAAGGTGAAAAGGTTTCATTGTTGGTCAAGTAAGATTGTCTATATTTTGTATATTCTTTTCTTTTCTATTTTTATTTTTACTAATTGATCTTTATTTGTAGGTATAATTTTGGATGATTTGTTGTTATCTATTTACATCAAATGCTTGGTACCTTGAATGTGGTTACCTTGATTTGTTGTCAAATATGATACAATAATTACTACAATAATTATATACTATAAATATATGTATCTATTTATAATAAAGTCATATATATTATTTAGACGATAGCGTGACACTGTCGGTTGTTCTAAATAATATATTGTGATTTGAACTAACATTTACTTTATCGCATCTAACTTTTACTTTATCGCAACTAACATTTACTTTCTCGCATCTAACTTTTACTTTTCCGCAACTAACATTTACTTTATCGCATCTAACATAAAGTCATATATTTTATTTAGACGATAGCGTGGCTCTGCCGGTTGTTCTAAATAAAATATTGTGATTTGATCTAACATTTACTTTTATGTAAATTTATATTTATGCATTTATATATATATTATGGGTACCATGTATTAAATATCGGTGGATATTAATATAGTGGGAACTATTATATGATATACTTGTTTAAATATTTAATTGTTCTTTTTATGTTTATATTTATTCATCTATATATATATTATGGGTACCATGTATTAAATATCGGTTAATCTGATATTAATATAGTGGAAACTATATTATATGATATACTTGTTTAAATATTTCATTGTTCTTTTATGTTTATTTTTATTTTAGTTTCTTTTATTTATTTTTATTTAGCAATCTTAATTAAACCAACAATGAACCTTTGAAACCTTGACAATTTTATAATTTGTGTATTTGAAGTTTTATAATAATATTTTCATCTATAATATATTATTGCTAAAATTAAACTTACAACATCCTCTCCGTGGATCGATCTCGTACTCACGAGTATATTACTTGCAGACAACCTACACTTGGGTGAATTACAATTTAAGTTGTAGCAAGTTTTTGGCGCCGTTGCCGGGGAGGTATAAATTAAGTTTAATTTTGTTATTATGTAAATAGTATGTTGTTTTTAATTGTATGATTGTTTGGAGTCGTAAACAAAGTGGTAGACTTGTTCGAGTAACTGAAAATATTTTAAACATGGACGATAATTCTAATAATCAAGATGATAATAATAATAATAATCATCATCAAGAACATGAACAACCAAGAACACTTAGGCACCATATGAATCCAATAAGAACTAGTACACCATCTTGTTTAGTTTTTCCTCCTGATGCATCTAATTTCAATTTTAAGCCACAAGTCATTCAACTTTTACCAAATTTTCATGGCTTAGATTCTGAAAATCCATATTTGCATTTAAGAGAATTTGAGGAGGTTTGCAACACTTATAATGATCAAAATTGTAGCATGGATACTGTTCGATTAAAGCTTTTCCCTTTTTCCTTAAAAGATAAAGCTAAAACATGGTTGCAAAATTTGAGATCAAGTTCAATAAGATCATGGGAAGAAATGCAACAACAATTTCTAAAAAAGTTTTTTCCTTCCCATAGAACAAACTCTTTTAAAAGACAAATTACAACTTTTTCTCAAAAACAAGGGGAAACATTTTATCAATGTTGGGATAGATATAAAGAGTTACTTAATACATGCCCACATCATGGTTTTGAAATATGGAGAATAATTTCTCACTTTTATGAAGGTTTAATACCTAAAGATAGGCAAATGATAGAATTCATGTGTAATGGAACTTTTGAAGATAAAAACCCAAATGAAGCTATGGAATATTTGGAGTCATTAGCAGAAAATGCTCAAAATTGGGATAATATAGGCTCAATTGAACCACCAAGTAAAACCAATAATTCAACAAATGGGGGTGGTATTTATCATCTTAAAGATGATGTAGATATTCAAGCTAAACTTGCATCTTTAGCAAGAAAAATCGAGTCATTAGAAATGAAAAAGAGTGATCAATTAAAAAGTGTTCAAGAAATTGTTTGTCATATATGTGACACACATGATCATCTTACAAAAAATTGTCCTACTTTGCCTTCATTTAAAGAATGTCCCCATGAACAAGCCAATTATGTTAACAATTTTAAAAAACCAACATTAGATCCTTTTTCACAAACATACAATCCTGGTTGGAGAAATCATCCCAATTTTAGTTGGAGGAACGATAATAATGCACAACCTTCACAACAACCTTTTCAAAATAACCAAAGTCATCAAGGTTATGCTCCTTATATCCCACCTCCAAGAAAACATTTTGAAGATGAAATTCATGCATACATTCAAAAGCAAGAGTCTATTAATATTCAAAACATTCAATCTATGAATGATTTGAAAGAAACTCTTGCAAAATTTGCATCTGCACTTAATATTCATGAAAAAGGAAAATTTTCATCTCAACCACAACCTAATCCTAAAAATCAAAATCAAGAAAAATTTGATCAAGTAAAATCTGTTATTACTCTTAGAAGTGGTAAAATAGTTAATGATCCATATAGTGATGAAAACAAAGATCAATTAAACTCAAAGAGTAAGGATTCAAATCCTGATACTTTTGAGAAAGATGATGCTTTGAGTCCTAAAAATAAGAAAATTGATGATAAAATAAATAAACATGTTCCTTTTCCTCATGCATTAGTAAATAATAAAAAACAAAAAAATGATTCTGATATTTATGAAGTTTTTAAACAAGTAAAAATAAATATTCCATTATTAGATTCTATTAAACAAGTGCCTTCTTATGCAAAGTTTTTAAAAGATTTATGTACTGTGAAAAGACAATTGCATGTAAAGAAGAAAGCATTCTTAACGGAGCAAGTAAGCTCTATTATTCAAAATAATTCTACCTTGAAATATAAAGATCCCGGTTGTCCAACAATTTCATGTATTATTGGAAAAAATAAAATTAAAAAAGCTTTGTTAGATTTGGGAGCAAGTGTGAATTTAATTCCTTATTCAGTTTATGAAAAGCTTAAGTTGGGAGATTTAAAACCTACATCTGTCACTCTTTTACTAGTCGATAGGTCAATCAAAATACCTAGAGGTATCGTAGAAGATGTGTTAGTTCAAGTCGATAAATTCATATATCCTGTGGATTTTATTGTCTTGGATACACAACCAATAGAAGTACATAACGAAATTCCAGTAATATTGGGACGTCCATTTCTAGCAACTTCAAATGCTTTAATTAATTGTCGAAATGGAATAATGAAATTGTCTTTTGGAAATATGACTTTAGAACTTAATGTGTTCAATTTATGTAAACAACCAAGTATTAATGAAGATGAAGATGATAATGCAATAGAAACAATTGTGGAAGAAAATATACACCAAGAAAACTTAAATCAACAATCTGAAGTTTGTTTAGTGGAAAGTTTTGATTCAAAAAATGTTTTTAAATCAAAGTTATTTGAAGAAATTAATGAACTTGAAGAAGTAAAAGAAAATGATCATCCAAAACTTGAATTAAAACCCTTGCCAATAGAACTAAAATATGCTTTTCTTGGTGAAAATCAAACATATCCTATTGTAATATCTTCTACCCTCTTACCAAAACAAGAAGAAGATGTAATAACACTACTTAAAAAACACAAAAATGCAATTGGATGGACTTTGCAAGATATAAAAGGTATAAATCCTTTAATCTGCACACATAGAATTCACTTGGAAGAAAATGCTAAAACATATCAACAACCACAAAGAAGATTAAATCCACACATGAAAGAAGTTGTTAAAAATGAAGTTTTAAAACTATTAGATGCCGGAATTATTTATCCAATCTCGGATAGTAAATGGGTAAGTCCAACACAAGTAGTACCAAAAAAATCAGGCATCACTGTTATAAAAAATGAAAAGGGAGAATTATTACAAGCTAGGATTCCATCTAGTTGGCGTATGTGCATTGATTATAGAAAATTAAATGATGCAACTAGAAAAGATCACTTTCCGTTACCATTTTTAGATCAAATTTTAGAGAAAGTGGCAGGTAATCCTTATTATTGTTTTCTTGATGGGTATTCGTGGTATTATCAAATACCAATATCATTAGAAGATCAAGAAAAAACTACTTTCACTTGTCCGTTCGGAACTTTTGCTTTTAAAAGAATGCCATTTGGTTTATGTAATGCCCCGGCTACTTTTCAAAGATGCATGCTAAGTATTTTTAGTGACATGATTGAAGAATTTGTGGAAGTTTTTATGGATGATATAACTGTTTTTGGAAACTCATTTGAAAACTGTCTTAAAAATTTGGAAGAAGTTTTAAAAAGATGTGAAGAAAAAAATCTTGTTTTAAATTGGGAAAAATGTCACTACATGGTTAAATCCGGAATTGTGTTAGGGCATGTCATATCTGAAAAAGGAATTGAAGTTGATAAAGCTAAGGTTGATGTTATTGCTAATCTACCATCACCAAACACGATCAAAGAAATTCGATCATTTTTGGGTCATGCGGGATTTTATAGAAGATTTATAAAAAATTTTAGCATAATATCGAAACCAATTTCAAATATTTTAACAAAAGATGCACAATTTGAATGGACTCAAGAGTGTGAAACTGCTTTTAAAAAAATAATTAATCTTTTAACTACATCACCTATTTTACAACCTCCTGATTGGTCTTTACCATTTGAATTAATGTGTGATGCAAGTGATTATGCTGTAGGAGCCGTGTTAGGACAAAGAAAAGAAGGTAAACCTTATGTGATCTATTATGCAAGTAGAACCTTAAATAGTGCTCAAATCAATTATTCAACAACTGAAAAAGAATTACTTTCAGTAGTGTTTGCATTAGATAAATTTCGATCCTATTTAATTGGTTCTACTACTATTGTTTACACTGATCATTCTGCCATAAAATATTTATCAAATAAACAAGATGCTAAGCCGAGATTAATAAGATGGATTTTGTTGTTACAAGAATTTGATCTTGTAATAAAAGATAAAAAAGGAAAAGAAAATGTAGTAGCCGATCATTTATCAAGAATAATTTCTGAATCATCTCAAAATGAAATACCAATAAATGAAAATTTTCCGGATGATCAACTATTTTATGCTACTACTATGCCTTGGTTTGCTAATATTGTAAATTTTCTTGTGACAAATAAAATGCCTTCTCATTGGAGTTCACAAGATAAAAATAAATTCTTGAAAGAGGTCAAAAAATTTTATTGGGATGATCCTTATTTGTTTAAGTATTGTCCTGATCAAATTTTTCGACGATGCATACCCGACAATGAGGTAAGTAGTGTCATTAAATTTTGTCATTCTGAGGCATGTGGAGGTCATTTTTCGTCAAAGAAAACAGCTGCAAAAATCTTTCAATGTGGATTTTATTGGCCTTCTTTATTCAAAGATACACATTCATTTTGCAAATCTTGTGAAAATTGTCAGAAAATGGGTTCAATTTCAAAACGAAACATGATGCCTTTAAATCCAATCATGATTATTGAAATATTTGACAGTTGGGGAATAGATTTTATGGGTCCATTTCCATTATCTTTTGGATTCACTTATATTTTAGTAGCTGTCGATTATGTTTCAAAATGGATTGAAGCAATTGCATGTAGAACTAATGATCATAAAGTTGTGATAAAATTTTTGAAAGAAAATATTTTTAGTCGATTTGGAATACCTAGAGCTATAATAAGTGATGGGGGAAGTCATTTTATAAATAAATCATTTTCTTCGTTGTTAAGAAAATATGGTATTACACATAAAGTCTCTACTCCATATCACCCTCAAACGAATGGTCAGGTTGAACTTGCAAATAAAGAAATAAAACAAATTTTGGAAAAAACAGTCAATCCAAATCGAAAAGATTGGTCTTTAAGATTAAGTGATGCATTATGGGCATATAGAACTGCATTTAAAACATCATTGGGGATGTCACCATATAGATTAGTTTTTGGAAAGCATTGTCATTTACCTGTTGAAATTGAACATAAAGCTTATTGGGCAATTAAAGCGTTTAATACTAATTTAGATGATGCATCTAAATCAAGAAAATTGCAATTAAATGAACTAGAAGAATTAAGAAATGATGCATATGAAAATACAAAGATTTATAAAGATAAAACAAAAGCATTTCATGATAAAAATATTATGAGAAAATCTTTTGAAATCGGAAAAAAAGTTTTACTTTATAATTCTCGCTTGCATTTGTTTCCAGGAAAACTTAGATCGCGATGGTCTGGACCATTTATTGTTAAATTTGTCTATCCTCATGGTGCTGTTGATGTTGAAAATCCTAAAAATAATAATGTATTTAAAGTTAATGGGCAAAGACTTAAACCGTTTATAGAAAATGAAGTTCTTAATGAAGAGTTTATGCCTTTATATGATCCAACTTAATTGTTACTTATATTTTTATTTTATTTTTGCAGAAATTAGGACACTTCCCGGTTAAGTGGCGGATAACGGTACTCCGTGGCTCTTACAGTCGGTTAAATTGGTTTCCCACAATAACTGATCAAAAAAAAAATAATATTTCTTTATTTTCAAAATGGAAGAAGCTATCAAAGAACATGGAAAATATATTTGTTCTTCTGTTTCTAAAAAAGTTCGAAGAATGATTTATGAATGCAGACGTGAAAGATTGAGAATGCTTATGCAAAAAGGAATTCCGGAGGATATTCGTCTTATAATTGAAGCCAAGGTTCGAATAGGTGGCGAAGTTCCAAAATTCTTATATGTTCGAAATATGTCCGGACTAGGAAAAAGCACCTATGCGAAGAAAAGGAGGGCAAAAGGGTTAGATGTTTGTCATAATTGTGCCAGATGGACTTGTAATAGACAATGCAGATCTTTGGGATATGTTTCCACAAATAGAGAAGATAAAATTGATTTCATTAAGAATGGGCTGAGTAATGAGTCATTGGATGATATCTCATTGACTCTTGAGACGCATTCTAGTGGAGATGTAAAAGGTCAACTTCTCCGTTTATGGAAACTATTCCAAGCGCAGCGTCATGGTGATGGTCTTGGGAATCTGACTAAAAAAGACCCTATTTGCCAATTTATAAGAAAATTGGATGCCGTGGAACAAAATTTTATTTCAGAAAATTCACGAAGGATGTTCATCAACCTGATTCAGCTATAACAAAGATCAATTGGTCTCAACCAACCAGTAAGAAAAGAAAACTGGATCATTGATTCAACATGTCATGAAATGGTTTGTGTTTGTTCCTCATCTTCAATAATTCCAGGTGATATCTCTTTCATCATGTACTCTTTATTTTTCTTTAAAAAAAAAAAATTAAAAACAATGTCATATTCAGGTTTGGGGGAGGGTTTATCTCTAAAAAAAAAAAAAAAAAAAAAAAATTTAAAATTTAAAAAAAATATATTTCTATAATAATATTATTTTTCTTTTTCAATGGCAGAGTAAGGAGTCAAAAACTCCTGACACGCATTAGTTTTTATTTATCATCTTATCACAATAGATTAGATTTTAATATTCCGTATATATTTAAATTGCAAACTACTAAGAAAATGAAGTCTTTTTGTATAGATGTTTATTTATTCTTCTTTTTACCAATTTAATAGAAAATATATAATTGATGGGATATAAGTTATAAATAATATATAATTGTGTGTTTTCAAATATATATTTTCTAAAACTTTTATGAGTATATAATTAAAGTGATATTGATTGAATAAATAATAACATGTATAATTGAGGGAATTAATTTGTAAAAGTATAATAGTTACTCACATAAATTTTGTGAGTGAGGGGTAAGAATTGAGAAAACAACTTATAAGCTTTTATTGATTATTAAGAAATGGTTGATTACTAGATTAAACCCATTTTAAAAAAAAAAAAAAAAAGAAAAAAAAAAAGAAAAATGAAAATTGGCTGCAAAGTTGTTTGAAGTTTGATTGTAAAGATGTAGAGTATTAATATCTCTACTATAATTATTAATGTAATAGATTTACCTCATAAAAAATAAAAAAATAAATAAACTTTGAAAAAAAAATGTTACATTTTCAAAGTTTATTGGAGGTATTTGATTATGTAAAAACAATTTTGCAGCTAAGCAAAAAACAAAAAAACAAAAAAACAAAAAAAAAAAAAAAATGGGTTTATTCTTTGTAAATCATCCTATCTTATTTTCAATATTAGGTTATTTGATTGTCTGCTTTACTAGCCATTTTCAAAGAGTGTATAATTTTCTTCCAACTCCACGAGTGAAAAACAGCTATATATGAAATACTTTAACCCGAGAGAATATGGAGTTGAGACTTTTACATTAATATTCCTGATGATATACATGTTATGAAAATGATTTCTATTATCCTTTTAATTATATTATTCTCAAAGTTTTTAGAAAATATTTATGTAAAAAAAAAAAAATTATATATATTTAATATTTTGATATTGTGTGAAATATATATGTATAGCCCATCCAATTACATATTAATATATTGGTTGATAATGAGATTTATAAATAAACATATGATCTCCTCACAAGTGTGTTTTTAAAATTTTAAAGTTTGCAAATTTGAATATATATATTAAGGAATAAAAATCTAACTCGTCATTTTATGATATTTTATGATATTTTATGATATTTTATTACTAAGGGACTAGTAATTAGCCGGTTTGGGGGTGTGATGAAACTTAAAATTTGTAATTATTTATATGTTAAAAAGTGTGTTTTAAAATTTAAGTTTAATTAAAATTATGAAGTTGTATTATTTTAGTGTTATGTGTTTATATTTAAATGTTTTACTAAAATATTGTATTTTACGGTTTGCGCAGGTTTGGTAAAAATAAAATTACTCAAGCTACAGTGGTCATAATGGAGTAATCTCAAAACCTGTAGAATCAAAAAAGAGGCATCTTCAACTTTGTAGAAGACAAGAAATTCCAAAAACTTCATTAAGATGATCAAAATAATAAAACATCAAAATGGAGATGGATTTACTTTTACTATGACCAGCTTGGAGTAAAAATATCATAAGTATTTCATATTTTATCCAAAATGGGTGAATGAGTTGTCCAAACACATCTACACAAAATCCTACGTGTTTTATGTTGAAAAGAAAGGCTGAATCGGTGGTCTAAGGTATCAAACATGCCAATTAAAGTTGGGTCATGGTATTGACATTCAAGGAGACAAGCACCCACCAACTTTACTATTTCACATTTAATGAGCCTTGGACTCTTGCTCTCATTTGGCCTATAAATAGATGTGTTGTATAAGCTTTGTAGTGTGCAAGAGTGTAGAGAATTCTTCATTTGTAAAATAAATATTGTGTGTGTGAGAATAAAAGTTTGAGTGTGCAAGTTTCTCAAGTTCAAGTATGAAATTTCTTTTATCTTTATTCTTGAGTTTCATGTTCATGGAAAGCTAAATCTTTTTATGTCAAGGTGAAAAGGTTTCATTGTTGGTCAAGTAAGATTGTCTATATTTTGTATATTCTTTTCTTTTCTATTTTTATTTTTACTAATTGATCTTTATTTGTAGGTATAATTTTGGATGATTTGTTGTTATCTATTTACATCAAATGCTTGGTACCTTGAATGTGGTTACCTTGATTTGTTGTCAAATATGATACAATAATTACTACAATAATTATATACTATAAATATATGTATCTATTTATAATAAAGTCATATATATTATTTAGACGATAGCGTGACACTGTCGGTTGTTCTAAATAATATATTGTGATTTGAACTAACATTTACTTTATCGCATCTAACTTTTACTTTATCGCAACTAACATTTACTTTCTCGCATCTAATTTTTACTTTTCCGCAACTAACATTTACTTTATCGCATCTAACATAAAGTCATATATTTTATTTAGACGATAGCGTGGCTCTGCCGGTTGTTCTAAATAAAATATTGTGATTTGATCTAACATTTACTTTTATGTAAATTTATATTTATGCATTTATATATATATTATGGGTACCATGTATTAAATATCGGTGGATATTAATATAGTGGGAACTATATTATATGATATACTTGTTTAAATATTTAATTGTTCTTTTTATGTTTATATTTATTCATCTATATATATATTATGGGTACCATGTATTAAATATCGGTTAATCTGATATTAATATAGTGGAAACTATATTATATGATATACTTGTTTAAATATTTCATTGTTCTTTTATGTTTATTTTTATTTTAGTTTCTTTTATTTATTTTTATTTAGCAATCTTAATTAAACCAACAATGAACCTTTGAAACCTTGACAATTTTATAATTTGTGTATTTGAAGTTTTATAATAATATTTTCATCTATAATATATTATTGCTAAAATTAAACTTACAACATCCTCTCCGTGGACCGATCTCGTACTCACGAGTATATTACTTGCAGACAACCTACACTTGGGTGAATTACAATTTAAGTTGTAGCAAGTTTTTGGCGCCGTTGCCGGGGAGGTATAATTATTATTTAAATTAAAATGATATATTTTAATATATTAATTAATCTATGTGTTAAAAATATGTAGGTTTATAGACGATATTAAAATAAATATGTTATTAATAGAGCACACAGGAGTTGAAATAACTCGAACCGGATCAAGTTTAAACCCCGAATAAATAAAATAAGACACACATTAAAGCAATACATATCTAATTAAATAGATATGGATATATATAGTCAGACTGTTTCTCTCTCCTCACGCGTTCATCGTCATCCCCGTCTGTATCGTTTTCTTTTTCTTTCAAAATCTTTCCGTCGCTTGTAAGGGTCGTATCTTATTCGTTTTTGGCCGGATTTCAAAAGTAAATATAGTTCTGGAATCCTCTCGACGAGAGCTATCTTTCGGTACCTATATTTCATATTTTTATTGAGATTTCCGGAAACCCGTCGCACCAGCCGCCGTCGCCGATCGCCGCCGGAGTTTAGAGGGTTGTTGTTTCGGTTGATTAGACCTCTAATTCGAATATTTGAGGTAGATTTTGAGATTATTGTTTCGAATTTTGGGAATTTTGATTCAATCGACTTCCGATAATTAATATTTGATTTATTATTGGTTGTAGGTATTATATCGGACTCGATTGGAGGTATTGGCTATTTTTTCAGAAATTATTCTAGCATTATTTCGAAATTTCAGATTATTGTAGTTGGGGATTTTTGACTTTTAAGATTATTGCAATAACTATTTAAATGTTTCACTATGTTAGAATTGTCTTATAGTAATTTAGGATTTAGTAACTAATTATGGACAATTTCAGATTATTTATATTTAGGTAATTCGACTTTTAGAGTCGTATATTCGATATTTGGTCATTAATAGGATGTTTGAATAGTAAATATGAATTTTAGGATTTATGAGCAATTTTTCTGGAATTACAGATTCTGAAAATTTGGGATTGGAATATCCGAGAAATATTTGGGATAACTTCTATGGTAAATTAAGAATTGGCTGAGGTACGTATGAGCTGTTTATATTACGACGCCTATAATGACATGTTATGATATTAAGTATTTTGTAATGAGTGATAATGTGCTTTATATGCTTATGTGGATTATATGATTGCATTCACTCATTTACAATTTTTCATAGCACGTTGAGCTTTGACTCCTTTGATTGTTATTGATATTGATCTCTTGAGATGTATTGAGTCATCGATGGAGCGAATGACATTATTTAGTGCACTTCTGAGTTAGCACGAGACCGAGCGGGTAACAGCCGTGCTCTCGATGCTACGTACGACACTCCTGATGACAGCATGAGGCTGGATGGGTCGCTCCTGTCACCCTCCGATGCTACGTGTATGGATTAGCAGTGATGATTTGAGGTCTGCTGCGTTTCTGGCATGGGTGGCCACTGAGTTTATTGTGATACGATTATTTGGACTCCTTTTGGTATCCTTTATTTTATTGATACCTGTCACGCATTACATTGCATTTCATTGCATTGTACTTGATTTTATTCATGTCAGTTATATTTGTCGTAATTTTTATAGTTCGTCGTACTGGGGTCCGACCCCTGTTTTCTTTTTATGCTGTGGTTGTTTGTGATTCCATAGCAGGTTATCCAGGGGGATTTGACGCATCTGGTAGAGCGTCATCTAGTGGTACCCAGTGAGGCGAGCGTGGAGTCGAGTTCCCAGATATATGTATATATATCAGTTTAGCGAGTTTTATATTTGCCGGGGTGATGCCCTGTGTATCTGTATAAATAGTTTTGGACCTTGTTTTGAATTGTTATTTGTGTGATCGAGCCTTGCCGGCTCTGCATGTGTTTAGTCCTGGCCAGTGCGGCTATAGGTTTGTAAATTGGAGTTGTGACTCTATTTTTGAGTATATATTGCTGGTTGTATTGTACAGATTTTTGGGATGTCCTATTTACGAATAGGTCGTGCCGAAATTTTTGTAGGTCGCTGTTTACATTAATTAATCCTGGTTGTTTGATCATTAAATATTAAATCAGGACACGGGCCCTTTCATTTGGTATCAGAGCGTATACTGGGATATGCTCGAATTAGAGTCTAGGACACTCGAGTTTAGACACTAACAAAATGGTTGCGTATGTGTGTGACTACTTGTTCTTACGTGACTTACTTGTTGTGTTTATTTTTGAACGTATCTGTTAGAACCAGTAGTTCTTGGCTTTAGAATTAGTTTATGAATTCTATTAGAACTCTGAGTTCCTATCATAGTTTTCTGTTTGTTAAGATATTTTTGTCTGTATTTAAATCCTTGTGTCTTGTAGAATGGCACCAGGAGGAAGAGGTAGAAAAGGGAAGGAAGTTGTAGAAGAGTCTGCAGCGAAAAATGTTAGAAATCTTGATGATATTGTCAGGGAAAGACGTGGTCGACCAGCTGTCCATCCTCCGAAAGATGTGGATTTAGAGGTGGAACAACAACCACGGGTAACTCCTGACAAAGGAAAAGCGATTCAGGCTGAGGCTGATCCAGTAGCCCAATTGACTGAGAAAATGGGAGGAATACGATTAATAATTTCTCAATTTCAGGAGTTGCGTTCACAAAAGTTCTTTGGCAATGAAGGAAGTGAGAAAGCTGCTAGTTCGTTGAAAAGTCTCAACAATATGTTTAATGGATTAGAATATCCTGATAACATTCGACTGAAGTTAGTTCCTTTTCAGCTGAAAGACCGAGCGCAACTTTGGTGGGAAACGACAGCAGAAACATTTTCTGATTCTGGTGAAAAGATCACATGGGAAGTATTTTGTAAGCAGTTTGCACAAGAATATTGATGAAACTTAAAATTTGTAATTATTTATATGTTAAAAAGTGTGTTTTAAAATTTAAGTTTAATTAAAATTATGAAGTTGTATTATTTTAGTGTTATGTGTTTATATTTAAATGTTTTACTAAAATATTGTATTTTACGGTTTGCGCAGGTTTGGTAAAAATAAAATTACTCAAGCTACAGTGGTCATAATGGAGTAATCTCAAAACCTGTAGAATCAAAAAAGAGGCATCTTCAACTTTGTAGAAGACAAGAAATTCCAAAAACTTCATTAAGATGATCAAAATAATAAAACATCAAAATGGAGATGGATTTACTTTTACTATGACCAGCTTGGAGTAAAAATATCATAAGTATTTCATATTTTATCCAAAATGGGTGAATGAGTTGTCCAAACACATCTACACAAAATATCCTACGTGTTTTATGTTGAAAAGAAAGGCTGAATCGGTGGTCTAAGGTATCAAACATGCCAATTAAAGTTGGGTCATGGTATTGACATTCAAGGAGACAAGCACCCACCAACTTTACTATTTCACATTTAATGAGCCTTGGACTCTTGCTCTCATTTGGCCTATAAATAGATGTGTTGTATAAGCTTTGTAGTGTGCAAGAGTGTAGAGAATTCTTCATTTATAAAATAAATATTGTGTGTGTGAGAATAAAAGTTTGAGTGTGCAAGTTTCTCAAGTTCAAGTATGAAATTTCTTTTATCTTTATTCTTGAGTTTCATGTTCATGGAAAGCTAAATCTTTTTATGTCAAGGTGAAAAGGTTTCATTGTTGGTCAAGTAAGATTGTCTATATTTTGTATATTCTTTTCTTTTCTATTTTTATTTTACTAATTGATCTTTATTTGTAGGTATAATTTTGGATGATTTGTTGTTATCTATTTACATCAAATGCTTGGTACCTTGAATGTGGTTACCTTGATTTGTTGTCAAATATGATACAATAATTACTACAATAATTATATACTATAAATATATGTATCTATTTATAATAAAGTCATATATATTATTTAGACGATAGCGTGACACTGTCGGTTGTTCTAAATAATATATTGTGATTTGAACTAACATTTACTTTATCGCATCTAACTTTTACTTTATCGCAACTAACATTTACTTTCTCGCATCTAACTTTTACTTTTCCGCAACTAACATTTACTTTATCGCATCTAACATAAAGTCATATATTTTATTTAGACGATAGCGTGGCTCTGCCGGTTGTTCTAAATAAAATATTGTGATTTGATCTAACATTTACTTTTATGTAAATTTATATTTATGCATTTATATATATATTATGGGTACCATGTATTAAATATCGGTGGATATTAATATAGTGGGAACTATATTATATGATATACTTGTTTAAATATTTAATTGTTCTTTTTATGTTTATATTTATTCATCTATATATATATTATGGGTACCATGTATTAAATATCGGTTAATCTGATATTAATATAGTGGAAACTATATTATATGATATACTTGTTTAAATATTTCATTGTTCTTTTATGTTTATTTTTATTTTAGTTTCTTTTATTTATTTTTATTTAGCAATCTTAATTAAACCAACAATGAACCTTTGAAACCTTGACAATTTTATAATTTGTGTATTTGAAGTTTTATAATAATATTTTCATCTATAATATATTATTGCTAAAATTAAACTTACAACATCCTCTCCGTGGACCGATCTCGTACTCACGAGTATATTACTTGCAGACAACCTACACTTGGGTGAATTACAATTTAAGTTGTAGCAAATATGCACCACCATCATACTATTCTGCTAAAGAAGATGAATTTAATCTGTTGGTGCAAGGCAATAAATCTGTTGCTGAATATGCTTCTCAGTTTTCTGCTCTTTTGCCTTATGTCCCACATGTTTCAAAGAATGATCGATCAAAGCTTTCACATTTTCTGAAGGGGCTTACACGAACGATCCATACGTTGGTAACTACTGAAACTCCATCTACTTATATGAAAGCAGTAGAAAAGGCCAAAAAAATTGAAGCAAGTCTATTCAGGGGTGAACCACAATCAATCCCAGCAGCTAGTCCTCAAGGAGCTGGAAGTAGTTCACAGACACCAATGGGTTTACTTTCATATCAGCCTATTCAATCTTCTGAGCAAGCGAAAAGGCCTTGGTTTAAAGCTAAGGGAAAACCATTTAAAAAGAAACAGCAGTTTAGTTCATCGAGTTCCAGTGGTAGTCGTGCAGAAAGTTCAGTTGGATCGTTTGGTAGGGTGTACTGTGACAGATGTGGTGGTAATCATTTGAGTGCACATTGTACAGGATTTCCAGGAACTTGTTATACTTGTGGGCAGGCTGGACATTCGTCTCGAGTATGTCCAAATGCTGGAAGACAGCAATTTCAGCCACAACAATTTGGCCAGTTTCCTGGACGACCATCATTCAGACCATATGCTCCTATACCACAGTTTGCTCCTACACAGCCTTATGTTCCAGTACAGTCCACTCAGCAGCCTAGGTATCCATCTCCTCAGAGTCAGCAGCATTTTCCAGGTCCACAGCAGGCTCAAGTCCATGCTATGACTCAGGATCAGGCACAAGATGCACCTGGGGAAGTTATTGCAGGTATTTGTTATATTTTTTAGTATCCTGCACGTATCTTGATAGACACAGGGCATCTCATTCATTTTTATCTGTTACATTTGCTGATGAGCATGAGATTGCTTTTAATCCGTTATTGGATACTGTGTCTGTTGCTACTCCTGCTGGTGTTTTCTTGATGTCTAATGAGATAATTTTGAATTGTGTGATTGGATTTGAGGATAAGATCATGATAACCAATCTAATCAAACTAGCTATGTCTGATTTTGACTGTATCTTGGGTATGGATACACTAATGAATTATAGAGCTACGGTTGATTGTTTCCATGGCATTGTGAGATTTAGACCGTATTATGGCAATAAGTGGAATTTTTATGGTAGTGATTCACAATCTCGCATTCCATTAGTATCGGCAATGGAAATGTTTAGATTATTGTCGATAGGAAATGAAGGATTTATGATTTATGCTCTTGATGCGATGAAGGAAGAGAAATTAAAAGTTTCAGATATTCCTGTCGTTAAGGATTTTCCTGATGTATTTCCTGATGAGATTCCGGGTTTTCCGCCTCAAAGAGAAATAGATCTTAGCATTGAATTAATGTCAGGGACAAGTCCTATTTTTCGAGCTCCGTATCGATTAACTCCAGCAGAATTGAAAGAACTCAAGACGTAATTGCAAGATTTGCTGGAAAAAGGTTATATTAGACCAAGTGTATCACCTTGGGGTGCTCCAGTCTTGTTTGTGAAGAAGAAAGATGGAACGATGAGAATGTGCATCGATTATCGGCAATTGAATCAGGCTACTATGAAGAATAAGTATCCTTTGCCACGAATTGATGACTTGTTTGATCAGTTGCAGGGTACATCTGTATATTCTAAAATTGATCTTCGTTCCGGATATCATCAACTTCGAGTTCGAGAGGATGATGTTTCCAAGACAGCATTTCGAACGCGTTACGGACATTATGAATTCTTAGTTGTGCCTTTCGGGTTGACTAATGCTCCAACGGTTTTTATTATTTTGAGCACACATTTTGTCGGTAAAAAAAGATGGATTTAATGAATCGTGTGTTTCGGGAGTTTATAGATCGATTTGTTATCGTTTTCATTGATGACATTTTGATTTATTCTAAGTCAAGGAAGGAGCATAAGGAACATTTAACATTAGTTCTTCAGACACTCAGAACATCACAATTATATGCTAAGTTTTCGAAGTGTGAATTTTGGCTGGACAGAGTATTATTTCTAGGACATGTGATATCAGCACAAGGGGTATCTGTCGATCCTAGTAAAATTGAAGTTGTTCTTAATTGGTCCAGACCAACCAATGTCTCTGAGATTCGTAGCTTTTTGGGTTTGGCTGGATATTATAGGCGTTTCATCAAGGGATTTTCTGAAATAGCTAGGCCTATGACTATATTGACGCAAAAAGATCGACGTTTTGTGTGGACTGAGGAATGTGAAGCTAGTTTTCAGACTTTGAAAGAGAAATTGACTACGGCTCCAGTACTAGCATTACCTTCAGGTTCAGGTGGATTTGTTGTCTGTAAAGATGCTTCTTTGAATGGACTGGGTTGTGTTTTGATGCAAAATGGACGCGTGATTGCGTATGCATCTCGTCAATTGAAAGCACATGAGACTCGTTATCCAGTTCATGATTTAGAATTGGCTGCCATTGTGCATGCATTGAAAATATGGCGTCATTATCTGTACGGTGAACAGTTTGTGATTTATTCCGATCATAAGAGTCTGAAATATTTATTCACACAGTCTGATTTGCATATGAGACAACGTCGATGGTTGGAATTACTGAAGGATTTTTACTGTGATATTCAATACCAGCCAGGAAACGTGAATCAAGTTGCAGATGCTTTGAGCAGAAAAGTTCATACTAAGATGTTGGCATCTTTAACTATTTCTAAAGTTCATGAGCTTTTGAGAACTTCAGAATGGACTTATCGAGCTAAAGGTAATCATTTCATAATTTCATTTATACAAGTTGAACCACGAATAATTTCAAAAATCAAAGCAGCACAAAATACTGATCCATATATTCATCATTTGAAAGAATTAACTCCAGGTCAGTCAGGGAAATTTCTTGTTGCTTCTGATGGATGTTTGCGTTATAATGGTAGACTTGTGGTTTCGAATTTGATAGATTTGAAAGACGATATACTACGAGAAGCTCATTGTAGTCGACATAGTGTACATCCTGGAATTAGAAAGATGTATCATATCTTGAAAGCCCATTACTGGTGGGAAGGTATGAAGAATGATATTTCTGATTTTGTGGCTAAGTGTTTGACGTGTCAACAAGTTAAGGCTGAAAGAATGAGACCAGGTGGTATGTTACTTAGTCTTGAAGTACCACAGTGGAATTGGGAACACATTACTATGGATTTCGTGACACACCTACCTCGATCTAATCGTGGTTGTGATGCCATTTGGGTTATTATGGATAGATTGTCTAAATCTGCCCATTTTATTCCATATGATCGTACTTGTACATATACGAAAATGACGAAAATGTACATTGATCAGATAGTGCGATTGCATGGTGTGCCAGTTACTATAGTATCAGACCGTGATCCCAGATTTACTTCTAAGTTTTGGTCTGGTTTGCAATCAGCTTTGGGTTCTAAATTGGCCATGAGTACTGCCTATCATCCACAGACAGATGGTCAATCTGAAAGGACTATTCAGACGCTTGAAGATTTATTACGAGCTGTTGTGATGGATTTTAGTGGTGGTTGGCAAGAATCTTTAGCTTTGGTGGAATTCTCTTACAATAACAGTTACCAAGTATCTATCAGAATGGCACCATTTGAAGCCTTGTATGGCAGAAAATGTAGATCTCCGATCTGTTGGGAAGAAGTAGGAGAACGACAATTGTCAGGACCAGAGTTTATTCAAGAGATGAAAGAAAAAGTTGAACTGATCAGGAAAAGAATGAAAGCAGCCCAGGATCGTCAAGCCAGCTATGCTAATAACAGGCGTAGACCTTTAGAATTTCAGGTTGGCGATTTTGTTTTGTTGAAAGTATCACCATTTCGTGGTACTATGAGATTTGGGCGTAAAGGGAAATTAGCTCCTCGTTATATCGGTCCATATGAGATTGTTGAGAAGATTGGTATTTTGGCGTATCGTTTGAACTTGCCGCAGATTTTGTCTACGATACATGATGTATTTCACGTATCTATGCTGCGGAAGTATGAACCAGATCCTTCTCATATCTTGAGGGCTGATGATGTGGAGTTGGATAGTTCCCTTAGCTATGTTGAGTATCCAGTGCAGATTCTTGATCGTAAAGTAAAGCAACTGAGGAACAAGACGATTCCTTTGGTTATGGTGGAATGGAGTAGACATGGGAGAGAAGAAGCTACATGGGAATTGGAGTCTCGAATGCGTCAAGAATGGCCTCATTTATTTGACAATGTCATGAATTATGCCATGTACTCTGATTTCCCTATGTACTATCAGTGATAGATGCTTGACTATGTGTATAAGTTTGATGTGTGTTTGATTTCGAGGACGAAATCTTCTTTTTAGAGGGGGAGAAATGTAAGGACCCGATATTAATATATTAATTAATTTGTGTGTTAAAAATATGTAGGTTTATAGACGATATTAAAATGAATATGTTATTAATAGAGCACACAAGAGTTGAAATAACTCGAACCGGGTCAAGTTTGAACCCCGAATGAATAAAATAAGACACACATTAAAGCAATACATATCTAATTAAATAGATATGGATATATATAGTCAGACTGTTTCTCTCTCCTCACGCGTTCATCGTCATCCCCGTCTGTATCGTTTTCTTTTTCTTTCAAAATCTTTCTGTCGCTTGTAAGGGTCGTATCTCATTCGTTTTTGGCCGGATTTCAAAAGTAAATATAGTTCTGGAATCCTCTCGACGAGAGCTATCTTTCGGTACCTATATTTCATATTTTTATTGAGATTTTCGGAAACCCGTCGCACCAGCCGCCGTCGTTCACCGCCGTTCGCCGATCGCCGATCGCCGCCGGAGTTTAGAGGGTTGTTGTTTCGGTTGATTAGACCTCTAATTCGAATATTTGAGGTAGATTTTGAGATTAGTGTTTTGAATTTTGGGAATTTTGATTCAATCGACTTTCGATAATTAATATTTGATTTATTATTGGTTGTAGGTATTATATCGGACTCGATTGGAGGTATTGGCTATTTTTTCAGAAATTATTCTAGCATTATTTCGAAATTTCATATTATTGTAGTTGGGGATTTTTGACTTTTAGGATTATTGCAATTACTATTTAAATGTTTCACTATGTTAGAATTGTCTTATAGTAATTTAGGATTTAGTAACTAATTATGGACAATTTCAGATTATTTATATTTAGGTAATTCGACTTTTAGAGTCGTATATTCGATATTTGGTCATTAATAGGATGTTTTAATAGTAAATATGAATTTTAGGATTTATGAGCAATTTTTCTAGAATTACAGATTCTGAAAATTTGGGATTGGAATATCCGAGAAATATTTGGGATAATTTCTATGGTAAATTAAGAATTGGTGGAGGTACGTATGAGCTGTTTATATTACGACGCCTATAATGGCATGTTATGATATTAAGTATTTTGTAATGAGTGATAATGTGCTTTATATGCTTATGTGGATTATATGATTGCATTCACTCATTTACAATTTTTCATAGCACGTTGAGCCTTGACTCATTTGATTGCTATTGATATTAATCTCTTGAGATGTATTGAGTCATCGATGGAGCGAGTGACATTATTTAGTGCACTTCTGAGTTAGCACGAGACCGAGCGGGTAGCAACCGTGCTCTCGATGCTACGTACAACACTCCTGATGATAGCATGAGGCTGGATGGGTCGCTCCTGTCACCCTCCGATGCTACGTGTATGGATTAGCAGTGATGATTCGAGGTTTGCTGCGTTCCTGGCACGGGTGGCCACTGAGTTTATTGTGATACGATTATTTGGACTCCTTTTGGTATCCTTTATTTTATTGATACCTGTCACGCATTACATTGCATTTCATTGCATTGTACTTGATTTTATTCATGTCAGTTATATTTGTCGTAATTTTTATAGTTCGTCGTACTGGGGTCCGACCCCTGTTTTTTTTTTATGCTGTGGTTGTTTGTGATTCCATAGCAGGTTATCCAGGGGGATTTGACGCATCTGGTGGAGCGTCATCTAGTGGTACCCAGTGAGGCGAGCGTGGAGTCGAGTTCCCAGATATATGTATATATATCAGTTTAGCGAGTTTTATATTTGTCGGGGTGATGCCCTGTGTATCTGTATAAATAGTTTTGGACCTTGTTTTGAATTGTTATTTGTGTGATCGAGCCTTGCCAGCTCTGCATGTGTTTAGTCTTGGCCAGTGCGGCTATAGGTTTGTAAATTGGAGTTGTGACTCTATTTTCGAGTATATATTGCTGGTTATGTTGTACAGGTTTTTGGGATGTCCTATTTACGAATAGGTCATGCCGAAATTTCTGTAGGCCCAAACGCAAATTTTTAACTCGTTTTCGCTGTTTACATTAATTAATCCTGGTTGTTTGATCATTAAATATTAAATCAGGACACGGGCCCTTTCAGGGCGGGTCTCGGGTTTGCCCAAACCCGCCCCGTTGCCATCCCTAAAGAGAGCATTACCTCCAAATCCCGCCCCGTTTCCATCCCTAAAGAGAGCATTACCTCCAAATTGATCATCATTACTGTCTACCCCCTGATGATAACACTAAATGATAGCACGAGTGAACAGAATATTCACCATTACGGGTAAAGTGTCATATGAGTTGATCAATATCTTGCATAGAGCGAAATGAGAGGCACCGAATTTCATCATGATCAATTGGGAAAAAAGGATATGAGAGATCATTGGCCAATTCCATGTTGGAAAAATTGAATGAAATAAGATGAGTTTGTCCCACATTGGAAATATTACAATGAGTTAACTTCCTTAACTAGTCCAAGATTGATTAATGGGATTGGGCCCTTAGGGCACCGAAAGTTTTGTAACGAGACAGGATGCCAGTTGTTGAACCAACACACACGTGCGCGGCCGGCTCGGCGCGGAGGGGTGGGGTCTTATGATCCTATTATTATTTTTGGACAAAATTTAATTAAAAGTTACACCACACCTCTAGAGGACAAAGAGGAGAGAAAAATTTTCAATACATCAAACTTCTCGCTCGAGCGTGCTGACGGCTGAAGTTTTCGAGAACAGAAAGCTTCTCGCTCGAGCGCGAGTTCCTGAGCTCGAGCGAGATGTATGGCCACAAAATAAAGGCCAAGATAGAAAGCTTCTCGCTCGAGCCTGAGTTCTTGCACTCGAGCGAGACGTCTGCTTTTCCGAAAAAGTTGTGACTTTACATGGGTTTTTTTCGATTTGGGTTGTGTTCAGGGGCGGAGCCAAAAAATAAATAGGGGGTGGCTAAAATTTTTGAAAAGTAAATGCATAAGCAGAATGAAAACACACACACACATACATATATATATATATATATATATACCAAAGCAAAATAATTTACATACACCGTTCGGCCAATACGTGCGGAAGTCAATTTAGCCCAAGCAAAATATATAAAATGGGCTAATTGCATTCACACCCCCTGTGAAAAGTCTAAAAAGCATAAAATTCCTTAAGAAATATTAATAGGCTAATGCATCCCTCAGTTTTTTAAAATTTAGCACATTTTACCCCTATGTTATACAAAATCGGGCACATTTATACCCTCTTATAGGAGTTTTTATGCTAATTTTTTAAAACATAGGGTCTAACATGCTATTAATTTTACACATGGGGTTTTATGCCTTTTAGACTTTTCACAGGGGGTGTGGATGCAATTAGCCCTATATAAAATAATTGGGAAATAATTATTAATTGGGCCCAAGCTAAATTACTAATTAGATAGGGTCAATACGTTTTGTTTATTTTGCTTGCGGAAGTCAATTTAGCCCAAGCAAATATACTGTTTGTCTCTATTGTAAAGTTTGGGCTAAAGACATATAATTTATATATATATATATATATATATATATATATATATATATTTATAGAGTTCTTTTATGGTGCCCAACTCCATGCCCACCATGTACAATATGTCAGTTGACCAACACAATTAATGAGTTGACTTATCACATATTGTACATGGTGGACATAGAGTTGGGCATTGAAGTTGGGCATCATAAAATAACTCTATATTTATATATATATATATATATATATATAATATATATATTATATATATATATATATATATATATATATCTAATATACCTATCTAGTTGGGCCAAAGCAGGCCTGGACTACAGCCCATGCCTTTCACCCCTTGAATCCACCTCTGGTTGTGTCCTTCAACTAAGAGACATTTCTTTTAGACATCAGTCATTATAAATATTGATCAATATATCCAGAATAGTTACGTTACAATCTGCTTCACTTTTTTGGCTTTTCCTTCACTCACAAAATTGTTCTGCCATATTTCTAGTTCGTTGAAGTTCGATATTTTTTTGTGCTTATATATCTCGTTCGTAAGTCGTTGTATCTTAAAGACGATTGCCGCCAACGATTAGCACTATTAACGGACAATTTCGTCTTACGAAAAGAGAGTATCTCTCGCCTCGACTAATTTTATAAGTTGTTGTGTTGTTGTTGTTCCTGTGGTTCAGAATTCGTTATTATTCTTCCCAACATTCCATTCACCGGAGGCCATCAATATATCTTCAACAGATATGTTCATGTTGTGCGGTAAGGGAGATAATGTGATAGGTTTGAATGTGATGGGTCGCATAAGCCATGGATCATTTATATTTATAGTATAGTTGATTTTGGGATAATGCCCATTTTCGTCCCTCTTGTTTGTGACTTATCCAAAAATAGTCCCTCGACTTATCGGGCCGCTTAAATGGTCCTTCGTCTTTCATAAATTTTCCGCATTTGGTCCCTCCCGTCAACTCGACGTTAAATTTTCACGGTGATGAAGGCCCACATCCATATCTCACATTATAGCATATTTTCTTCTCATTTATCCCAATTTTTGTTCCTCTCGTTTTTCCCCAATCAAAACCCTAGAACACAAAATCCAAATTTGAAGCTCCCAACGTTGAATCACGCAAAGGTAATTTCCAGAAGACATCACGCACACTGCTGTCTAGTTGTTGTGGGCGAAAGAGGAGGACAAATCCGATCTATTTCTTCCAAGAAAAACTTCAATCAATGGTGGTAAATTTTTATTCACATTCGATTTCATAATTATCGGTTAATTATATTCTTAGGGCATGAAAACAGGGAGCAAGCTCTAGTTTTAGCTTATTGATTGATATTACCCCATTGCCAATGAACAGAGAAAGGGTACGACCCACCCCATTTTAAATGAACATATGTTTTTATTAATTATATAATCTGAAATTTTGGTTTTTGATTTATTGGATATTTAGAGAAAAATATATGTTGTTTTTGTTGGACGCAAACCTGGCGTCTACGAGAGTTGGGATGAAGCATACGCACAAGTTATTAAATTTGAAGACAATGCTCACAAATCATACTATAGTAGAAGAGAAGTTGTTGAAGCGTATGACGCATTTTTGAAAAGACAGGTTGCCGCAGCCGCTACTGCTACTGCTGCCGCATCCGCTACCGCTGCCGCCGCCGTCTCTTCCTCTAGTACCGGGAATAAGAAGAAATATTCAAGTTCAAATTCGAGACATGATGAAGCCTCTTCCTCTGTCTCTGGTACCTCTGCCTCTGGTACCGATTATGAGAAGAAGAAATATGCAAGTTCAACTTCAAGCCATGATGAAAAAGTAGCTCAGCTACGAATTGCTCGACTCGAATTAGAACAGGAGAATCATAGGCATGCTTCTCGAATTTCGGAGATAACTGAAAAGATGCGGCAGATTTCGGAATCCTTCTAGTTTATGTGTTTATGATGGTTGAAGTAGTTGTATGGTTATGTTTTGACAAGGTACTTGGTAGTTGCTCGAGCATATGTGGTTATTTATTGACTAGGTGTTTGAGAATTTTTTATTTTATGTAGTTGCTCGAGCATGTGTTTATGCTTGATGAATATGGTTATTGACTTGGTACTTTGAAATTTTCAATTTGTATTGGCATGATGTTAGCAAATTTGGCCTCATTCTTTGAACTGAATATCATACCGAGCTTCAAATCAGGATTTTTAGAATCTTCAATAGGGTCATACATTGGAAAGGTTGGTGCATCGTCCTCATCAGATTCAAGAGCACTCCCAAAACCATCACTTTCTAGACAGTCATAATCCCCTTCATCCTGCCCCATCCTAGACAGCAAGTCATCCGAAATTCCAACATCTTCCACTACATTTTTCCCTTTCAAATTTTCAGCAGCATGATTCTTCAGATTCTCCGCTAACTGAACTTCTTCCTCAAATTCAAAATCACTATCATGAAAACCATTTGCACCGTCTTGAGTGGTTGCATCTTTCTGATTATTTGTAGCTACTTCAACATGTTCCATGTAAACTTCAACTTCAAAGTTATGTGGGATATGATCCTTAATTTCAAGCACACCAACATCATTTTCCAAATATCTCCCTTTGGTTAAACTTTTCCCGAGCTTGTGCCAGAGCTTGAAACTATTCTCATCTGTAAATCCCAACTCTTTTGCATACCCACGAAGTTCAATTATCCCCAACTTATCCAGATCAACGAAGTCGAAGTATTCAATATTACCACCTTTGTACACTTTTTTTTTGCGAATTGTTTCCATCGTACCACCGTAATATAATTTTAGTGTGAAACATGTAGGTTCTCCCATCACACCTGGAAAAAAATACAGGTACTGAATTTCAAACCATAATACAACGGATAAACTTTTTTTGCTAACTAAATTAATACTGTGTATAATAAAGTAATACAAAAATTAATATCGTGCAGAAAAAATTACCATAATTTGGCGTGAAACTCAGAGAATGGGTGCTCCGTCTAGCCATAATTTTGCAAATGCTGCTTATAAACTATTGAGAGATGTTTGCCTCCATGATATTCAACAGCAGATTGTTTCCTCTCATGTTGAAAATAAGGAAAATCACCTACACCGTAAACAAACTATTATTTTATATCATATAACAACAATTTAATTCATGAAATTTTATATCATATAACAGGCTGCCTAGAACATTTTTTTTGGCATAAACTAATACTAAGCCATAATTTAATTCATTAAATTTTCATGTTTGATATTATTCTCACTTATTACAATAACTGTTGTACTAGATCAAACATAGAGCAAAAAATACATGAATTTGATAGAAAACAGAGTAGAACAGTGAAAAAGTGGGTATCAAGGGACTCAATTCAGCAACCACCTCATCACCATTTCCCTTCAAGATGTATACCTATGGTAGTTCTGGGCTTCAATTGCCATTTTCACAAAAACCAAAGAAATCCTAACTCAAATTTCCATCAAGTAATTTCTGACTCGTGAGGTGTTAGCTAGAATATTCATCTC
The DNA here is from genome assembly GCF_033568475.1 of Henckelia pumila. Taxonomy (NCBI): domain Eukaryota; kingdom Viridiplantae; phylum Streptophyta; class Magnoliopsida; order Lamiales; family Gesneriaceae; genus Henckelia; species Henckelia pumila. The sequence goes on from NC_133122.1 coordinate 45,121,064, forward strand.
AGTCAAATTTAATCTGCAGCTTCTACCAAATAATTATATATGCAAGCATTTACCTTAAGCGAGATTTGGATTTGAAAGAGATGACCCGATCTTCTAACTCAGCTGAAAGAAATGGTGTGTTCTAGGGTTTTGAATTGGGGCAACACGTGATAAGAGTTAGAATTTGAGAAAAATGATAGAAATATGGATGTGGGCCTTCATCACCATGAAAATTTAACGTCGAGTTGACGAGAGGGACCAAATGCGGAAAATTTATGAAAGACGAAGGACCATTTAAGCGGCCCGATAAGTCGAGGGACTATTTTTGGATAAGTTACAAACAAGAGGGACGAAAATGGACATTATCCCGTTGATTTTTTATGAATTGGTCTCGTAGATGATCTATATATCATAAAACTCATGTCTTGCAAAAGTTTTTGCATTTATTATAATATTATATTATTTCTTATATGTCTTCTGTTGCATTATTGAATTTATAGAAATGTCCTACATGGCTTTAGATGTTTCACGTATGCATGTTTATTCATGTTTGGGAAACTCGAAAATAGTAAGCAGTTCTAAAAATTATAAAAATAATAGTAAATTTTTTTATTTATTAAATAAAAAGCTCTTTGTTTTTCACTGTTCTGTGTATTGAATCGAGATTCTAAAATGATTTCAAGTTTTCTTTTTAAAAATTAAATTAATTAATTATGTTCGTTCTATCATGATAAGAGAGCTTTAATAGATTGCAGTATAACTTTGAGAGCATGTTCAACATTCAACAATATTGTAAAGTAGATAACTTGATCGCATCATAATGTTCGTGTTAATAACTTGAATTCATTGTATGTATCTATAGTGATGTGACGATATTGTATTGATGATGTTTAAATATTATTTTTTATTCTATTTAAATATTTTTATTAAAAAAAACATAACAAAATTTCACACAAATATAAAAAATTTGAAATACACTTGATTAAAATTTAAAATTACACATAATTTTAAAACATAACATAATTATCCAAAAAACAAACAAACAAATAAATAAAAAAAACACATAAAAATAATTTTATATTATATTAAAAAATACAAATAAAATAAAAAAGACACATAAATAAGAAAAAAAGACATATACAAACACACATAATTTTATATTATTTAATATTTTTTTTTATCAATTTGGGCGCCTCGGCCGTTGTATGTGCTCTGAACCTTGATGATTTCGTGTGTCTAAAACCGTTTAGAACATAAACAAAGTTAGACATCATCACTTGTGTAAATTCGAACCAAAGTGAAAAGGTGAAAGAAATATTCTAGGTGATGTAGTAAAAAAATTGAATAAAAAATAAATAGATACGGTACATCGTTAATATATTTAATTCATTGTATATCGAATCATATTTTATGTATATAACTGAGTAAAATTGAACGTTTGTGATCATGGACCACGGAATAAATATGTTCGAATAGAGGGGATCGTTGAATGTATAATTTCTTGGTCAATCATATAATTTATCAAATTATACATCTCACACTTTAAATAATGAAATAACGTTGACCTTATTGAATAAATGAAGCAATTTCACGTGTAGAATAGATATGGAGAAATGAATTCTAATTACTCCAAAAATTACGGGTTTACAACACCCTCATGTTTTGTTTCCGATAAAAAAAAAAAAGGCCTTGAAATTCAATTTACAAATATTTGGAATCCATAAATTTGAAGGATGGAATTAATTTGTATTAAAGATTTGGAATTCAAATCTATCAAAACCTCACCCAAATATTAATTTCATGACATGTATGTGTAGAATTTAGAAATATTAAAATTTTGGAATTCCCAAATTTAAGATTCTGGCTCCAATTAGCCTCAGGGCATCTCCAAGACTTCAATCACGTTCTCTATTTTTCTATTTTCTATTCTTTAAAATAGAGTATTGAATTTTCTATTTTAAAAATTTTCTACAACTCATATTCTCTATTTTTCGTAAAATTTTTTATTTTTTATTTTTAATTCCAAATTATTTAACATAAAAAAATATTAATTATGTAAAGAAACTGAATTAAACATGACTCGATTTAAAAAAAAATACATTTATTTTGAAATCATATTGCCTTGAAATACATTAAAAAAATACCAAAAAACTATTAAAATTAAATAAAAAGATTGAAATGAAAAAATATATAAATAAATTAAACAAAATTTTTTTAAAAAAACACAAAAGTTAATTTGGAAAATGACATTTTCGTAAATAATGTCATTCTCCAAATCCCTTCTCCACTGTAGCATGCTTCAAAATAGAGCACCTATATGCCCACAGGGGCATAGGCGAGTTGGTAAGGCCTGAGGTGACGTGGGAAGAAATTCCTCAGCGTTGCGGGTTCGATCCTCGTGTGGAGCATATTCCTCATTGAAATATTTGGGGGTATGCTCTGGGATTGGACCATGTTGTTCCCTCCCTCAGGTCTCTGCCTACTCATGCACATCCCTCGATTTAACCCCCGCATGAGCCAATGGGCCTCTGACTCATGTGAGATGGGGTCCCCTTCGGGATCAACTTTTATTTTTTATTTTTTAAATAGAGCACCTATATGGTGAAGGACCGGAGCAATTTTGGTTCTCCATTGAGAACCATTGGAGATGCCCTCAATAGTAAGAGAACAGAGTGACAAATATTATATTTATAAAACAGAGAATATAATATTAGGGGTGTCAAAACTCAACCCGCCAACCCGAAACGAGTCGACCCAAAAAATATTAGGTTAGGGTTGGGGGTTTTTAGGTTAGGGTCGAAACGGGTTGACCCTAAAGCTAACCCGAAAAAATTAATGGGGTTAGAGTTAGGTTTGGGTCAACTCGAGTTGACCCGAATATTTTTAATATTATTATTTTTATATAAAAGTAAGATAGATTTGCTACATTCTTATACATTGTATGTTTGATATTTTTTTATTGTGTATTAATATAATATATTTTAGTCATTTAAAATTTATTTTGTACAGTTTTTTATTTTTTGTAGTAAGTATATACTTTAAATATTCTAAACTATACTTTCAAATTTAAATTATATATAAATTTAGATTTTGTTTTTATGTGATTAAATTAAATATTACTATTATTGTTGTGTGTTTTGAATTTTTATTTAATTATTTTGTTAAAAAAATTTTAAAAAAATCGGGTTGGTTTGGGTTCGGGTTGGCGATTTCGGGTTGGTTCAGGTTCGGGTCGGGTTCGGGTTGAGACATTTTTAAAATTTATTTTCGTTAACCCGACCCATCCAAATTGATACCCCTATATAACATCAATTTGTATTGCACAATCGGTGTTTTATCTTATTTGTGCTCGATAATTTGTGGGAAAAATAGTAGCTTTGATCATACATGTTTGATCTATTTTTTCCCCAATATATATTGTTTGAATTGCGATATTATCAATGTATCTTTCAATTTGAACATTTAGATATCAAACTCATTAGTTTGAATTATTGAATACTTCCTCGCCCAAAAGAGAAGCATATTTCCATATATATATGGGGGTACGGAATCGTGATGAGGATAGTGGAACAAAATCTATGAAATTTTGGTGTTGGTCTTTGGAATCTCTATTTTCACTCCACGATCTTTAGAATTCTCTCTGATTAGCTTTCATTTCGTCTTACCATAAAATGAAATTTGAATAACTTGTCATCCTCTTTTCGTTAGAAAGAAGAGGTGTCTCCGATTTTTTTCCGTCCTTGAAATAATTTTTTCACTACCATGTTACCAGGGGCGGCCCTGGCCCTGGGCAGCCAGGGCACGCGTCCAAGGGTGGGGTTTCAAATTTTTTTTTAAAAAAAATTATTATATATATATATTTATTTATTTATATATAAATATTATATATTATGCTCTCACACAAAATTCATCCACATAAAAAAGGGTTTGAGTTTTTAATTTTGAGAGTTTCGATAATACTTTGTCACTTTGTTAGTTTGTGGTTGCGTGCGATTACGTGAATTGAATATCAATAGTTTAAGAATTCAGAAAATAGGAAAGTTCAAAATTTACGAAAATATACTAACGTATTCAACAAAACGATCCAAGATATGAATTACAAGACTTTTGTTCAATTTTATTTTATTTTCAAATTTTGATATATTGTTTAATCTTATTTTGATTTAATGTTTTTGTTCACATTATTTTGGTTTAAGGTAAGATGTTAATATTTGTTGTAATTTCACCTAGATTATGAAAATTCGAGGATTACAGGTCTGAAAATGAATATTTATCCTATGATCGTGGTTGCGTATCAAATTTTATTGACTATTCCTGTGACTGTAGCATCAATTGAGAAAAGTTTTTTCAAGTTAAAATTATTGAAATCTTCTTTGAGAACCACAATGAGTCAAAAAAAACTGAATGATTTGGCGATCCTCTGCATAAAAAAAACATATTGGAAGATATATATTATGACGACATAATTGATGATTTTGTTTCAAAAAACATAAAAAGAACCAATTTTAAATAATATTTTTTTGATTAAATTATTTTAAAAAAACTATGTAAACATTCTTTCATTTGTGTACTTTATTGATTTATGTATTTTGGACGTTTATTTTAATTATGTTATTCGAATATATATATATATATATATATATATATATATATATATATATGAATTTTTAAGTTAATACGAAAGAGCCCATAGTTTAAACTTTGCCCAGGGCCTCGTTTTTCTTAGAACCGTCCCGGCATGTTACTATAACTCATTTTAGCTATTTCAATTCTTTTTTTTTTTGAGAGAGTATGGAGATGTGACGTTGTATTTATATCGTATTAAAATCATTTTACTTAAACGACTGAAAATTGAAATATAACAACATATATGACTAAATTTTAAAAATACAGATATTTATGATAAGAAATAATTTTTGCTGTTTTACACGATAATTTGTTTCTCAAAATCTTATCGCACAATTTATTTTTTAGTAATTTATCTTTATAATATTACTTATGGTTATTAAATAATAAAACCTTCAAATCATAATGTTTGTCTATATCATTTTACGTCACTAAGTCACATTCACGTAGGACTTACTGAAAACGAGACCCAAAAATAATATAATTTCAGATGGATCATATTATATAAAAAATGTATTTTTTTTTATTTATTAAAACGATTATTACATCAAGTGAGAATATCCTAGTATATCAAAAATATAATTACGTCGATGCTTATTGTATTAATTATTGTAATTATTATATTAATGATTACAATGATTAGTGTAATGAGTCCAAAACATTGAGTGGTGAGACAAAATATAGTTGGTATAATTGTACTATAATATAATACTAGTTAATTTATTTCCGATAATATATATATATATATTTATTTATTTATAAACAAACTTCAAAAAGGTGCGGCGATTAATTCAAATGGGGGGCATCATCTATTTGTTACATCTCTTGTCATTGTCTCTCTAATATATGTCCCCACAAACAAAATAGATGATTATAATTGAATCCCTGTCTCTGGATTATTGCTTATTACTAACACTTGCAATTTATTATTATTATTATTATTATTATTTTATTTTAATATTGCTCAATAGTTTTAGTGATTGCTGACCTCTTTATCGCTTTAAAATATTTCTATAATATAAATTGCTTTTTCAAAAGTATAGTTACATGTTTTTTAAAAAAATTTGACCCCTCAACTTTCTCCCATTCTTTTATTCATTTATTGTCAAAATAATGGGCATTCTTAAATATATATGGACAAATCCTAAAGTATATACTACATTGTATTTATTATAGAATTTGTAGTCCACTTAAGTTCCTATTTTATGTCAGCTATTTCAAAGTTCATTATTGCTTACAGCACATACCTCAATCACGGCTACCTTTTCCATAGGCAATTTGGGTTGTAATTGGACAATGTTGTGTGTATATGTATGTATACACGGGCTAGTATGTTGTACAAATTTTAGCATGGTCACTGCTCTTCATCAAGTAACATAATCCATTTTCTACTGCATTGGTCGAAGCTAGATGTTCAGACTCTGAAGACAGTCGAGAGCGCCTCCAGCTCTTTCGATTGTAGGGGAAAAAAAAAAAGAGTTTTTGTGATCATTTGCTAAAGTTGAATCTAGATTTATTTATCTATCGTATCGATATGACCACTTGCTAAAGTTGAATTTATTCGAATGATAAATAAAAATATGCATAATTCTTACGTAGTCGTATTAACCAATTAACAGGATGACATAATCTACGACTCGTGTGAGTAATCGTAATGTCCATCTGCCGAGATCGAATTTACCCGAATGATTTAAAAAAAAATTCCAATCGTGTGCATGTATTCACATCAACTACAAGCCCCATGACGACATTATCAACTACTAACGTGTTTGACACATGCAACTGATCGATACGTCCACCTGTCGGAACTCAAATTATAAAAAAAAACGTGCAATATTCGTTAAGATTTGTATCAACAAATAAGAATATTTGACTCAAGTATCGACACATGTGTCCATCTGCTAAAATCGAATTCATCCGAACGATAAGATCAACAAACACGTACATATTGTTGGCGCATGAGACTGATCGATGTATATATCAGCGCCCTAGAATCGGATTGACCGGTTCAGAAAATAGTCAAAAACTTCCCCAAAATCAAATTAAGGGCTGATATGTGTGTGTAATGGTATTTGGATGCTATGCACTGATATATCTCTTTCATATCCAATGAGAATCCCCCGATCGAGCCCACACCATCTTCTGTGTGATGCACGTGTTAAGCACGTGCTTCTACATGCACGTGGTTAACAAACACCGATTAGAGCTGTCGGATCAAATATCAAATATTTATGTTCTTGTTCTGTAGCGCGTGGTTGGGTGCCGGGAATTGAGCTCTAATTGATTTCAGTCAAATTCTTCATTAATTTTTAATAAATTAAAGATTACCAATTTAAATTTATTCTTTTTTTTATAAAAAAAAAACCAAATTTTATGATAATGCCAAAACGATTCAATATTATAAAGACCTTGAATATCGTTTTATGTTGTTGATAAAATATCACCTCTTACTTTGAAAATGTCGAAAGTTAGCGGTACAAATTAAGATAGTTTTTTAGAGAGCTTTTTAGAAAACATTGATTTTATGAAGAAAAAAAAACTGAAAAAATTCTTCATAAAAATTCTCCAAGCATTTCATTGTGGAATTACTACAAATAAAGTGTAAAACATTGATACTTCATTTATGAGAACTCCTCTCACAAGCCCAATATGGAGGTAAAAATCCGTAACAAGTAAACATTTTCAATTATACAATGCAACTCTTCAACTTGATTTGATATCCTAATCATCAAGTAAAGAATTAGTAAAATTTTAAAGTGGTGTTTATCGAATAGATATTGAATCGTTCTGATTATACTTGAAATACTAAAATTATAATGAAGTGATGACTAGATTGTGTATGAGAAGCAGTCTTTTAGGTATATAAAAATACCTGAATTTATGCCATGGAAATTATTTTTACCTAAAGCTCGAACAATAAAAAAAAATAGTAGTCATTTATTTTTAAAGGTTGCAAACACTACCCAGTATCTTTATATGTTGATATGACTCGATATATATATATATATATATATATATATATATATATATATATATATATATATATATATATTACAATATGAAAATTGGTTAAAATTGGTTGTGTAACTGTATGCTACGGAAAAATGAAAATGAGATGGCCCAACAAAAATGAACCAACCGAAACGGGGTCCAACTTGTTTTTAGTTGGGCCAATATCTAACCAGAATTTTAGTGGGCTGGCCTATGATTTGAATAATTCGTGGAGTTTCAGAAGATACTTTAAAATTAATAGAAAGTTTTCTATTTAACAACTTAAATTATAACATTTTTCGGGTATAATCTATCTATCTCCTATATCTATATCTATATATATATATATATATATATATATATATATATATATTTATATATATATAATATATATATAATATATAAATATGTGAATAAATTTTCATCACTTCAATTGTGAATTTACTCTTTCACCCCTATCAAATATTTCTGTACAACACAATAATAATAACTAATATTATTTTACTAATAATAATAATAATTATTATTATTATTATTATTATTATTATTATTATTATTATTATTATTATTATCAATTACAACAAAACAAAAATTTAAAAAAACCCAAAAAATGCTCTCCTCCTCCAAACCTCCACGCCTCTTCAGTCTTCACCCTTCCCAACCCATAGACTCACGCAACCCACTGAAATACTATCGCATTTCATTTCAATTCTTCAATTTGTTATTACGCCTTCATGCTTTCTCACACATGCGAGGACTGGTTCGATCTAACAAATCAAATTCACATCGTAATGATGGACATACCATGAATGAATATTACTTTATCGCTTAATAACCAAAATTCATTACATCTATCTCCTATATAAATGTGTGAATAAATTTTCACCACTTCAATTGTGAATTTACTCTTTCACCCCTATCAAATTTTCTTGTACAACACAATAATAATAACTAATATTATTTTACTAAATTATTATTATTATTATTATTATTATTATTATTATTATTATTATTATTATTATTATCAATTACAACAAAACAAAAATTTAAAAAAACCCATAAAATGCTCTCCTCCTCCAAACCTCCACGCCTCTTCAGTCTGCACCCTTCCCAACCCACAGACTCACGCAACCTACTGAAATACTATCGCAATCGGAAACACAATCTCGCTACGGAACACGATCGAACCCATCTATCTCCTTCATCATACGACATACAGATTATTTCATTTCATTTCAATTTTTCAATTTGTTATTACGCCTTCATGTTTTCTCACACATGCGAGGACTGGTTCGATCTAACAAATCAAATTCACGTCGTAATGACGGACATACCATGAAGGGATATTACTTTATCGCTTAATAACTAAAATTCATTACATCTATCTCCTATTCTCTTATATAAATGTGTGAATAAATTTTCAAATAAATTTTCACCACTCTAATTGTGAATTTACTCTTTCACCCCTATCAAATTTTCTTGTACAACATAATAATAATAACTAATATTATTTTACTAATTATTATTATTATTATTATTATTATTATTATTATTATTATTATTATTATTATTATTATTATTATTATTATTATTACTGTACAACATAATAATAATAACTAATATTATTTTACTAATAATAATAATAATAATAATTATTATTATTATTATTATTATCAATTACAACAAAACAAAAATTTAAAAAAACCCAGAAAATGCTCTCCTCCTCCAAACCTCCACGCCTTTTCAGTCTTCATCCTTCCCAACCCACAGACTCACGCAACCCACTGAAATACTATTGCAATCGGAAACATAATATCGCTACGGAACACGATCGAACCCATCTATCTCCTTCATCATACGGCATACAGATTATTTCATTTCATTTCAATTCTTCAATTTGTTATTACGCCTTCATGCTTTCTCACACATGCGAGGACGGGTTCGATCTAACAAATCAAATTCACGTCGTAATGATGGACATATCATGAAAGGATATTACTTTATCGCTTAATAACTAAAATTCATTACAGTCTCACCTTTATTTTAGTGAATGACTAATTATAACTAAAATTTATTACAGTCTCACCTTTATTTTACTGAATGACTAATTACTAATGAGTTGCAGTAGGAAATTTCTTTCTATTTATTTATTTAAAAATTTGATTGATTTGTCTAAAGATTAATTATTAGTTTAGATTGTTTAAGATTATTAATATTAAATTCTAGCCTCACAGTCATTTTTTTGAATGACTAATTAGTAAAGTTGTAGTAGAAAATTTCTTTCCATTTATTTAAATTTGATTTGTATAAAGATTACTTAGTTTTGATTGTTTAAGATTATTAAATTTAAATTCTACATAAATATATCTTTTAAAACTTTAGTTAAACTTTCGAGAGTAATTACTATTGAGAGTTTTTTTTTTTTTTTTTATAAAAGTGACTTGATAATTAATCAAAACAACTTCCAATTTTCATCACTCAATCATATTAATATTAAAAAAAAACTCTCGAAAGTTTAAACAAGGCAAATGCTTTTGGAGTAGGTGAATTGGTGTCTGAATGTGTATGCATACATATAAATGAATGGTCAATTCTAAAATTCTGCAAATTCGTTCTAATTGTGCCACCGTGCGTTTGCATCTAAATGGTTAGAAAATTTAAATAAGAATCACAATACATATTTTATTTTAGTGTTAAATATTTAGACTAAATAAGTTATAGGTTAGTGAATGTTACATTAAATTATTAGTTACAAATTAATAAATTATAGTAAAAGAAGCTTAACTTGAGATCTAGAAAAGTTTATAAATATTATATTTAGTGAATATTTGAATAAGTATCCATGGGAGATAACGTTGTTTATAGATGTTGATATTGCTCAAGATTTTAGATTTAATTAGCCTCACTATCATTTTTCTGAATGACTAATTAGTAAAGTTGCAGTAGGGAATTTCTTTCACTTTATTTAAATTTGAGTTGTCTAAAGATTAATTAGTATTGACTGTTTAAGATTAAATATTAAATTATGCATAAATATGTCTTTTGAAACTTTAGTTAAAATTTTGAGAGTAACTATCGAGAGTTTTTGATAAGTATGATTGAGTGACAGCTTGAAGCCTTGAACTTCGACTTTAAAGAGTTTGCTTATATAAAAGCAAATTCAGTCACTGATAATTAATATGATAAATGTCGCTGCAATTATTCTTTTAAATATATATGAGAAAAATTATGAGTTTGTTTAAAGTCTATTCCATTTTATGTGTTATTTTGATGAAAGTCCGACAAGTTACCCGTTATGCAAGAGAAGACAAGATCAACTTTTGTTACAGAAGGAAAGTGATTCTGATGAACACAATGTAAGTTCGTAAAATATAATTACCTAATTCAACATTATTATTTCTATATAGTTTCTTCCAGGCTCCAAACTATCACAATAAAATTCTGGGATGATCTCGCACTGAATGGATGAAAACCTCTAGAAGAAATTCGTATTCAAAACTCAATCGTTGCCTTCTGAAATCTTAAAATGAGTATGTATAATGGAATTGTCATAAAATTTTGTATCATTCACTTGTGTTATGTTCATGAATAATTTGGTTCATCCTCTTATTAATAATCCAAGATTTCCTAGGTTGCAGTCAACATTTATAACTAGAATGCTACAAAACCCAAAATGCAGCGAAGCAGAAAAAATAAATTACTTATGATACAAAAAAATCATTGTTCTTTTTTTTTTTTCACTTAAAGTTATTTTCTGCTACTTAACAAAAACTTTTTGGCATAGGTTGGAAATTATTGTGGGAAAACAGGATTTAAATATACCATGGGCGAAAAAATCAATCAAGGAATGCGAGGAAATCAAACTAAAGCAATGGTGGATAAAAACGATTCTTTGAAGCAGGTACAAACATATTAAAGCTCGGTATATCATTTTCAAAATAGATTTTCATAAGATAATGCTACTAAATGTATAATATAAATATAAATATAAATATAAATACAATATAAATAAATTAAATAGGTTCATGTAAGCGAATTTATGTAATCAATAAATACTGACAGTTTTATTCTTTTTGACAGAACATGTATTACTGCTTTAAGGCAACTATATGTGATATCAAAAATCAATCAAAACCAAGGTATAAAACATGTGCCAATTGTCTAAAAGCAATCACTAAAACAACAAATGAAATCAGTTGTGCACAAACCAAACTGTTTAGGTTGTACAAAGATAAAATCATACACTCATATGTTGTATTGATGTTAAAAAAATATCTGCCTATACTTTGATACAAAGTGAATCGCTACAGGTATCGTTTAACAATGACTGTGCAAGATAATGACAATTCAGCAAGACTTACGTTATTTGAAGATGTCGCTTCAGATTTTATTGGTTGCTTTGTAACGAAATACATTGAATTACTCAATAAGGTATACATAATTCCTACCAAAAATCCAAATCTCAAGTTTCAAATTTAGTGTTTACTAAACTCTCCATTCAACTTATTTAGTGATCTATCCATTGAAATTATATAATTACATTGAAATTGTAACACCCGGTATTTTTAAATACGTAAATCCGCATGCATAATTAGGATATTTAATTATTTAAATTTTAGATTTATGGGTTAAATAATTATGTGAATTATTTGTGCATGATTTAATTTATTTTTTTAAGCATTTAACCCATAATTAGTGATTTTTATGATTTTTAGTATTTTAATTATTTTATCGCGTAGACGGGACCGTGGACGGACGAGATGACAACTTTCTAGCCAATTAATTTCATGAGCCTTTTTATGCCCTAAAATATTATTTTGAGTTTTATTATCTCAAAATTTTTAGTATTTAATTTTATATAATTTTAGGAGTCCATTTTTATTCAAAATAAGCCAAAATATTGACTTTTTAGTATTTTTAAAATTTCCTTAATTATGTATTTCGAGATTTGTAAATTATTATCAGATTTTAATTGTTAGTTAGAGTTTTAGGTTATATATTTTGAATTTAAAAACCCTTATTTATATATTTTAATTATCCTAAAAACCTATCTTTATTAAAATAAAAACTCTAACCTAATCTACCCCAAACCCACCGATCCCTCACGCTCTCAGCCGCCACCCCCACTATTCATCATCTTCCTCAACCGAGCAGCCCTAAGGAAGAACACCATAGCCACGTTTTTGAAGGTCCAAAGCAAGTCGTCGTCGTCCCGTCGTCTCGGAATCGTCACACGCACGTTTTTCTCTTCAATTTCGGTGAAAGGCATGATTTTCTTCCACTTTTTCGTACCTATCAGATATTATATTGTGTGGATTGTGTATGCATCAAAAACTTTCAAGTTTTTCAGAAGATGGTTCGGTTGTTTCAGTTTATGCGTAAGGTTCTTTGTTTTCCTTCTTCATGATCACGTTTTCAGGTCCACCATGGATGGTATGGCTGCTGGTCAGAGTCCTAAGTAGGGTGAGGAGGGTCTGGACCGAATGGCTCGAGGGTCTCGAGCCAAACGAGCCAGGAAACCATCTAGAGTCGATCGGGTCCCAAGGAGTCGCAGTCTAGGGTTTCGGGATTAAGGGCTTCGGGTTCGACGAGCAGGCTGCATGGGGGCTGGGGCTGGGTCAGGTCAGGTCCGCCCAGACGTGGGCTACGTCTGGGCGGCGGCGCTCCGGCCAGGGGCGGCCGGAGCAGGCCGGCCATGGTGCTCACGGCCGCAGCCGAGAAGGGGCTAGGGATCGGGTTCTAGGGTTTTAGGTGTGGTCCGGGTCGGGTCAGTGGTCCGGGTCGGGTCAGTAGGGTAGTGGGTCGGGTTAAGTTGGTTCGGGTCCGGGTTTGGTGGGTCGGGCTCGAGTCTTTTTATTTTTAAAATATTTTATGAATTAATGGGTTTTTGGGTCTATTAATTAGAAATAAAATGGGTTTTAAAATTTTAATTAAGTTAGTCCATTAATTTTATGGGCTTTTGAGCCCATAAAAGTTATTGGGCCAGTCTTTGGGCTTTTGGGCCCATTGGGCCAGTTTAAGTTGTTATTGGGCCTATAATGCTTTAATGGGCTTTAATTATTTAATTGGGCTTAGAATAATTTTTATTGGGCTTAAATATGTTATTGGGCCAGTCTCAGTGTTAATGGGCCAGATTTAAGTAAATGGGCTTGAGTGTTAGGGCCAGCAGTCCAGGACAATCCATGAGAAAATTGCATGTGTCCTGATTATATATTTAATTATTTTTATGCATTGAAGTTATTTTAATATTTACATGTTAGTAAGAAATTTAAATTAAATATATATGAAGGACACACATTTTATTTAAGTGCATGCATTCATGAAATAATTTTATGCATAATTAAATGTTTAAGGTTGAGCAATAATGAAATATTTTATGTTGGAAGTTGAAGTAGTGTGATAATTTAAGGGGGATTCGTCCCCATATGTGAACTATTGAAGGGCAGTTTACTGCCAATTTAAGAGGTGATTCGTCACCGCCACGTACGTTGGTTTTCACGCTGATCAGTATTTAATGTATGATTTAAGGTTACACTACGGATACAACCATGCGATGTTAGAAAATAAATTGCTCAACAATGTTTATGTATTATGTTATTTAAGTTAAGTTATGTTATGTTATGAAATTTTCAAGCATGCTCATTCATGTATATGTATGTATTAGTATTTAATTGTTTTAAATTATTTTAAACCCTTGTTATGTTAGCATGTTGGGCATCTAGGCTCACTACACTGGTATGGTGCAGGTGAGTACGTTGAGGATGAGGTTGTACCCACCGGAGGCGAGGATGTATGAGCGGGCATGCAGTGACCCCGTGACCGTGATAGATGTCTGAGTCACATGCATGTTTTTGATTATGTCAGCACGTTACATATTTTATATTATTTTTTCAGTGGTTGTGAGTTTTGAATATTTTATTGAATATTGTCAGTGCATGCAAATTTTAATCATTTTATTTATGCGGTATTTTTAATTAAATGTTTGACTCAGATATTTATTTTATTTTAAAGAATGCATTTTATTTAAGTATTTAATTGTTTATTTATTTAGTTATTTTTAAATATTTTTATTCTGTGCATATATGTATGGGCATATATGTACATATTTTATTTAGTAAGTAATAAAAAAAAAATCGCATATTTATTTATTTAATAATTATAGAGTTAGGGTCGTTTCAGAAATTATATAATTACAAGAACTGCTTGAAACAAAAATTCCTATTTATCTTTACAACACAATCAAGGGAGAGCATGTGTTTCTTTTCAAGATGGATCAAGAAATTCATAAACAGAAAAGACTCTGTCTATAGTAGTGGAATGCTTCCAAAAGCTGCTGTAAGAAATCTTCGACACAAAAATATATAAAACCGAAGAGGCGCAAACCAGTTGCAAGGATCGCAAAAGAAAAAAAGAGAGAGATTCATTGAAAACTACAAATAAGCAAGATGATGTGAAAAAATAAAAAAAAACCAAGATATAAAACCATTGACATCGAAGATGACAATAACATAGCTGTATTTACTCAAAGAAAAAGACGACTATTGAATCAAAAAAATGAAACAAGAGTTAAAGTTATTAATGTGCAAAAAGAAAAATATTGATTAATTAAATTCTTGACATGTGTAGTATTATTTTAATAGTTCTTTCTGAATAAAACTATTTTAAATAAATGAATGATTCTTTCCACATATATTTTGACATTAGTGGTATTAATGAATGATTTTTTTTTTAAAAAAAAAAATTTCGTTGCATTTTTTTCATATATTTTCCACGTGCAGCGCACGCGCTTTTTTCCTAGTGGATATAAAATGAGTCATCGATGGAGTCTCGTTTTCAACCTTTAATTGCATTTTGGAATTCTCTATTTTACATGAATCCTCTATTTACATATTTTTTTAGAATTAAGTTGTACAATATTAATACTATATTTATGTGTACACACATAATAATTAATTGCAGCTAAAGGTGTATTACCAATTACATTTTGTAAAAATAAAACAATACTTTTTTGAATCATCTTTACATATATCAACTTATTTCTATAAATATTGAGTGCATCGGTATCATGCACCAAAACATATCGATTAAGCGAAATATTTTTAGAGAAGAGACACATAAAAAAAAAATTAAATATATTATCTCGCAAAGTCCATGACTCAACTTTTTCAAACATTTGTGGGAAATTGTATCAACACTAATACATCAAATCATATCAAAATTTTGTAATGGAAAATTCGATGCTACCATCGGGTAGCTACCTGAAAGGTGCATCAAATGGTCCAAACTCAATTGCATTTGATTTTGACAGACGGTAGTATTCGTCTGCCAACATCAACCCTTCTCAAGATGAATGGCGCTGAGAACCGGGAGGTCCTAGTGTTGCATTCTTGTTTTTAAAAAATAAATAAATAAATAAGCAATAAAAAAAAACTTGGCAAACATTAGTTTGCAAGAAAATCATTATAATTAAAATAGAAGTTTTCCAATTATGCCTTCATAACTTCATTAATTAAATTAACTTATACACACATATGGTAAGTGTTTTTTTTCATTGTTATGATTGAAAAAGGATAAAAGAGAAGCAATTTAAGGTCAAACATTGATGAGTGGAGACTTCACTTTTGCAAGTGCTTACTCCTATGAGAAATATATGAGGTCTCAAATTCACATGCAAATGGAGATGCACTTGACCTGTAAAGGCGAGGAATAGCATTCTTATGCATGCTGCTCTTCACTAAATGACACTGTTACTTTCAAAATGTTATGTTTTTTTGCTGAGAAATAGTTTTTTTCAAGTGAATGTGTATATTTCATGGCTTTCTTTCTTGTAAATGTGTGTGAGATTTGGCTGGATTAATGACAGGTCTCTATAACTGTATATGAAGATGCTTGGACTTTGTTCAGTCCCTTTCTATGCAGCTGTCTTGAAGAAAGATACAAGTATTTTGCTTTGCATGTATTGGATCTGTTAAATTACCCACAATCCCACCTAAATATCATTTCATTTCAACCAACTACTAGTGAGAGATATGTGAAACAAATGAAAGGTGGATGCTACACAACATACTCGACCGAGCATAGAATATTCCGAAGATATGCTCTCGCATATGATGCATGTCTCAAAAACAATACATACACGGTCAAAATGTCAAAATAAAAGACTTCTTTGGAAGTATTCAAATCATAAGATTCTATGCTACACCCGGTGTATTTATATTAGGATGTTTGAATCGAATATCTCGTTTGAAAATAAAAAAAAAGTACCGGTGGGTTTAAATGTTTATTTTTTTCGCAAAGTTGGTTCTAGCTCATTTGAAACCACCAAAGTGAGCACGAAAATAAAATGCAAAATGTATTTCATTTAATTTTATAAAATGATCTTTATTTTCAAACGAATACTAGGAGTTCGCAAATAGGACAATGGTTAGGTAATGTTTTGCAGTTGACCTATTTATAAACAAAGTCACATGGCTCATTCCCCTATACAACAGTAAAAAAGCTACACATAGTAAGCGATAGGATAACTGTAACTAAAGTTAAATCAGTGTTAAAATGAGAATTTGAAGTTAGGTATATAATTGAAATGGTCCCTCGAATCCAAACCAAAAGAGAATTCTTAGCAGCTAAGGTGTAAAAAGACATTACAGCATTCAGTGAGGACCATTTACAGATGAGAGATACACCAGCTAGAGTTCAAAAAGAAATTGAAGGAGAAAGTTACAAAACATTAGAGGAGAAATAAAAAATAAAAAAAAAATCACTAAATGTAGCTTTAAGTATACCTTTTTTCTACCGACCATGTTTGATCATGATATTAAGAGTGCGACTCAAATATTTTAAAGAATACATCAGATGACACCAATATTTTAAAAAATACATCAGATGACACCGAGATTACCCAACAAAGCTTTTCCAACAACCTTTAGGCTTAGAATTATGCTGATATGGTCTACTTTTTCGTGGCATAGTGCCATAAACTTACCTCAATAGGACATTGTGTGTGTTCGAATCCACTTTAAAACTAAAACCTCCAATCCATTGTGATCAAATAAAATTGTGCTGATATGGATAAGACAAAATCATTCAATAAAGTAGGATTCGTCAATCATGGAATCTAAGTTAATCAGTCACATAGGGAAACTTTAAGATTGACAAGTTGTCTAATTATTGTTTCTTGAAATGAAGATCAACAAATCACAACGTGATTATTGTAATGGATAAGGATGCTAAACGTACTATGAATTTGTCTAAATTTCTTGAAGAAAAGGGATCTTCAAATGAATATCATGATATTTGTCCTGGAAAGCTTGGGAATAATGAACTCGAAATGATGGCATCAAACATGTTTTAACTCATGTCAATACTATCAAGTGATCCTAGAATAGCTGAATACAAAGTGAATTGGACAAATTATCCTCACTATCAACGGAAAATATTACAATGGGAACACAAGTAGCAATTGACTAGCCCGAAAACAACGAGCTTAACAAGCGACTGATCGATGTGCTACAGCAACGAAACATCAACTAGAGCTGCTAAAGCACACATGTAGTCCAACCAAATACCATATGGAATCAACAACAAAGGTGTATTCAGCCAATGCATGACTAACTAGTTCCCCTTCAAGGAAGAGTCTTCATCTCTGTTATCACCAAGAACCATGGTCCTAACAGTAGCCCCGTCGAGGAACCTTTTACTATCAAATCTAAAACTAGGAACATGCTTAGTTGATTCCATCTTAGGTCCATCGTCCTGATTGCGAAAACTAGATTCGCCTTTAGGACCAGCCATCAACTCCATCAAATTGCTCCTAAACCCCAAGTCGGAGTACACTCTCCCCGGAACATTGAAGGGTGTTGCATCTCTAGCATCCCTATTGTTAACACCACCATTTTCACCACCCACCCTTCTTGAGTTCACTCGAACGCCTCTCGATTGAACAGGTCGCCCCACGGACTCCACCATCAAACAAGGGTTAGCAAATCCATTCCAAGAATGATCTGGGACCAATTTATTCAACCCACTAAAGCATTGCACAACGTCCTTCATCGAGGGCCTCCTCTCCCTACAAGGCCTCACGCATTTTGCAGCCACAACTGCCAATAGTTTCCTCACCGAAGGATCCTTAGGAGGTGCAACCTTGGGATCATATATACTCAACAATTTGCCTCTCCTTATCAAAGGAATAGCCCAATCAACAATACAAGGCGGCGAATGGCCCACATCAATGGCTTTCCTACCACTAATAATCTCTAAAAGCAATATACCAAAACTAAAAACATCAGTTTTAGTACTCAAGTTATCAGGGGTCACATAGCATGGATCCAAATACCCCATCGTCCCCGCTGGTGGAGTAGACCTCAGCTTGTAATCATCTACACACCTCAATGCCAGCCCAAAATCCCCCAATCTTGCATTGAAATTCCTGTCAATCAAAACATTAGCAGACTTGATGTCCCTGTGAATCACAGGGGGAGTCAAACAATGAAGCGTATCAATGGCTTTTGCAGTTTGCAAAGCCAACTTTATCCTTCTACCCCACGAAAGAGGCCGAGAATTCGAGTGCAAAACATCATAGAGAGTGCCATTGCTCATGAATTCGACCACCAAAAGGCGATCTTGGGAGTCATTATTAGTGAACCCAACAATGTTAACTAATCTTGGGCTCTGGAGCTTGGACAAAATCTCAATTTCATTCTCAACCTCATTCGGGTTCTCAAAATGCGGCAATGCTTGCGCGGTTCTTGACGGTTTCTTCACCGCCACTAGGCGGCCGCCTCGGAGGACGCCTTTATACACCAGTCCATGGCTGCCTCTGCCAAGTAGTTTAGTGTCCGAGAAATTGTTTGTCGCTAACTCAAGGTCTTTGTAGTTAAATTCTTGAATTTTGATGGACGAAGAAGTCGATGTCGAGGCAAGCGAATCGGTGGTGCAGATTGCTGATTCTGTGTTGCAAGAGAGATAACCCATCGTCAAAATCCAGAATTTCTAAGAATCGAGCGAAAATTGCATGCGTAATCGTGTGTCTGCGTTCGAAAATTTGGAAATTGAAGTGGGGAAAATGCTAGAAATGGAGGATGAAGCAGTCCAGAAGAGTAGAGAAAGATGTTGAATGTGTGGTAGACTGATAATCGATAGTAATATATACACGAATAAAATCCAAGATTTTGGGTTTGAATCCGGTTAATTTTTTATAATCGGTCTGCGGTCATTTTATTTCGAAGTTTTTTTTAAAAATTTTTTTTGGAATTATATTTCTGAGCTATCTCATTTGGGGTTAGTCTATGCTACACCCGTAGTGCTTCTCCTCTATTTTATTATTATAAGATCACGTGGAACCCATATATTTTTATGGAAATTAAAATATGTCTTGATGATCTAATGGTTGATATTTGACCACATCATGGGGGAGAAGTACTCCAGGTGTAGCATAGAATAATCCCTCATTCGAATTGTGTTTGAATGGAGATCCAATAACTCAGATTTTTTCACTGGAATTTAGTTTTTTAACATTTCGTGTGTAAAAAGAAAAAGAAAAACCGTCAAATTTAATATGTATATAAGTTTTGAAGCTCTATTAAATTCAATATCTTTCACCATACTTGAATTTAATATGTAGCTGATAGGGCTGGGTTACCGAACCAAAATACCGACTTTTCGGGATAACGTACCGAATTTTTTTTTCGATTTTTAGACATTTT
Organism: Henckelia pumila; assembly: GCF_033568475.1. NCBI lineage: Eukaryota > Viridiplantae > Streptophyta > Magnoliopsida > Lamiales > Gesneriaceae > Henckelia > Henckelia pumila. The sequence continues at coordinate 45,141,361 of NC_133122.1, forward strand.
TTTGGTATATCGAATTTTTTTCCAGTATCTATACGGTATCAATATGAATTTTTTCCATATCAAAATTTCGAATTTTCAATATCGATATCTATATGAATTTTTTTCATACCAATATTTTAGATACAGCATACCGAAAATCCACCCCTATGTAGCTCTATGAAGTAATAGCTTAAATTCATATGTCCGTGTGAATTTATCGAATTTTGAACATATTTTTAAACAATTGATATTGTGAGGTCTCACATTTGACGACTATATTCGGCGTACCATTCAGCATGTTTATATCATCACCCGCATCCATCCTAGCATTGCTTCAAGTAAAACACACTTGATTTTGGAATTTTAAATGATGTACTCTCTAAAATGAAAGCATACTTTATTAATATGAGTAATACATATAAAATATTTTAAGTCATCTTCAATTGTACAAAACTTTAGAATCTGTCATTCTTGCATGAAATCGATTCATTCATACTATCATTAGTTTAGAAGCTTGCCAAGCGTCACTCCTTATCTGTACAATCTATCGACACTGACAAGCACTCCCCGTATTCTTTGGTCCGGGCGTCGCAAATAATATCATTAAAATCTGTTACATGCATATTGATTCATTGAATTAAATGCGTGGAAATGAATAGGAAGAATAGAAACTAATTAAAATTGGAAGATAACTTTTGTTTGTGGAATACGTGAAGTGATAACAAGAAAGAAACATAGAATGAGACGGCTCATTTACAAAGTTGGGACAATGGGTCCGTCCTCGAGTAAGATTTATCCATTCATGCGTGACAAACATAAATGTAAGGTCTAGTTGGTTGAGATTTTGGTAGAAATATTATGTTAAGTAGATGGATTGAGATTTTTTATTTTTTATTTTAAAAAATAAGATGGATTGAGTTATTCAAAAAATACAGATTGGTTCGTCTTGCTAATCTGTTTAGATTTTGGTATGTTGAACAAATACTTCATCGATAAATAAATATGAATTGTTTATGTTAAATTTATCTGAAAGTTTAACCATATATATATACGTGTGTAAAAGTTAGTGGTTTAACAATAATTTAATTAGGCTAAAAATCCCGTATTAAGGCGTAGTTTGGGAGTTGTGGATTTTTTTAGCAAAGACAAAAAATTAAAACTTTGATTTTTGAGGGATTTTAATCGAATTATAAGACTATAAGAGAATAAAACATGGTAAAATTTTATTTTTTTTAAATATGTGTGAAAATGGATACTTTTTTCTCTCTCTTCCAACCTTCAAATTAAGCCTAATTCCTAAATATAGTAAAGTGTATAATTTATTGGCAAAATTGATTAATTTAAATTTAATATATAATAAATAATTAGGCCTATGTTATTAATATCAGGGGAGAACCCAAGTAACGACAAGACAGAGAAGTTGATGCAATCATATATACTAATCAAGATGATTAACAGAAAAAGGCTGATTTTTCAATCACTTTTGGCCTCAAATACGACATGATGTGCTAAAGCGTCTATAGGTATCGAGAAAAGGCTGATTTTTCAATCACTTTTGGCCTCATTTGCCTCAGATTCCATTTGTGGCTACAAACAGCACAATTTTGCGGGCCATTATTATATTATTACATGTAAAAAGTCATAAAACCTTTAAAACTTACAATCTGTTTCTTTCTCACACATCATTTTAATATCAATATTTTATGTAAATACACAATTCAAAATCGCCCTTTAAAAAAGCTCAAGTGTTTGACTTTTATTCAGTCGGATAAAAAGATTGTTACAATTAAATTTCGAACACAATATTTCATGTGAAACTTGAGACACTGTGTTAGATGAACTATATGTCATCAGTCATAATCAACTTTTTACAGTTCTTAAATGCTCTATTTTTTTTTTTTAAGATTAAATTTTATGTAGAAATATTTTGTTTATTTATTTGAAGTAATTTAGATTGTAATGTAGCTATCTTAACGTGTGATGAACAAGTGCAAGACAAAGGTGAAAGACATAGGACAAAATGCTAGTGGTCAAGTGGTACTACTGCCTACCCGACAACTAAGTCCTACGGCCGTTATGTATGTTTTGGGCCCAAATTTGACCCAGATTTCGGATCAAAACCCAACCCATTTTTCAGCCCAAGTTGTTCCCCAGGCTCAGGCCCAACCCACGGATCAGTTCAGGATTCAAAATTTTAGCGATCTTGAAAAAGAAAAAAAAAATGTTTGTTTTTGTTAAAAAAAACACCCAAATTTGGACAAAATGAAAGCAAGGAATAATCCATTTAAACACAACAGAATATTGGTTGAAATCTCATTGCCCTTCCTTTAAGCACAATTTTTGTTGGGCATTTTACAGTACAAGGCAAGTTGAAGAATTCAGAACTTGAAAAAAACAAACATAAATTCATGATTGCACCATAACTATATCAACCAAACCACCATCTATTTCTTTGAAAACGCAAATGAATTCAAGATAAATGAAATAATAATCATCAATAGTTCCAAAATAACATGGGAGGCACCCCAGGCCATGTATCACTTGGATTTGCTTTCATAATAATTGGCCTTTGGCATCTTTTCAATTGCACCAAACTTCATGTTCTCCACCCAAAATCCTACACAACCTTCCCATGGTTCCCACCTCCAAGGCTTAAGTACTTCGAACCCATTTCAATCATGCTGGTCTCCGTAGTTTTCGCGTCGACAGAGCTTTTCGTGGGGCGAAAACCGATACCCCTAGACGGAACCATCTCCTCCAAGAATCTCCCACATTTGGAACACTCAATCATAGCTATATCCTTTTTCGTCTCATCATTTTTCAGCATCGTTCTCCACAAAATCGCGCCTCCGGCTCAACATGGGCTAGTTTATTTGCTCCAAGCCACTGCATTTAGCCAACAAGCGCTGATTCTCCATCTTCATTCAACGGACCACATGGGAGTTGAAGGGAGATACCATTGGCTACTTCAAATTGTCACATTTGTGTCACTAATCACCACCCTTTTGGCCATTGGGCACCCCAAAAGTTTCTTGAATGCATTTGTAAGAGCTTATAGTGTTATTCTCCAAGGTGTCTGGCTCGTGGTCATAGGCGTCATGTTGTGGACACCACAATTGGTTCCTAAAGGTTGCTACTTGAAGTCGTCGGACGTAGGGCGAGACATCGTCTCGTGCCACGGGGAACATGCCCTAGAGCGAGCCAAAGCCTTAGTTAACATTCGGTTTGGTTGGTATATGATGGGATTAACTATTTTCTCGACGACATTTTATTTGATGATGAGTAGATTATTTCACCCTCAAGAAAGGATTGAATATCAACCATTGTGTTACAAGTGCGGAGAGCAAGATGGAGGGAAGTATAATGGCGAGAATGTACATGATCACAAAAATTGCCTATGTGAAACAAACATTTGATTTATGGTTTGTTAAAGATAGAGAGCCCAATATGGATTCTGTTTGATTAGTGTATTTTAATATATTCCTCGAATGAAATTAACTACTCAAATTTTATTTTATTTGATAAAGATTATGTTTGTGAATATTGTTGTGCATTATTGTGTTTTGGGAAAATTATTAGTTAACAGTGTTTTTATACGTGAAACAGTAATATCTATAATATATATATATTTTTTTCAAATCACAATTTGGAAAATATGATAAAGATAAATTGATAACAATATGTATTTTTTTCGAAAATATTTATTATCATGAATGAAATATATCTCTATAATTTGGGAAATATATTCAATATTAGCTTTATGTCTAATCAGATTATTTTTTATGACATTATATATGAGGGCAATGCTGCATGTACAACCAAATTTGTACATCAATTTGTACAACACAAAAAATTCAATACATAAATTTCATTTATCAAAATCTCATGATATATTGAATATAAAATATCACGATATAATAACAAAATCTCACGATATATTTATTGTAAATATCGTTGTATACGATATATGTTGTATCTCTAGCATTATTCTATATATGATTTTATGGGATCAATTGAAATCAAGAGTGTCACCGAATCACCATATCTCAAAACTACGAAAATCTTAAAATGATTTAATTTTCAGAATTAGTCAAATTCAAAATAAGCAATTCATTCGAAACATATCCATTTGACTCCCAAATAACAATTCTGAAAATCTCTTCCGCCATTTCCCAAAATAGTCACAGAATCAATACAATTAACTCCTCCTTTCCTTTTATACTAAAAATCAAATCTCTTGAAATTAAAATTATCCTTTCCTCGTATATATATACACACACACATGCCGCATTCTCACACACAAGACATATATATCCTATACATTTTAATTTTAATTTTAATTTAATATATTCTAGCTATGGAATCAAAGATTTTGGGATATATCATCCTGTGTATCCTTGTACTGAATACTTGTTCAGCAAATGGTGATATCTCAGGGAACATAAAAAAGCAAGAGAATCACGATGTGGATTGGTATGATTGCACAGATAAAGAGTGCTTGGGTTATTGTGTGTCAGCTTGTTCCAGCCTCAGCGTCAAGTCAAGTTGTGACAAACAATCAACGTGTCTATGTACATGTTTGGGCTAGGGCGAGTAATCGATTTTTTTTATAGGAAAAAAAAAAAACCATCATTTAAATAAAAGAATTGATATTTTCATGTTTTGTACTCTTTGACTTCTTTTATTCTCCCGTCTCCGCCCCAATTATATGCTCAAAAAGATGCCCAAAAAATTTATAAAATTAATATATATAAAAATTTTAAAAAAATTTGGGCCACCTGACTATATTCCGGGTGCCCAACATGTGGCTCTCCCCCTCAATAGTATAGGGGAGAAACGCCCATGTTTGGAGACGTTCAATCACTACAAGGTCTCTTTTTCAAAAAGCTTCAAGTATTTTCTTATTTTCACATATTATATTTTTACTTAGTTTTTTTATTATATTTTCTTGTTATATACTTGCTTAGTTTCTTTTTGGGGAAAAGTCTAAGTTTCGCACGTGCTTGAGTTAACTAGAATAAGGAATTTTGGTGTCATGATTAGTAAATTTATACATTCCCTTATCCGATGAACATGGGAAACATGCATACTCGTTTGATTTCATGTGTTATTTCTTGTTTTTTGTTTACTGTTTCGCGAAAAAAAAAAAAAGGATTTCCGATTTGTATAGGCTTTGATTATGATTCGGATGGCTTGTTAATTAGATTGTAGTCGACGTAATACGATAGAGATTTGAGTCGAATTTAAAATTTTCATATATAATTTTAGTTAAAAAATGGCAAAAATTATAGAGACGAGTGATTAATCAAATTTCACTATCTAATAATTATATTATAAAATATTATATATATTTTTAATGGAGAAATAAGATAAAGGGTGATAATAACAATTTTAAAACTATTAATATTTTTCTGGAAAAATGTCAATTTTAGTTATGCGTCTATTTGTGTGTGATATTTTTAGTCATGTATATTTTTTTGTCGGTGTAAGTTTATTTGTAATTTTCATATCTCTCATGTGATTTTTTTCTCAACTTCTATCTACTATATCTCAAAATTCAAACTATCTCGATAAAAGCGTGACTAATTTAAAAATATCATATCTTAATAAAATAATATTTTTTAATAAAAAATATCAAAAACAATTTTTTTTAAATATGTATGCACATATCGTGTGCCATGAGACACTAGTATAAATTATGCTTTTGGTATTAATATAATAGTAAAAATCTTTATATTTTAAAATTATTCGATGTTTATGAATACTTTTGTGCATTATAGTGTTTTTTTGCGGATTACTAATAGCAGTTTCATATATTTATACATGAAGCAGTAATTGTATAACTAGCGTCTCTTGCACGCGATGCGAGCATATACATAAATTTTTTTATGTTAATTGATTTTTATGTTATTTAAGAGCTCGCATGATGAATTAGATATTCAAAATTTGAAGCTTGATAATTATCGAATCTAAAAATTTAAAAATACAAACAAAGATAGCGAGTGTTAGTTTGATAAATAAGATAAAATATATTGGCTAAAATATAAAATGACTAATTTGTCTAATAATTTTGGTTTTGTTGGGAATTAAAAGTTAGGATAAATCCATCTCAAACTTTACCAAGAAGGTGTTTGACAGAGTTTATAATTAACTCTTGAAACAACTTATAAGCTCTCTATATGTTTGATAAATTTTTTTATCAAACATCTTATAACCTGTCAAAATAAGTTGTTTGACAGCTTACAAGCTGTTTTTAAAAAGTAAGGTGATCCCAATTTTTTTTAAAAAAATATATCTTATTTTGATATTTTACTTCTCCATATTATTCTTATATATTTTATTAAATTATCATCATGCCCTCTACCAATTTTTTGTACATAATTTTTAAAAAAAATCTAAATTAAAATTAAAATAATTTATTTTTAATATATGTTTAACGTTTATGATAAATTTAAAACTATTTTTTGTATATATATTAGTATTTATATTATTTTCATAGTATTATACCCTTTTTGGTAATTTTGACAATAAAAAGATCTTATAATAGCAAACACATCAACATCTTTAAGTTGTTTAAAATACATTTATCCAAACACGTAAACATCTTATTTTTAAAATAAGATCTGACAGCTTATAAGCTTCTAAAACAACTTATAAGCTCATAGAACTTATAAGTTGATTTTAATAAGTTTAGCCAAACATCCAATTAGTTAATTAAAGAGTATCTACTATAATAAGATATATAGTAAGAAGATATAATATTTTTTTCCAAATCACAATTTAGGAACATGATAAGGATAAATGATTTGAAATATATATATATATATATATATATATATATAGTTTTGATTACATGAGCAATTATTATGGGCAATTACGTGAGCAACAGTTGACGTGACAATCACTCATTGGTTGTACAAGGTTCCATGTCAGCTGTTACTCATGGTAATTGCTCATGGTAATTGCTCATGTGATCAAAACTCATATATATATATATATATATATATATATATATATATATATATAAGTAATCTGGGAAATACTTTTATTAGGCTTTAGTTGAATCACATTTTTATTTTGATGATATTATGATTTTATGTCATCAAATGAAATCAAGAGTGTCAACATGACACGGATAAGCGGAAATTTTTGAAGTGATTGAATTTTCAAATAAGTAAAACATTAAGCAATTCATTGAAAACATATCCATTTCACTCCCAAATAATAATATCACCATTTCCCAAATTAGTCACAAAATAAAGAGAATTAACTCCTCTCCTTTTTTTTTTAATAGTAAAAGTCAAATATCTTAGTATCCACTATTCAATTTATACATATATATATATACCTATTTATTAGGTAATTAAGAGGACCATAGCATGGTCTCTTGATATGATCACAAAAGAAAAATTACAAAAAAATTACAAAAACAAAAAAAACAAAACAAAACAAAACTTAACCGCATGCACCACTCAATTAGGTTGGAAAACAAAAAAGAGAAAGAGGTTATACAGTTATCCACATCTTCCCAAAAACATGGAAATGAAGTTATACAGTTGTAACGCCCAGAAATTCGTCACGTAAATCCGCATGCATAACTAGAAGATTTAATAATTTTAGAATAATGTGAAAATGTGTTAAATTAATTTTATATGTTATTATGTGAATTATGTGATTTATTGGCATGTTTTAAATATTGTTTCTGCATTTAAATCGGTATGATGTGATTTATGAATTTATTTGAGAAAGTTTATTTTATGATCACGTAGGCGGGACCGTGGACGGACGAGATGTTAGTTTTCACCCAAAATATTTTATGAGATTTTTAGGAGCCTTAAAATATTATTTTAAGTTAAGATTTTAAGAAAATCATGGTATTTTTATATATGTATATTTATATGTCCGTTTTTACCCAAAATAAGTCATTTTAATGACTTTTATTAAGCTTTAAAAATCCCATTAATAATAATTTCTGGATTTACTTAGTTTTAGCAAATTAGAATGTATTTTAAATTTTAAAATTAGAGTATTTAATTATCCTAATTATCTATTAATTATTTAACCTAGATTATCCTAAATATTATACCCTAAATCCCACCCAAACCCACGCCTCACCTCTTAGCCGCCTCCATCACCATCTTCTCCACCATTTTCACGTTCCATCAGAGTTTTTCCAGCCCCATAGCCGATATTTGAAGGTTTTTGGATTATTTAGAAGATCCGTTCGTCCCTGCGAGCTCGATACGCGTCGTTTACGTCGTTTCGTCTAAATAATTATCAAGGCATGTCTCGAATCCATTCTTGGCCACCATTTAAATCATATTACAAAGATTTTATGCTTACAAGATCTGATATTGCATGTGTTATGATCTAGAAAAGAAAACATTAAAGTTCATGCATGTTCCTCACGTTTTTGCACTTCATGGCTCGGTTTTGCACTATTTCTGGACATGGCTTGGTTCGAACTGCTAGCTGATCATTCATGGGTCTAGGTGGGTTCATAGGGGTCGGTTTAGGCAAGGTGGTTCACGGCTGGAAGGGCTGGAACCAAGGGAAAAGGGGCTGGGACAGCAGCTAGGCGGGCAGAGGGAGCTGTCTGGTTTATGGGCCTTGGCCGAGCCATGCAAGGCTTGGCTCGGGCCAGGCCTGGTCCGAGGGATGCACTTGGACCCTGGGGTGGTCCAGGTGCCGGAGCTCCGGCCTTTGGTGGCCGGAGCTGGTCGGAACATGCAAAGTATCATGGGCTGTCCAGAAAAGGGGCCTGCGCAGGTTGCATGGGGTTTAGGGGTCTTGACCGAGCCATGCAAGGCTTGGCTCGAGCCAGGCCTGGTCCAGGGGTTGCACCTAGACCCTGGGGTGGTCCAGGTGTCGGAGCTCCTGGTCAGAAAGTTAAGGGGAGTAAGGGCTGTTCCATGTGAGGGGCTGCGTGGGGTTTTCTTGGGATTTAGGGGCTGTGGCCGAGCCATGCAGGGCTGGCTCGAGCCAGGCCCCAGGCTAGGATTTCACCTGGACCCTGGGTGGTCCAAGTGCCGGAGCTCCGGCCGGTGGTGGCCAGAGCAAGGTGTTTAAGGGGCTAAGGCGGCAGCTGCCGCAATGGGGTTTGAGGATAGGTTAGGGTCGGGTTCTATGGTTTCAAGTGAGCCGGGCTCGGGTCTTTGGGTCCGGGTCCGGGTTGGGTCAAGTCTTGATGGGTCAAAATATTTTTAGTCCGGGTCTAGATTTTATTATTTGGGCTTGGGTCTCTTATTTTAATTAATTAAGAGTTTAAATAGTTAATTGATGGGTTGGGCTTGATTAATTAATTAATTGGACTAATTTAATGGGCTTTATTAATTATTGAGGTGAACCCACTAATTTTTCATGGGCCGTGTGATCCATGAGAATTATTGGGCCAAGTCGTGTTGGGTTTAGTAATTTAATGGGCTAATTTTTAGGTTAATGGGTCGGACTAAGAGTTAATGAGATAATTAATAATTATTAAATTAATATTGAGTTAAGCAATTTAAATGGGCTTAATTAATGTTTTAAGTGAGCTCATTAGTTTGCCATGGACCTGGGGGTCCATGAGAATTGATGGGTCAGGTCATGTTGGGCTTAATGCTTATTGGGTCAGTCTAGGAATTTATGGGTTTAAGTCAAGTGGTCAGCAGCTCGAACAAGTCCTTGGAAAAATAAATGTTCGTAAATATATATTTAATTTATGCATGCATTTTTATTAGATATATAAGTATTATTTTTAAGAAAATAAATTAAATATATATTTACGGACAAATTTTCATGAAAATAAAGAAATAATGAGAATTTTTATGTTCATGCATCATGTAACAATTTTTACGATAATTTTAAATGCATGTTAAGAAAAAATATATTTTTATGGAAGTTGAAGTGAAGGTGGAAAGTGATGTGGTTGGAGGCCGGGATACCTGGGTCCGGTGACCTTTCTAATGATGTATAAGTATGATGAGCTTATGGATCCAGCTGAGAGGGCTGGTGAAGTGGCAGCACAGAGGTGGAAACCCCACCGCCGCGTACGTTGGTTTAAGATTGATCAATCGCTCAGTATGATGCCACCGACATGGATACGACCTGTTGAGAACTAAGAAATCATGATATGTTATTTTTACGAAAATTATAAAGTATGATGAATTATGTTATAACATGATGATTTAACAGTATGATTATTTATTTATGTTTATATGCATATAATTTTAAGATCATGCACGTATAATTATTATTCACGTATTTTATATGATGTGTGCTTGTGTGTGGTTTCATTTTGTTATGTAAGGATAGAACGTGCTGAGCCTCTAGGCTCACTAGATTTAAATGGTGCAGGTGAGCAGAATGTTAATGAAGTTAATGTGTTCCCGACTGGCGGCGAGGGCGTATGAGTATCCAGGCGGCTAGTACCCGTGACCATCGCTCTATTATGAATTTTATGTTGAGACTAGAACATTTATGTCCGCATAGGTTTTATCATTATAGATTTTTAGTATATGCATGATTTTAGATTTAAGTATTTATTTTCTAAGTTTTCATGAATTTTTGTGAAAGAAATATTATTTAGGAGTTTTATTATGGCATTCATATAAATTATTATTTAGTAATTATTTTTAAGTATTTAATTGCATGCGTGTACTTTTATTGTATCTTTGGTGTATTTGTATTTTTAAATTAAGTAAAGTTATTTTTAAGTATTATATATATATGTATGGGCATATATATATTTATATTCATTATTTTATTATCAGAGAGTTTTTAAAAAAAAAAAATTCACTAGAAGTTCTAGGATGTTTCATTTGGTATCAGAGCCTTGGTCCTTGGAGGGTGACTAGCCTGCTGCATGGAACTCAGAAGCCGCACTGCCAGTCTGTAAGTTTTAAATGATTTAAATTATGTTTTATGCTTGGAACACATGACTTATGTTTTAACGATTTATGAAAGTAGAATTTAAAATTATGACAGTCTTAAAGTTAAAAACACTTAGTTATGCAATGCGGTTACGTGAAGAATTTACGGAAATTACAGTATGCTTTTGAGACGTATTACACACGAGGATGACTAGAATGATATACTTTTAGAAAACTAAGTTTGATAATTTATGAGACTTAAGTTTGACATTTAGATTTGTAGATTAAGTTATGAATTGTATATTTAAGTTTGACAAGTTAGAATTTTTGATATTTAAGTTGAATTTTAAATTTGCAAATTAAGTGATGTTTTTGGGATTTAAGTTTGGAAATTAGTTCTGGAAATTTTTTTATTCATTTGTTATTAGACGACTAAGTTAAATCCAATTTCGAGGACGAAATTCCATTTAAGAGAGAGAGAATTGTAACGCCCAGAAATTCGTCACGTAAATCCGCATGCATAACTAGAAGATTTAATAATTTTAGAATAATGTGAAAATGTGTTAAATTAATTTTATATGTTATTATGTGAATTATGTGATTTATTGGCATGTTTTAAATATTGTTTCTGCATTTAAATCGGTATGATGTGATTTATGAATTTATTTGAGAAAGTTTATTTTATGATCGCGTAGGCGGGACCGTGGACGGACGAGATGTTAGTTTTCATCCAAAATATTTTATGAGATTTTTAGGAGCCTTAAAATATTATTTTAAGTTAAGATTTTAAGAAAATCATGGTATTTTTATATATGTATATTTATATGTTTGTTTTTACCCAAAATAAGTCATTTTAATGACTTTTATTAAGCTTTAAAAATCCCATTAATAATAATTTCTGGATTTACTTAGTTTTAGCAAATTAGAATGTATTTTAAATTTTAAAATTAGAGTATTTAATTATCCTAATTATCTATTAATTATTTAACCTAGATTATCCTAAATATTATACCCTAAATCCCACCCAAACCCACGCCTCACCTCTTAGCCGCCTCCATCACCATCTTCCACCACATTTTCACGTTCCATCAGAGTTTTTCCAGCCCCATAGCCGATATTTGAAGGTTTTTGGATTATTTAGAAGATCTGTTCGTCCCTGCGAGCTCGATACGCGTCGTTTACGTCGTTTCGTCTAAATAATTATCAAGGCATGTCTCGAATCCATTCTTGGCCACCATTTAAATCATATTACAAAGATTTTATGCTTACAAGATCTGATATTGCATGTGTTATGATCTAGAAAAGAAAACATTAAAGTTCATGCATGTTCCTCACGCTTTTGCACTTCATGGCTCGGTTTTGCACTATTTCTGGACATGGCTTGGTTCGAACTGCTAGCTGATCATTCATGGGTCTAGGTGGGTTCATAGGGGTCGGTTTAGGCAAGGTGGTTCACGGCTGGAAGGGCTGGAACCAAGGGAAAAGGGGCTGGGACAGCAGCTAGGCGGGCAGAGGGAGCTGTCTGG